>NC_045599.1:17307837-17621899 GCF_009762305.2 Zalophus californianus | reverse complement strand
GTTGGATTTTTCATCATTTGCACCAGAGAGAGTCCTAGCATATAGAATATTAAATCATCACAGTTTTCAGTTCTCTTTAGCGTTCAACAAAAGTTCTTTTTGCGGTTTACATGTGCCCTTGTTAATTTGCTCCTGAGACTATATTGATGGGCAGCCTCCAGGGAAACAGAGAACAGCTACTCCCCACTGATCAGGGAACCTAATGCCGGGCTCGATCCAGGGACTCTGGGATCATGACCTGAGCATCACCCAGTGACTTCTCTATCTTTGTATATTGATAGGTTTCTGCAAGTGTTCTTGGAATGCTGGTTCATTTTTGACTTTCTTTTTTTTTTTTTTAAAAAGTTTTTATTTATTTATTTGAGAGAGAGAGAGAGAGCAGAAGCAGGGGGAGCGGCAGGCAGGGGAGAGGGAGAAGCTGGCTTCCCACTGAGCGGGGAGCCCAGTGTGGGGCTTGATCCCAGGACACTGGGACCATGACCCGAGCCAAAGGCAGACGCTTAACGACTGAGCCACCCAGGTGCCCCCATTTTTGACTTTCTTAATGTAGCCTGATTTCTGATGGACACTGTTTCAATTTACCCTCATTTAGTCAAATTGCTGTCAGAGCACAAAAAGTTCAACTAAGACCCAGTTTACAGGGAGATAAGTTCATGTTTCCTCCATATTTGAGCAATATTTATAAACATTCAAAGACCATGTTTATATCTTTTTTAAGAAATAGCCCCATGTAACACATTGCATTTCACCTGCCACCTCTTCTGACTCATAGTCAAACTTTCAGGAGTATTGTAAGGTAAGCTGTGAGTCAAATTGCTAATTGTATCCTGAAGTTGACTATGGTTCTACTGGGTCTATATTTGAGTTGGTAGGCTACAGAGCATTTTAAACTGCTCTCTCTGGTTTCACTAAGGAGAAATTGATTTTCTTTACATCATGCAAATACCGTGGGTCTTTAAAAATCCTAAGAGATGGTCTCAACAAGTGAGGAGAAATGAAGGGAAATTATTTTATTGTTCAACCGTCACTTTATTTTGAACATTTTTGGGGAAGACTGACATGAAAATTTCTTTCAAAGAATTTCAGTGGTTTCAGCTCTGTTCTGAAAAATTTAACTCATCTGGTACTACAATGACCATTAAAGGGTGTTTTTTAGGCTGAGAAAACAGCTTTATTATACAACTTAATCACTAAATATAATTACCTTCAGGATAACTATTTTCGCTGCCACTAATTCAAAAGGGCATTTATGTACAGCTCCACTGAAAAAAGATATTTAAACATAGAAAGTTAAGTCTATAAAACATCTTCAAAGAGGTTTAAAAAAAGGCCTAGGCATTCATAAAAATGTTCAATCACCTATGAAGAAGCCATTCATTTTTCTCTTATGTACTTTTTTTTTTTTTTTAGAGAGAGAGAGAGAGAGTGTGCGAGCTGGGGGGAGGGGCAGAGGGAGAGGGAGAGAATCACCACAAAACAATGACTATTTTAAAAGTTAATAGTACATATGAGGGTGGGGCTCCTGGGTGGCTCAGTCAGTTAAGCATCTGACTCTTGATTTCAGCTCAGGTCATGTCTCAGGGTCATGAGATCAAGTCTCACGTTGGGCTCCATACTCAGTGCAGTCTGCTAGAGATTTTCTCTCCCTCTGCCCCTCCCCACCCCCACTCTCTCTCTTTCTCTCTCTCCCTCTAAATAAATAAATAAAATCTTTAAAATCAATAAACAAAATAAAATAGTCATTGTTTTGGAGAAATGATATGTTTGGATTTAGATGTGTTGACCTTGAAGCAATGATGTATGTGTGAACCTCTTCCTGGAAAAAGAAAGAGAAGTCGTGGTTGATAATGTCACCACTAAGAATGAGGACAGAGAAAAGGCCACACTGGGTTTGGCACAAGGAGAACTCTTGCGTCCTCTGGGACAGCAGACACTGAGAGTGACAGGAATGGAAGTAATGTCCAGCAAGTCTGGAGGAGGAAAACACTGGCAAAATTTCGGCAGTGGAGGTGTTTCATAATTCTCACCCGGAAAAATGTAATGCCAGGACCAGGTGACTGAACTTTTTTTTTTTTTTAATATTTACTTTTTTTTTAAGATTTTATTTATTTGAGAGAGAGAATGAGATAGAATGAGCATGAGAGGGGGGAGGGTCAGAGGGAGAAGCAGACCCCCTGCTGAGCAGGGAGCCTGATGCGGGACTCGATCCCGGGACTCCAGGATCATGACCTGAGCCGAAGGCAGTCGCTTAACCAACTGAGCCACCCAGGCGCCCCATGACTGAACTTTTTAAGACACTCGGACAGATTATTTAATTACCCTAAGCCTTAATTTTCTTGTTCCATCTATGTATCACGTGAGTAACAAACCAGTCCGAAGTGTAGAGGTTGAAATCAACAATAATTTATTTTGCTGACAAATACATGCAATTTGGGGGAAGGCTCTGTATCAGTTTCCTATTGGTGCTGTAACAAATGACCACAAATTCAGTGATTTGAAACAACAAAAGTGGACTCTCTTTCCGTGTTGTAGGTTAGAACTCCAACACAGTTCTTCCTCACCGGGCTGAAAGCAAGGTGTGGGCAGGGCTGCACTCCTTTCTAGGAGCTCTAATCAGGAATCTGCTTCCTTGCCTTTCCTAGAGCTTCCAGAGGTTGCCTGCCTTCCTCGGCTCATGGCGCCTTTTTGATCTTCAAAGTCAGCCAACAGGAGGTCAGGTCATTGTCCCACAGAATCATTCTGACTTCTGCTGTCTCTCTCCCATTTTTAAGGATCCTTGTGATTGCATTGGATCCACCTAGGTAATCCAGGATAAATCTCTCTAGTCCAAGGTCAGCTGGTTAGCGATCTTAATTCCATCTGCAGCCTTAATTCCCCTTTGCCATGTAATATAACATAGTCATGGGTTCTGGGGCTTGGGATGTAGACATCTTCCCATTATTGTGCCTACCAGAGACTCAGGGAAGATGGTGGCTCATCTCAACTCCACACAGCATTAGCTGTGGCAGTCTGACTTGGTCTAGAGGACCCACTTTCAGGACAGCTCAGTTCCTCTCTGTGTGGGCATCTCTACGGGGCAACTGTGGCTTCCTCACAATATGACGCTTGTTTTATGGGAGCTATTATTCCAAAGGACAGGAAGTGGAGGCTGCCCCTCACTTAAGGCCTGGGTCTGGAAATTGACACAGGGTCACTTCCGTCATATTCAATTGGTCCAGGTCATCACAGTGTCCAATCTAGATTCAACAGGGAAGAGGCATAGACCCTCCACTTGCAATGGGAGGAATGTCACAGAATTTGTAACCACCTCTCATTCTCCATATTCCTCACTGATAAAATAGGGATAATCTTTACTTGCAGTATTTGTGTAATAGAAGCAATATGTCTAAGGTGGCTAGTAACAATCCTACTACACGTGTAACAATAAGTGGAGGAAAAACAACTCTCAGAGATGTCTGTTGAATATTTGGATATACATGAACACATGAATGCTGTGGTTCTTATTAATTTGTGGGTGTGGATTTGTATCAAGATCTCTTTGCAAACCCGAAGAAGGGTGTGATCCCTCTCCCCAGAAAAATGTGCAGAGGCACTTATGAATATGCTGGACGACTGTTTCAAGGGCTTTCCAGATTAGGTGAAGATCCTTAGCACTGAGACATACAGTAACAGTAGATAAAAATACTACAGGATGAGGGAACTTGTGATGTGGGGCATAATTTGGATATATTTCCTTTGTACGTCTGGGACCAGAGAGAGCTTTCATATCTGCTTCCAAGACAGCCTGCTTTACTTCTTTCATTAAGTCAGAGATGTGAAGAAAAGATGTCCCACTGAAAGTATTAAAAGTGCCTTTGTGTGTTGTTTTATTTTCTTTTTCTTGCTCTTATAAAGGAAACACTATTAGATAGCAATCCTCTAAGAAAGGAAGGGCTGAGTATTTCCGTCATTCTTTTGTTGTACATTAATTTTTTTTTTTACTTTTTCCACTTGCTGGCATCATGTATATATGAATCATTGCACGTTTATGCAATTAATCATTGTTTCAATAGTATCTTTTATTTTAAAAAGCAGTACATTTTCTGTCTAATCAAAGTCACAGATACTCCTGAGAATTTAAACAAGACAGAGATAAAATAAAGAGGGAGAGGTCTTTATATATTTTATATAATGTGTAGACATAACCATGGCTAATGGTCTGGAAGATGTCTTTCCAGACTTATGATTATATTTATATATACATAAAACAAAAATGGGACCATATTGTAGATACTATGCAGCTGTTTTCTTTGTTCCCTTAATATATCTTTTTTTTTTTTTAGATTTTATTGACTTATTTATTTTAGACAGAGGGTGCGTGCATGCACATATGAGTGGGGGGAAGGGCAGAGGGGAAGGGAAAGGGACAAGCAGACTCCGGGCTCTCTGACATCCTTTCCTCCTTCCCAATTTATCCTGATGCTAGTTTCACTGGAAGATGCCACTAGGAAATGCCCCCTTGTCATTTATTTCTTTCTACCCTATCACAGTTTGCCAGAGGCTTGCTGCTGTGGAGAGAGCTCTGAGAGGGGCCCCCAGCTGGCTCGATTGGTAGAGCATGTGACTCCTGCACGGACTGTGAGTTCGAGCTCCAGGTTGGGTGTAGAGTTTACTTAGGAAGAAAGAAAGAAAGAAAGTGAGCTCTGAGAGCCCAGAGATTCAGGATTGAGTCTTAATCTGCCACTCAGTGTATAACTCTGGGTGATTTCCTTACTGCTCTGGACCGTACTTCCCTCATGTGAAAAGAGAGAAATACGTAAGACGGCCCCTGAAGCTCTCTCCTCTCCACTTGGATTCCTCGAATCTACCATTCTGAGCCCTGCACCAGGGGCTTTCCAGGCTGTCCTTACAGCAGGTCCATAAAGTACGTATGTAACAGAAGCCCCGTTTCTGACAGAGAGAGAAGGAGAATGAGGGGAGGGAAATGTAAGAACTCTATAAAATAACAAAAAGACAACTGAGGAAATTTTGAAGATCTAATTGGCTTAACTAATTGGGCAGCATCCCACCCAGCAAGTAGAGGGGAGCTCCAAAAGGAGAGAGGGAATGGAAAAAAGGAAATTATTAGCAAAGAATCCATTGTTTTAGGCGAGGTCTCTGGCCTGAGGGGAATGGAAGGGGTCTATCAGTACATTTCCTAGTGCTGACCAGGAAATTCCCAGGCTGACTGGTTAAAGATCATTCCCAGGGGCGGGGTTGAAAGGAGTTAGGTTAAGTATTAAGTCTTGGTTTACTGACTTGGGGCCTGAACCTAAACGACGCCATTTTGGGCCTGTGGTTTTCTTTTCAACCACTCAAAGTCAAGAAGGGAGCCTGGCGTTATCAGAACTGGGCTGAGCCAGAGCAAGAGTTGGAGATTCTGAGCTCTAGAAGCAGCTTTACCTAAACTGAAAGCCTAGAGTTCACCAGGGCTTCACAGTTTATGGTACTAGTTCACACATGTTTCTTCACTTCTGCTTCCCCAACGCATGTGTGTAGATAGAAAAGAATTTTACTCTCACTCGAAGCTGATAAAACAGAGAGGTTAAGTGGCTTTTACAAGGTCGTACAGAGAGGAAGTGGTATTAGAATTAATTATTGGTTAGCAAAAAACAAAACTAGGCCTTATGACCTAATTATAGTGATCATTTGCATAATTCATATTGCATTACTTAAGTTCACTGTGCCAATTTCCCAGTTACCATATGGAAAAGGACCCTGAAACTTAGAAATAAGAAGCATACATTGGGAAGAAAATACTTTTTGAAACCAATATACAATATTTGCATAGATTGTTCCATTTTACATTCTTTTTTTTTTTTTTTTAAAGATTTTATTTATTTATTTGACACAGAGAGAGACAAAGCGAGAGAAGGAACACGAGCAGGGGGAGTGGGAGAGGGAGAAGCAGGCTTCCTGCGGAGCTGGGAGCCCGATGCGGGGCTCGATCCCAGGACCCTGGGATCATGACCTGAGCCGAAGGCAGACGCTTAACAACTAAGCCACCCAGGCGCCCCTCCATTTTACATTCTTAAAATTCAGTTAAAATTTTATTTTACCACCATTCTTGTTATTTATTGTCTCTTCATCTTTTACTAATAGTATATTTAGGAAACTGGAATTAGGCTACTTTAAAATGAGTAGCGGACTCTGTTAGTCAGGCAAACATTTGTCAAGAGAATAAGAAGAAAGGAATCTTTTACCAGTACAGTGAATATCTAGTTTCAGTTCTATTTGTAAACCACTGACAGGCCCTCATCCTAGAGGGTATCATCTTGCTCCATAGGTATTTTAGGTAGATACAAATTACATGATTTAAACAAACTCTCTAGTTAAGTAGAACCTAATGTTTCTGTTGCAGAACTTTTTAAAAGCTGCCTTAATTTCATTTCCATTGTCACATTTCAAAAGTGAAGCTTCAGAATGCAGGAATGTCCCATCTAATAGAACTATCAAATGGGAATGTGCTTACTCATCATCCCAAAGTACCCCTTTTTGGGCATTATAGTGAGTCTTGGTTAGAAACAGGCAAGAGATCTCTGAAGTCTCTGAGAACCTATTCCATCTTTATGTATCAACACTGCGCCTACTCAGACTTGGTTTTATGATCTCACTTTTTAAACTTGTACTTTTGTCCTAACCAGTTCTGGTTTCAGTTACACATTTGGCTCAGCTCTACTAATCAGCTTCCAGTGAGGCCTCTTGCAGAGAACTAGCCCTGCCCCCCCCCCCCCCCCCCCCCCCCCGCCACTTTCCTCCCCTCCCCCTCAGAACCAACCCCCGCCCCCAACTTAACCACTAGTCATTTCAGAGGCTCTTTGCTTGCCCTGGGCAGCACACTATTTCCTCTAATCTTATCATGTACTCTTACTTCCAAGTAAATTTTTTCCCTACCTCTCTGCTCTTCTTATACCAGAATTTTTTTTAACTTTTTGCTTCCTCGAACAAAGGGAGAATCTGCTGTTTGCCCAAATAATTCTTTTCTTTTTAAAAATTTTAAAAAGATTTTTATTTATTTGAGAGAGAGTGCACACAAGTGGGGGGTGAGGGGCAGAGGGAGCGGGAGAAGCAGACTCCCCGCTGAGCAGGAAGACTAAGGGCTTGATCCCAGGACCGTAATATTATGACCTGAGCCGAAGGCAGACGCTGAACCAACTGAGACACCCAGGCACCCCTGCCCAAGTAATTCTTTTTTTTTCTTTAATTCCAGCTTTGTTGAGATATAATTGACACGACACCGTGTAAGTTTAAAGTATACAATGTAATGATTATATATATATATATAATCAAAGATATATATAAAGTCAAAATGCTTACCACAATAAGGTTAACACATCCTTCAACTTACACAATTATTTAGTTTTTATGGTGTAAACATTAAAGCTCTCCTCCCATAGCAACTTTCAAGTGTTCTGTACAGTACTGTTTACTCTACTCACCATGCTGTACATTAGATCCCCTGAATTTGCTCATCTTGTAATTGAAAGTTTGTACTTTTTGACAGACATCTCCCATTTTCCCTGCCCATTAGCTACTGGCAACCACCATTCTACTCTCTATTTCTATGAGTTCAATGATTTTAGATTCCACATATAAGTGAGATCTTACAGTATTTGTCTTCCTCTGTCTTACTGCACTTAGGATAATGACCTCACGGTCCATCCATGTTGCTGCAAAGGTCAGGATGTCCTTCTTTGTTTATGGCTGAATATTATTTCATCACGTGTGTGTGTGTGTGTGTGTGTGTGTGTGTGTGTGTGTGTGTATCACATCTTCTTTATCCATTCATCTACTGATGTACACTTAGGTTGCTTCCTATCTTAGCTATCATAAATAATGCTATAATAAACATGAGAGTGCAGGTATCTATTCAAGACTGTGGTTCCATTTCCTTGGATGTATACTCAGAAGTGGGATTGCTGGATCATATGGTATTTCTACTTGTAATTTTTTTGAGGAAACTTCATATTATTTTCCACAGTGGCTGTACCAATTTACATTCCCACCAACAGTGCACCCCAGGGTTCCCTTCTCTCCACATCCACTCCAACACTTGTTATCTCTCATCTTTTTGATAATAGCCATTTGACAGGTATAGGTGATATCTCATTGTGGTTTTGATTTGCATTTCCCTCACGATTAGTGATGTTTTCATGTACTTGGCCATTGGTATGTCTTCTTTGGAAAAATGTCTACTCAGATCCTCTGCCCATGTTAAAATTAGATTATTATTATTTGCTATGGAATTGTATCACTTCTTTATATATATATTGGATATTAACCCCTTATGGAATAAATAGTTTGCCAATATTTCTCCCATTCTGTAGGCTGCCTTTTCCTATTGTTGATTGTTTCTTTTGCCGTATAGAAGCTGTTTAGTTTGATTTAGTCCCACTTGTTGGTTTTTGCTCTTATTGCTTTGTGCTTTTGGTGTCAGAGCCAAAAAATTATTGCTAGGACCACTGTCAAGGAGTTTTCCCATATGCATTCTTCTAGGAGTTTAATGTTTTAGGTCTTAATGTTTAGGTATTTACTGCGTTTCAAGTTAATTTTTGTGAGTGGTGCAAGACTGGGGTCCAATTTCATTCTTTTGCATGTGCATGTCTCGTTTTCTCAACATTATTTATTGAAGAGACTATCCTTTCCCCATTGACTATTATTGGCTCCCTTGTCATATATTAGTTGACCATATGTGCATGGGTTTATTCCTGGGCTCTTCATTCTGTTCTATTGGTCTATGTGTCTTTTTATGTTGATATTATACTGCTGTGATAGCTGTAACTTTGTGATATAGTTTAGAATCAGGAAGTGTGATGCCTCCAGCTTTGTTGTTTCTTAAAATTTCTTTTTTTTTTTTAAGATTTTATTTATTTATTTGAGAGAGAGAGAATGAGAGATAGAGAGCACGAGAGGGAAGAGGGTCAGAGGGAGAAGCAGACTCCCTGCTGAGCAGGGAGCCTGATGCGGGACTCCATCCTGGGACTCCAGGATCATGACCTGAGCCAAAGGCAGTCGCTTAACCAACTGAGCCACCCAGGCGCCCCAGGTTTGTTGTTTCTTAAGATTGTTTTAGCTATTCAGGGTCTTTTGTGGTTCCATATGAATTTTAGGATTGCTTTTACTGTTTCTGTGAAAAATGCCATTGGAATTTTGATAGGGATTGTATTGAACCTTAAGATGGTTTTGGGAAGTATGGACATCCTAACAATTTCAATTCTTCCAACCCATGAACTTGGCATATATTTCCATTTATTTGTGTATTCTCAATTTCTTTCATTAGAGTTTTATAGTTTTCAGCACACACATCTTTCACCTTCTTCATTAAATTTATTCCTAAACCTTTTATTATTTCTGGTGCTATTGTAAATGGCATTGTTTTATTTCTTTCTTTTTCATATTGTTCACTGTTAGTGTATAAAAACACAACTGATTTTTCTTTCTCACATTACATCTTGTGTAAGCTGACCATACCTAATATGACAACTCCATGATGTCAAGGACAGTTCCCTTCTATTTTGTCGCCCTTAACATGTGACTTCTATAACTTCCATGTTTTTGTTCAAGATGCCTTCTCTAGCCCTTGCCACAATGTCCATGGCCCAGCCATGGGAAAGAAAAAAGGGGAGTTGGAGAGCATGACCCATTTCAACCAGGGAGTTATAAATGTCACTTTTACTTGGCCAGAACTTGGTTACACTGTCACACCTAGATTTAAAGGAGCTTAGAAAGTCTAGCTTTACTTTGGGTGGCTACGTACCCCGTGAAAATTTTGGGACTCAACCAATTAAGAAGAGGAGAATGAATACTGGAAAGAGCTAGCAATTTTTGCCACATTACTTGAATCTAAATCATATTTCTCTAAAAAGTCTGATGTCTGTAACCCTTCAGTAATGAGTTATGTTGGCTCCTCAGTTTTCTTCAGTGGGTCTGAAATATTTTATCCCCCAAAACCAGCTAGCCCTCTGGAACTCTCTGAATGTTGAAAATGATCTCTTAAAAAGAGGGCTTTTGTTACTTCCTACCAAGAATCACATCATTCAATATTTTGTTGAAACGGTAGATGGAATCCTCCAGTCTCCAAGGAAACTTTATTTCTTGACGGATGAGGAACCATAATAACAAGGAAGCCAGAAGTTAGCTGGGAAAATTACAACCAAGTTTGCTTCAGCCAAAGTTTAAAATGGTCCTGTAAGACTGAAAAAATTTTTTTTGGTCAGATAACTTACTTTTTGGCAAGTACCTCTGTATAACTCAGGGTTCTCCAGAGAAACAGAATCAATAGGAAATTATATATATAAATTTATTATAATTAATTGGCTCATGCAGTATAGAGGTGGAGGAGTCCTTACAATCTCTCGTCTGCAAGTTGGACAACCAAGAAGCTGATGGTGGAATTCAGTCCAAGTCTGAAGGCCTGAGAACCAGGGTCATGGATGTGTGAGGGCAGGATAAGATGGATGTACCTCAAGCAATGAGAGCAAATTCATACTTCCTTTGACTTTTTGTTCCGTGTGGGCCATCCATGGATTGGTGGTGCCCACTCACACTAGTGAGAATGATCTTTTTCACTCAGACTACTGATTCAAATGCCAATCTCTTCCAGAAACACCCTCACAGGCACACTCGGAAAGGATGTTTTTCCAGTTATCCGGTCATCCCTTCGCTGAGTCAAGTTGACATATGAAATTAACCATCACAGTCTTCAAGTATTACAATCAGAAAGAGACTTAAATATAAGAAAAAGCCTAGGACAGATGCTAGAGTTAGAAATAGTCTAATGAACTTTCTCCCTTTCCATGCAAACAGAAAATGGTTGTTTAGAGAAGTAGCTGATTCTAGGGCTGGAGCAGGGAAAGTACAAGGTCAGCTTGAACATCCTGTGGGGCCAGAAAGTAAGGAAGTGGTCAAAAAGTGATGTGTGTCACGTCAGAAGGACACAGGAGGCAACAGGAAGGAGTACCCAATGGCCAAATCTGGGACACTTGAGCAAAAAAAAATTTTTTAAGTAATTAATTATAACCATAAGGTAAAATAAATGTTCATGAGGCCATATAGGTATAAATAAGTAATCAAATAACCAAATTGGAGAGATTGTCCTTAAAATAAAATTCTAAGTAATAAAGGTAGAAGCAATGAGGGAAGTAGAGAATCGTCATATAACAAACACTTTGTAATAATTATTAAGGGCAAGAATCATTCACGGATGCTAATATCAGAAAGTTTGCTAAGAGACAGGGTATTTGCAGAGTCTCAAAATCTCTCTCCATAAAATACTTACTAGTTGTAGTGAGGAACTGATACAGTGGGAGAACTCGGTAGACTTGACCTTAACCAAGAGATCAAAGTGAACATCATTAGTCATGAGACGTATTATATTATGTTCCTCCAGATAAAGAGCGCTGACAAGGTCACAGCATAACTCTGTGATATTCTTGCCAAAAATGCATAACTTGAATTTAATCATGAGGAAAGAGACAAACCAAAATTAAGAGACATGCTATAAATAACTAGCCAGTACTCTTAAAAAATGTCAAGATCAGGAAAGACAAGGAGTGGCTCCAGAAATACCTGGGCTGGAGGAGACAAATGAGATACAATTACCAAACACAATGTGAGACCCTGGATTGGACCCTGGACCAGATAATCGGTCTTAGTGGGGCAGCTGGTGAAATTTGAATAAGTACTGTAGAATAAATAGTTAATAATATAAATCAATGTGATTTCCCGATTTTGATAATTATACTATGATTATATAATATATTAACATTTGGGGAAGCTGGTGGAGGGTATACGTGAAATCTTTGTACCATTTTTTTCTGAGTCTGAAATTATCTTAAAACAAAATTTTTTAAGAGGAAGCAAAGGGGGGCACCTGGGTGGCTTAGTTGGTTAACCGACTGACTCTTGATTTTGGCTCAGGTCATGATCTCAGGGTTGTGAGATCCATGCTGGGCATGGAGCTTGCTTAAGATTCTCTCTCTCCCTCTCCCTCTGCCCTTCCCCCCCTAAAAAAATAAATAAAATAAAAGGAAGCAAATGGTGATAAGTCTTGGGAAGTGATCATAGGCATAGGGTAGGTTCTCCCTCCCTTCTTGGATCATTGAGTTGAACTTTGCAAGCATTCTAATATGTATCCTTTTCGAGCAAAACTTACAGTTTCCAACTTCTTATTCACCCTTCTCTGGACCTTCATTTCTCTTGATTCTATATGGTAGTTTAGCAACCAGATCTCTGTGCAGTATTCCATATATAGCAATATTGGGATGGGATACTGATTTGTATCCATTATCCTTTCCTGACAAAGCATGGCAATTTACTTTACAAATTACTTTTGGCTGCTTAAGGGAAATCTATGGCTATCTGTGCTTTTAGAGGTCTATAAATAGGACTTTAAGATTCAGGCTCCAGCTCATGGATTGGAAGAATAAATATTGTGAAGATGTCAATGCTACCTGGAGCAATCTACACATTTAATGTAATCCCTATCAAAATACCACCCACTTTTTTCAAAGAAATAGAACAAATAATCCTAAAATTTGTATGGAACCAGAAAAGACCCCGAATAGCCAGAGGAATGTTGAAAAAGAAAAGCAAAGCTGGTGGCATCACAATTCCGGGCTTCAAGCTCTATTACAAAGCTGTCATCATCAAGACAGTATGGTACTGGCATAAAAACAGACACATAGATCAATGGAACAGAATAGAGAGCCCAGAAATGGACCCTCAACTCTATGGTCAACTCATCTTTGACAAAGCAGGAAAGAATGTCCAATGGAAAAAAGACGATCTCTTCAACAAATGGTGTTGGGAAAATTGGACAGCCACATGCAGAAGAATGAAACTGGACCATGTCCTTACACCGCACACAAAAATAGACTCAAAATGGGTGAAAGACCTAAATGTGAGACAGGAGTCCATCAAAACCTAAAGGAGAACACAGGCAGCAACCTCTTTGACCTCAGCCGCAGCAACTTCTTCCTAAAAACATCGCCAAAGGCAAAGGAAGCCAGGGCAAAAATGAACTATCGGGACTTCATCAAGATAGAAAGCTTTTGCACAGCAAAAGAAGCAGTCCACAAAACCAAAAGACAACCGACAGAATGGGAGAAGATATTTGCAAATGACATATCAGATAAAGGGCTAGTATCCAAAATCTATAAAGAAATTCTTAAACTCAACACCCAAAGAACAAATGATCCAATCAAGAAATGGGCAGAAGACACGAACAGACATTTTTCCAAAGAAGACATCCAAATGGCCAACAGACACATGAAAAAGTGCTCAACATTGCTCGACATCAGGGAAATCCAAATCAAAACCTCAATGAGATATCACCTCACACCAGTCAGAATGGCTAAAATTAACAAGTCAGGAAATGAAAAATGTTGGCGGGGATGTGGAGAAAGGGGAACCCTCCTACGCTGTTGGTGGGAATGCAAGCTGGTGCAGCCACTCTGGAAAACAGAAAGTTGAAAATAGAGAGCTACCATACGATCCAGCAATTGCACTACTGGGTATTTACCCCAAAGATACAAATGTAGGGATCTGAAGGGGTACGTGCACCCCGATGTTTATTGCGGCAATGTCCACAATAGCCAAACTGTGGAAAGAGCCAAGATGTCCATCGACAGATGAATGGATAAAGAAGATGTGGTATATATATATATATATATATATATATACACACACAATGGAATATCATTCAGCCATCAAAAAAAAAAAAAGAAATCTTGCCATTTGCAATGACATGGATGGAACTGGAAGGTATTATGCTAAGTGAAATAAGTCAATCAGAGAAAGACAATTATCACACGATCTCACTGATATGTGGAATTTAAGAAACAAAACAGAGGAGCATAGGGGTAGGGAGGGAAAAAAAATAAGAGGAAATCAGAGAGGGAGAGAAATCATGAGAGACTCTTACCAAACTGAGGGTTGCTGGACGGGAGGTGGACGGGAGGGATGGGGTAACTGGGTGATGGGCATTAAGGAGGGCACGTGATGTAAAGAGCACTGGGTGTTATATACAACTGATGAGTCACTGAACTCTACCTCTGAATCTAATAATACACTATATGTTAATTGAATTTAAATAAAAATAAATAAAATTAAAAAAATTAAAAAACCCCAATCATTCTAACCTACTGAAAAACACTGACGAACTTTTAACTTCTTTAAAAATAAATTTTAGCTTTATAGTAAAAGTAAAATTAAAAAAATAAAGTTCCGCAGATTTTGGAGAAGGAGTTTTGATACCCCTTTTTGATTTCCTGGGATTAAAGGTGGATGTAGGACCTTGGGATAGATTGTGTTTTGGGGGTATATTGTGTGTACTTGCTGTGTTCTCAAAGTCAGAATGGCAGAAGTTAGCCAGGATAAACTGTAAGATCAAGTTGATTAATCTAATTATACCCTAAGTTCATTAATCTAATTATGCCCTTTGCTGTTTGCAGCAAGAATGCTTTCCTTTAAATGGATTTGAATGAGAGATACAGAACTTTCAAGTCAGAAATGCTCTTAGATTTGGAGTTCAAATTCTTCATTCGATGGCTGGAGGAACTGTGCCCTGAGCATATGTTAGTGTTCGCCAAGTTCCTAGGGAACTCTGGGGCCCTCTGTGGCCTATCAGGTGGTTTACAGATAGTAGTGTGAACGTTTCCGGGGGACTAATGGAACAATTTTGTTCACATACATTTTCCAAATATTGAGATTTAACAGGATTTACTATTTTCAATAAGTATGATATTCTTAAAGTGTGTCCGTAGGACAAGGACTGTGTTGGTCAGTTCACCTAGTGTGACGTACTTACCCATAATTAGCTTGTTATTCCTATGTGTTAAATTTGCCTTTTAGTGTTATTTTTACATATTGTCAAATACCCAATTCATAAGAATGAATCAGTGGAACAAAGTGACAAACAGCCACACCAAGACTCCAACTCTGTGTCACTATAAAATGTGACTCCCGTGATGGGAGACAAATGAATTAATAATGTGATGATTTCACACAGGCAGCTCGAAGAGACAAGGGTGAAATCGGAAGTTAGAAAAATAAATAGCTGAAGATTGGGTTTAATTGGATTTGCAGTCACTTTGTCCCTAATTTCTGGTGCAGTGACAGTTATGAAATTTTAGAGAGTGACACAAAGCCACAGAGACGTTTGTGTAATGTTCAAGCAAACAGAGTGATTTCACTGGTAAACCAGTAATAATTTTTCCAAGAACAAGCATAAAATAATGCTTTCCAGGACAAAATTGCCAGAGTGTAAGAAGAGGGCAGACATACAAAGGCTTTATTCAATGCTTCAACACTTACCAAAAAAAACCAATGTAAATTACACCAGTCTTAAGAAAGTTATAAAAGCAGCTACAAAAGTGAAGGCAATTATTATGATCAGACGTGAAGCAAGCGAGAAAAAAAGAAAAAGAGCCATTGACAGAATTCCTTATCAAATGACAAGACCGGAGAAAATGTCATATCACTAGCATATAACATGGAAGAAGAATTACTGTGAAGAACATGCGAACGGATATTTTACTTGAGAATTGGGTGAACTTGCCTTCAATATATGGGAAGCATATACACAACGGGAGAGGTGTTTGACGTTGCATTGCTTTGCTGATGCTGAAAAATCAAGCTTCAGAGAAAGTTTTCTTTTCACTTAGATAACAATGACTGTCGGAGCATCATGGAGCATGGAAAAGGTTCCCTGGTTTAGTCCTGACAGAACTTTCAGTTCAACGGGAAAGGGCATCACAAGAAGAAAAAAAGAAGCCACACCGAACACCAATCCACAGAGTTGTCTTAGTGGCAGAACATAGTTGGTGGGTGATTTAATGTTGGGTGAAACTGTGAAAGGTTCTGAATACAACTAAATTGTAGGTACTGAGATTATGTATTCTCAGAAACGTGCCAAGAGATGGGTAACAAAAGACTGGCTGCTTTTCAGGAAAAGATGTTTACACATTTTTTAAGTGAGGGCAGATATAGAATTTTTTTTTTTTTTTTCCGTGTAGGTAAAGACCACTTCAGTGATTTCAAAAGGCTTGCTTAAGTGATGTTTCTCAGCAATGTTTCACTATGTTGACGAGACTGAACTGACCACTTTGGGGCTGAAATATAATTTTATTGATTTATTTAAAAGATTTTATTTCTTTATTCATGAGAGACAGAGAGAGGGAGAGAGGGAGGCAGAGGGAGAGGGAGGCAGAGGGAGAAGCGGCTGAGCAGGGAGACGGATGTGGGGCTCGATCCCAGGACCCTGGGATCACGACCTGAGCCGAAGGCAGACGCTTAGATGGCTGAGCCACCCAGGTGTCCCTGAAATATAACTTTTAATGTTGGGCATAACATATCCAGGTCTTCTCAGACCAAACTAAACTGTGAATGGCTGAATGCCAAGAATTTTACTCTTTCTTGGGAGCTAAGGACTTTTTTTACTCATGAGAGACAGAAATCAAGGATGTAGTATCACGCAGATTTAAAAACCACATCCAGCCGCTGTGACAGAACATGAATAGAGCAGATTACAAGAAGCTGTGGCAGATGTTCATTGCCCCCCCCTTCCCCTCTGCCAAGAGCTAGTTTTCCTTTTCCATTTGTTATAGAACCACCATTTTGTTCAGGGCAGCCCCAGGGTATGAAAAGCAACAGCTGTAGGTGGGATCATATAGACTTTCATGGGTTGTGCACAAGACAACTGTTGTGGTCATTTTCCTTTGCCCTGGGTCTAAGATAACTCAGCAGCTCTAGTCTCTTTTGCTTATAGGGGTGGCCGTAAGGCATTGTTCTAGAAATGAGACCTAAGATAGGGTGTTTAGGGGCCTTTGGGAAAGCCAAAGGATGAAAGGCCAACACAACAATGATAACAGAAGAAAGACATAAAATTTGCTTCCTTGATGAGATCAATGAGCTGTGAAACCAAGGTCAAAACATGTCTAAGGACTTGTTATTAGAAAAATAAACCTCAGTCTGGTTAAGCGGTGTTATTGGGAATTCATTACTTGCAGTCGAAAACCTTCTTAATGGATATATAAATATACCCATTCTTTAGGAGAACAATACTTACCGAACTGTGGAAGCTGCTATTAATGTTTTGATGTTTTTTACCCCCAGATTTTTCTGTACATATACATGGCACATAAAATTAGGTTCATCCTCTATTGACATGAAGTGTGGTGTCTGGGGAGCTGAAACGTAAACAGTTCACCTGACACTGTGTTTTAAATGAAGAGAGCAGGGGCGCCTGGGTGGCTCAGTCAGTTAAGCGTCTGCCTTCGGCTCAGATCACCATCCCAGGGTCCTGGGCTTGAGCCCGGAGTCCTCCCTGCTGCTCAGTCTGCTGCTCAGTCCTCTGCCTGCCCCTCCCCCGGCTTGCGCCCTCTCTGTCCAATGAATAAATAAATTCTTTTACAAACATTAAAAAAAAAAATAAATGAAGAGAGCGAGTCAGTATGAAATAATTTTTGTTGTAAGAATCATTTGAGTAACTTTCTTACTTATTAAAAGCGAGGCAACATGTTTACATTGCTCTACCGACACACTGTCTCTCTGTTGGGAAGTCTTTGTCTCCAGCTAACTCCAGTATTTGGAGCATACAGAGGGAGTGCCCTGCTTTGCCCGAGGAGTCCAGAGGCTCTCTGAGAGGGGCGAGTATCAAGACCTTCAGTGTTTTTGCCTGAGACTCAAGTTAGGGACATCTGGGGGGATGGACTCAGGTGGCCCTGACCAAGGTCCAGTTATAAGTAAAGGGAAGCACAGACCCTAGAAGAGAATGACCACGTGTTTAAAATAGACAGACCCAATAGCTACGTCTCGGACTACGTTTGGTGGAGGGGAGGAACAAAGGGACATGTTGATATGCTGTAGAACCTTTCTCAGCCGATCCTCGTGGGAGTTCACTTATACCTGGGATACTTGCTGTGCAAATGAGTCAAAGTTTCTGTACCTTTGAGAACTGTGCCCAAGAAGAAAACTAACAAATGAGTTTTGCTTCTTATGAACAATTATAACAAAGGCAGGAATCTGGACCTGGACAAAGGATAAGAGTGGGGATATCAGCCGTATCAAATTGGGGAAGACTGGGAGATGGCTACCTCACCGGAGCCAAACTGCTCCCCCGTGGAATGGAGAAACTTATTTGCTACATACCAGAGGTTTCACATGTAAATGCCTACAAAGCTCAAGCTGGTAACGTAAATGAGGTGGCTTGATTAAATCATACCTGGACATGCTCCCCCTACTGGTTCAGGCTATTTAAAATATTTATTCAACTTGCCACCTTAGTGTGTAGCTGCCGTGTACCAATGTTTAAATTTGTTCTCTCATAGACTTTCTTCATCTATCCAGAACCACGGTTGTTTTTTAATGCATCATTTATGGTGAAGGTAGGAAAAAAAAAAACAACACGGGGAGATGATTTTTGTGGCATTTCAGTGTAACAGGAGAGGAAACAAAGCAATCCATTAACTCAATTCAAATGAAATGTGTGGATCAGCGTGTGTATATAGTACTAAGGGAAACAAAGAAGGACAGGGCTCTGTCCTCAGGGAGCTGACAATCTAGCGGGGCTGTGTGTGTTGGGGACTGTGCTTTTCCTAGTCTTTTTCTCCTCTGCGTGGCATGTAACCCTGGGAGCGGCGTGAGGCTGGCCTGGGAGGGTTTTTCAATGGCCCCGTGGTCATGGTTCTAGTTGCTGGCTTCCATCCTCACGAGTGTCCTCTGAGATGTTAGTGATCCCACCAGGTTTCCGGTTCCACAGTCCATGCTGCCCTTCACAGCTGAATCCTTCCAACACAACCATGAGACCCCTTTGGATCTTTCTATCTTCCCTCAGTTCTTCCTTATCTCTTTGGCGGAAGGGGAATGGAAACATCCTGTTGCTTTGTTTTACCATCTGGGGCCCCATGGAAACTGTCAGGGAGCTGTGTCAGCTAACCATGGCTTCATTTCCACTTTAGGGTTGAATGTGGAGATTCAACCTTGGCCTTGATGTTGTAAGTGGGGTGAGGGGGTGAGGGTGGGGAACATGTTCCATGTCTCCCTCCAAAGCTCTCCCTGTACCTAAACATCTTGCATCCCTCTCTACAAATGGGGATCCACACAGCCTTCTACCAGGACTTTTGAATGAAGAGCCCAAGATTAGATGTCTGTCTGTAGCTCCTTTCTGACACTCCGTCTTGTCCTTTGGAGCAGTGCTAGTCTCAAGTTCATGGCCTGAGTAGGAGAGGCTCATACGAGACACATGTCGGTTAATGCAGCTCTTCTTGAAAGAGAAGAAATTTCCCAGTAGGAGTGGTGTCAACTTTGTACATCTGTCCAAAGTTTGAGGAGAATGAGGGGAAAATGAGCACTTCATTTGGAGGTTAGAAGGCCATATTTACCTTTAAGAAATAAATTCCAAGCCTCTGGTAGCCTGGGGATGAAGGAAGAAGAAAGTAAGGGGTGTCTGTGGTGGGTGGTGCAAGGTTCACACCTGGAACTGAGCACTTTCTGGTACCAAGCACTTTACTTTAAGTACTTAGGATGAATTAACTCACCTCAAAACAGCTCTCTTACCCTCCTACTTACAGATAAAGAAACTGAGGTCCGGATGGGTGAAAATGTTTGTCCAAGGACAACGAAGGGCTAATTAGTGGAAGAGACAGCCTGGCTCTGAAATCCCAACATGCCACTGTGGTGGGTGAGGAGCAGGTGAAAAAGCACTCGGGAGCAGAACCCAGGGATTTCATTTTAGACTAAGGATTTCTGAACACCTGTAGAGAGGGGAGAAGGAACTGGGTGGGGAGGGAGGAGAGCTTACCTTTAATCAACACGTATTCCATCAATTACTGACACGCAAGAGAGAAAGCAACTAAGATGGGATAGGAAAAGCATGGAAGAGAGAAGTCCATAGTCCAGAGGGGAACAGGGAGAGGGGAAAGATGATGCAGCTCCCTGAGGGACAGGCAGCGGGAAATGTCCCAGGGGAGCCCTGAGAGATCCTGAGCTTGAGGGCAGGGAGGGGCATCAGGACAGCCAGGGAAGGAGGAGGCTATGAACCATTGGCAGGATGACTTTGGTTTCCTCGATGGCCGAGAGTAAGAAGGAAGACTGGGAACTTGAGAGCTCTGAAAGCTGTTTGGAGTAGCTTCTGTGGGCGAATGCACTCAGGAGTCAAAGAGAAAGAAAGGAAAAACTGCTGAGTCACACTGAAGTGTTGTTATGACCCAGTTATGTACCAGACACTGTACTGTGTGTATTATATACCCTTCATCACAGTAGCCTTGCATGATAAAGATGCTTACCCTGATTGAAGTGAAGAGGGGAATGAGAAGCAGAGAATCGAAGTAATTTGCTCATGGTTATTTAGCCAGTAAGGGGTGGAACTTACAGTCAAATTCAGGCGTGAGGAAATTCAGGGCACCCTGCAGCTCAGCATAGGTATCTCTGACATACGGCCCCAAGAGAAGCTCTTTAAGGCTGTGAGAATGGATGAGGCCTCCAGGGGAGACTGCAGAGTGGCGGAGATGGGGACCCAACTGGGGCCAAAGCCCAAGTGTTTCTACTACTCAGTGGTAGAGTAGAAGGAACCTGTAGTAGCCTCTGTCCCCACTCTCTGTGCCTTTCACATGCAAGTCTTGGCAACCTGAGAGAGCAGACAAAAGTAGATGAGAGACAGCCAGACTTGGGGGCTGATGTGGAGCTCAGGGCCGGGGGTGTGTGGCCAGGGCGGTGGGTCCAGATAATGCTGGAGGCGAGACTCCAGGCAATTCCAGGTCCATTTGAGGTGTAATAATGGGTTACCGAAATTTTAAGTCCATTTGCAATAAGCAACTTTGAAACTTAAATTTTTAGTCTCAATTTTTAAATCGTGCAACGTCTTAGCACTTGAGATCTCTTCCGTGAATGTTTTAAAAATCTGCCTTTGAGATCACACTGCATAGCAGGAGGCCACATTTTTGCCGTGGACATTCTTGGGAAAAAAGTCCGCATCTTTAGAACTGGTTTGGAGCCTGTTTTTCTAAAAATTCTGTTGTTGATGTCTATTTCCTTCTCACGGCCAGATGGATGAATAAATTCTTACCCTTTATGTTATCTTTCTAAACAAAATAAAATATGATATCTGTTCAAAAACATTTAATAAGGTAAAGGAAAAGCCAGTTTGAAAAAAAGGTCACCAAGGCACAGGGACGTGTGATATTTGCTGAAAGCACCTGTCAGAAGAGTCTGAGAATGATGTAGATTGGCCAAGGGAAACAAGATACAATTAAGGCGAAACTCATTCCCCCAAGTTCACTGAAATGTGAGTTTATGAATCCTGAGAGGTAGGAGGCCAAATGAGATCTAATTGTGTCTTATTTAACTTGGCCTTTTAAATGGATAACCCCTGGCGCTTTCTGCCAATATCACACTTTTGTCAAGCTGACGTTACTCGTTACTTCTTTTGGTAAATGTGAAGTATTTTTGATCATATAATAGTAACTCAGTTAATAAGATTTTCAAGTATAAATGCAGACTATGCTCTAATGGAAACCATATTACCAGTGGAAAAAGTTCCATCCCTTATGATCATATTCTAGCTCAAATAGCTCTCACAGCAGGACCTCGAAAAGGGCCAAGAAAAAATAGCTCAAGAAATATTACTTTTGCAAAGATTCACAGACTCAGTTTAAATATGCTAGGAAAATAAAAGTCTTAAGTTATCCGGCTAAACTGATGTTCATAATCAGGACAGAAAGCATGAAATACTGTCAACCCTGAATGGTCTTCTAGTTGTGCTATGGAAAAGAGTTGTACTGTAGAAAAATCTAAATCAGACATAGTTCTCCAAGCTCACTCTCTGAGGTTTATATTGAAATGTATAATATTTTCTGAAGGAGATTTAACTTCTTCATTTTATTTTTTTTGTCAGGGTTTCCATGAAAACCTTAAGCTTTGGCTCCAGGTGACCAGGGTTCTAGTCCAAAGTTGGCCATCAACTCACAATGCATTTAGGCAAATCACTTGTTAGCTCTGGGACTCTTCATTTCCCATCTGCAAATGAGTGTTCTCAACTAGATGACCGCCAGGTTCTCATCCAGCTCAAACTGTATATAACTCTACTTGACTTTGAACCTTGTGAATAAAGTTGAATTAAGGTTGGAAGGAGATGGTGGTCGCTCAGTGTCTTTGTTTGTTGATTGATTGATGGGCTTTAAAAAAATTTCGGGAGAAGGCATTTCCCAGGAGAGATCAATACATCATGTCCTGGGAGAGCTGCGATCTGACCTGGCTCCTTATGGGAAACATTTCAGGTCTGGATGAAACAAGAAGAAAGACAGGGCCAAAGTGAAGGCAGGAAGGACAGAGATGACAGAGCTTTGGTTCTGAGGATTTGTAATTGTCCTCAACTTCCAAAGACTGAATTCTTGCCTGCCCATCTCTCTGGGCCTTGTGCAAGAACATCCTGCCAAAGAATGTTAGCAGTGTGAATGACCTTCACTAGGTTTAACGATTCACTGATTGTAAAAAGTGTTTTACCTGACATAACAGTGAGTATGTATTCCTGGAGCCTATACCCACTGACCCGAGAGGAGCCCCCCCGCGCCCCGCCCCCCAGAAGTGTGCTAAGTGGACAAGGGAAGCCTGGCTAGAATCTATATTTACCTAGCCAGATAACTGAGCAAACTAAAAGGTCTTTTATTATCCATATGTGGATGATTTACTTTGTAGGGTATCCGTAGTCATTATTAAAACCATGTGTATTCCTGTCTCACTTCTGAGCAGCTTCTCTGAAAATCAATCCATACATGCTCAGGAGTGCAAACCACACTCACTTCAAAGTCAGTGTAAACAAACAGAATTAAGGAGGCAAATTTACTTCAGAAATTATCTAAACTTTGAATCTCAACAGGCTTGATCTCATCCCCTATTCCCATGTCCCCCCGTAGTAACAGATAATTCGTGGAGATTACCATTTTAGCATTTGAAACCCAACATTCTTGACACTAGAGTCAAGATAACACAAATAGATGAGACTTGTAGGCCAAACTCAGAGAAGGTGAAGTGAGCAGAAACTCACAGCATTTTTGAGTCAGAAATATTTTTGTTATATAGCAAGAGATTTGCAGTTGTACTCTTGATTATAATAAAGAGGAAGGAAATTAAATACCTTCACCAAAAATCCCATTAAACCTGTATTTTAACATATTCTTGCCAACACAGAAGGACTTTTATAAATGAAATTACATTTCTTGACCCACAATGAGTTGCCTATTAGTTCATTTTCTTTTGTTCAATGCTCTTTCTTAGAGCTAAAAATGGGGGAGTAGTCAGTGTCCTACAAATCTCAGGCTACTACAAAAACTTAGTCCACAGCAGCTAACGCTTTTTTGTGGTCAAAGACATTTTAGGTTGTACATATTCTTTTAGGAAACATTAATAAATCAATCAACTATGCAAGTGAGACCTCAAAGAGTTATTTTTTCCAACAGTATTTTAAGATAATTTAGGATATAAAATACATCCCTTTTAATACTGATTCTTATTTATTAAATATTCTTGCTTATTCTATTAGGGATCTAGAATTTCAACCAGTGGGCACCTGGGTGGCTCAGATGGTTAAGCGTCTGCCTTCGGCTCAGGTCATGATCCCAGGGTCCTGGGATTGAGTCCCGCATCAGGCTCCCTGCTGAGCAGGGAGCCTGCTTCTCCCTCTGCCTCTCTCTCTCTCTCTCTCTGTCTCTCATGAATAAATAAATAAAATCTTTAAAAAAATAGAAATTCAACTAGTATATCTGTGTCCTTTGTATTTTACTTTAAAGGCGTTAAAATCTTTCAAGTTAAGATTGATTTACTTAAATAATATTTAAATTTAGAATGCCTAGATTCATACACATGTCCTTTTAGTTCTTTTAATTTTAAAACTATTTAAAAGGTATTTGAAGTTTGATTATACACTGTTAACAATAGGGAACCTGGAGGGGGGGTTGCTGGAGGGGAGGTGGGTGGGGGATGGGCTAAATGGGGGATGGGCATTATGGAGGGCACTTGTTACGATGAGCACTGGGTGTTACGTGTAAGTGATGAATCACTAAGTTCCACTCCTGAAACCAATACTACACTGTATGTTAACTAACTAGAATTTAAATAAAAATTTGAAACAACAAAAACATAAAGTATGATTATATAAGCAACAAATGAATACGTTCTCCTGGTAAGAATTCAAACTCTCAAGATGTGGATAAAAATCCTTTTTGGCCAGCCTCTGGAATTTAGGTCTCCTTCCCAGATGCTAAGAACACTGCTATCTGCTTGGTGTATACCCTTGCAGATAACTACCATTTGTAGGCATATTTCCTTTGGAAAGTATAGAGTATTTTGGAGTATGTTTAAACACAACTGGTATGAAATGGCTGTGTGAATTCCATAGCTTGCTTCTTCACTTGGGAATAATACAAGTTTCGAGTTTTTCCTGCTAGTACATTTAATTGACTTTATCATTTTAAGCTGTTCCTTAGTATTTTATGGAATAGAGAATTAAAGATGTATTTTCTATTCTAATTTTCATAGATACTGAGGTTGTTGCCATTTTGTCACAATGCTAAGTATGCCTCATTACAACTCTCAAATTCGAATGGGGTTCTAAACAGTCTTGCTTTCTTTTCTGAAGATTTGGTACAGCCAAGTCTAAGTCTCTGGAAGTGTTACTTTTTACCCCAAGCCTCTATCAGGCGTTTTCCTCAACAAAGTCCATTCTCACTCTGAGAAGCATTTTGAGGATAGCTGTTAAAGTAACATTAAAAATTTCCCATCTCATTTTATGTCCTCAGTGCTAGGCATTCATAAGAGCAAATAGGTGATACTTGATAAATATTTTTGCTGATTAAATAAATGATACATTTGGGGCATCAAGAGCATTGCCCTGGGAACGGGAAGAGCTAGGCTTCCGTGACTTGGGTTTGTGATCCACGATGTGGGAAAAATTGCTTCCAGCTTTTTTTCCCCTCCGCAGAAACAGGAGGTGGTTGAGCAGGAGGTTTCAAAGGTCTTGCCCATGGCTCTACCCCGTGTTTCCTTTTCTTTTTTTGATGGTGCTGGGTGTTGGAGGGCGGGAGTACTGGGAGCGCTATCCACAGTGCGCTTTGTAGATGCTGAAGAGGTGTTTGATTATATGGTAGTTTTGATATTCACAGTATTGAAATGCAGCAAAAAATGTAAATATATGTTTATAGATTTTTCTCAAAGATGGGGATAAAAAGAAACAGAGCTTGAGGCAGTTTGTCATATACTAAAAGAACCCATTTGTGAATCTAGGTATCAATCCTAAATATTAAAGGTAGAAAGTCTAGATCTCTGGGAATCAAAGGGAAAAAAATAGTTTAGTGATCATTTCCGGGTGAACTATCGTATTTCTTTATTATAAGGAATCTATGGTTAATATCCCATTTTTTAAAAAAGTGTATTCATGTGGGACTTGAGACAGTCAATTGTGTTTCTTTATTCTCTTAGACTCTTACATATTGATTTTAGTACGAAGGTAAGTGTCTACACTGTCTTTTAAAAAATCAAATGTCCCTGTCTGGTTGTTATACATCAAAAAATCTGATACTCTCTGTTTCAAGTAAGTTGATTCTTTAAGGATTGCTCTAAAATGCTCCCCAGAGCTGAAGCAAAGGAATCTATAAATCTACAAATTTAGATTTATATTCATGAGGGGGAAAAAAGGGATATGTATACATATATAAATGACTCATTTTCTAGAAAGCTCTTTCCCACTTTATTTTGAGAGCAGAGGTCAAAACAGAGGAGGCATGTTTTACATAAATTCTTTTCCTGAAAGGAAAGACTTCAGGAATTTAAAAAACTAACAAGTCAAAGATGTACAGGACCCAAAATTCTCATATCACTGTGTAGCTGGGTAATTTATTTTCATGATTTAAAATATTTGAACCTTGAGCATGTTAAATATTTTTACTTAAATGGAACTCAGTTATGATTACTTAAATTACTGTTTTCTTAAAGGCAATATGGCTCTCATTGAATCACTATGATTTTATTTGAAACTATCTGCTTATAGCTTCCCAAAGAGTATTATTCCTTCAGCTTTCTTAGATTAGTGTATTCCTATTATTTAATAATATCAGTCTTTGTTTAGGACTTGTTATAAAGAGTAATGTGGTAATTGTGCAAACACTCATTACTGTTAATTATTTTTCACTAAATTATTTGACCTTAGTCTTAGGTTTTCAACACTCTTTGAAAATGTTAATTTAATAAGCATGCCATAATCTCTACAATTAACTATTGACTTTAGACCTGGGAAACAGAAGGATTCAACTTTTTTCGTGTTAGTACCATGATTTTGTTGCAAAGGGAACATTGCCTTATTCCTAATTATTTGAAGAATAGCTACAATTTATTGAGGGGTTACTATGTGCCAGGGCCAATGTTAAGGTAGGGTAAGCTACCATGAGACTGAATAATAAATTAGTGGCTTAAGGAATGTTCAAATTTATTTCTCCCTCAGGTAAGAGTCTATACTAGTCGTTCTGCTCAGTCTATATGGTCTTCTAAGGTCTCTCTGGTGCTGTTCCAGGCAGCAGGAAGTGGAAATTCAGTGTAAAGGACTGTGTGTGCAAGGTTTATGGTCCAGGCAGTGTCATTTTGCATTTTGATTCCATTGGCTGGGTCTTGGTCACATGGTCAAACCTAGCTGCAAAGGGGTCTGGGATATGTAGTCTCTGATTGGGCAGCTAGTTCCCAGCTACAACTGTGCCATCATGAAAAAAAGGGGAGCACAGTGGGTGGATTCTGCCATGGCATTTTAGATAATTATCTGATTTAAGCAGTACTCTAAAGCATCAGGATTTTCTTGAAAGGATAACCAAAGCTCAGAGGCTAATTACTTATCCAGGGTCATATAGTTTGTGACAGAGTCAGAATTTGAACCTACGTCTTTTTGGCTCCAAAGTCCACGTTCTTAGAATCTATGCCATACAGTGTAACAAAAGCTGGACTATACCTCAATTCTTTGGGTTCAACAAATTATAAATATTCCTCTTCTTCAGCAGATCTCCCATACACCTGAGATACCTACCCTCTACAAAGAATGAATGATACAGTGTTGCTTGACTTGGCATCTTCAGATTCTCAATGCAACCACAGATGCTGCTCTAAAATAGATAAGAACATTCTACTGTTTTCTAACTTAATTCACTGACTTTTATTTCCAATGCATGTTACAAACCATTTTGCTGAGTTGGGTTGGCTGAATCCACACCCATTCTTGGTCATCTTCTTCCTTGCTTTTCCTCAGAAGTGGAAAGCTGCAATTTTCTAGCTCAGTGTCATCCAGTGGTGGTCACCACATACAGGCCTACCAATGAAATGGAAAGGCAAATATTCTGAGGCTGGCTTCCTTTCACAATGAAAAAGGCAAAGCCCCTCAAGGAGAAGGCTTTGGCCTCTTTGCCTTATCTTCGCCTGGAATGTAGATGATGTTTCTGGAGTTTCGGTGGCCACCTCACTACCCTGATGGTGAAGGTCTATATGCCAGGGATGCAGAGTGGGAAGATGGAATGCTTCTTTTCTTTTTTTGAGATTTTAGTTATTTATTTGAGGAGACAGAAAGCACGAGCAGGGGAGCAGCAGAGGGAGAGGGAGAAGCAGATTCCCCACTGAGCTGGGAGCCTGATGTGGGACTCGATCCCAGGACCCTGGGATCATGACTTGCGCTGAAGGCAGACGCTTAACTGACTGAGCCACCCAGTCACCCCCACCTTTTTTTTTCTTTTTGAAAGATGGAATGCTTCTGCTGAATCTTGATACATCCATCCAAGATGGCTTCTCTCTTACTGTATTTTCTATCATTTGCTGCAGAAAGCAACCCACATACACTAAGTGTTTTATCCAAAAGTCCCTCCCTCCCTTTCTTCATTCTTTCTCCTCCCCATGCCCCGCCCCCCGCCCCGACTTCTCTTTGTCTCCTCTTTTCTCCTGTTCCTCTTTTTTAACTCCAGGTAATTGGGAACTTGAGATCAATCCAGAATTTAGGATTTGCCTCTGTGTTTAAAGTGAAGTAAGTACTTCAGTGGACATGGACCAAAGGGTGGTGGTGGTGGTGGTGGTGGGGAAACCCTACCCCATGAGAGAAACCACTCCCCTTTTCTATTTTTTTTCTTTGCAGTTCTAGAGATTATATAATCTTTATATATCCAGCCATCTTTATATAATAACTTTTTGGGAGGGGGCGGGGGCCAATTTTGGCTTTTAAACTCTGCAAAGGGCCATTAAACAGCAAGTCCTCCTTCCTGTTGGTAATGCATCTTCCTTTCCTTCCTGGACTGTGGTTCATGGCTATTTAATTATCTTATGGTAAACATGAAAAAACAAACTTCACTTCCTGAGAAAATTTCTGTTAACTGAATTTCTAAAGGCCTCAAGTTTCTGTCTTTTTTTTATTTAATTTTATTTTATTATGTTATGTTAGTCACCACACAATACATCATTAGTTTTTTTTCTTTAAATTTTTTATTCTTATGTTAATCACCATACATTACATCATTAGTTTTTGATGTACTGCTCCATGATTCACTGTTTGTGCATAACACCCAGTGCTCCACGCAGAACGTGCCCTCTAGGCCTCAAGTTTCTTGTAGGAGAGCAATTCTCCATGTGAAAAGATTTTGAGTTTTAAAAGGTAACTTGATCCCCCCCCCCTTTTTTTTTTTCTGAACTTTCTGTTTATAAATCCATCCTTAGAAGCCATGTAAGGACACTGGGGTGGAAGACCGGGAAGAAACAGCTAGAACCCATGGGGTGGGAAATGGTTCTCCATGCTCTCAAGGCAGTTTGTCCTGGTGTGTTTCTGATGCGGCAGAAATCACATTCCAGGGGAAGGGAAAGGTATGCTACTTGGTCCTTCTGCTTTGGTCTGTTATATGATTAGGGATTCCTTGCTTTTGGAGATGGGATCTGGACATCCACCAGACATACTTCTGGAAAATCCTTTTTGCACCTCTCTGGACACTGTTCCTTTCTTCCAGGCTATCATACAAGAATGTGAAGGCTGGCAAGAATGCAAGCTCTTTAACCTCAAGAGACTGCTTTGGTCCTGCTCCAAATGTATTGTCAGTTCCTTGACTAAAAAGACCTTCATTCCCTTTAGGGAAGGTGGTTTTCCCTGTGCTTGTCTTGGGGAAGGAACATGTTTCCCAAGATGCACAGTACAGAAAATGCTTTGGTTGTCTTGTATGTGTACAAGAAGGTATTCTTTATTTTGCATTTCATAACGCATGCTTACGTTTCTGTGCGTGGCTTTTGGAGCCTGGAATGAAGAGGAATAAGAGAGCCTGGGCCATTACAGAGTGTGGTAATCCCAACCAGGGCCACTGTGTGAGCTTGTGGGTTGTCTAGCGCACAACTCTAGGGGGTGTCGTTCATGCACATTCTGAGGCGGATCATGCTCCTTGGAGTGGTGCAATATGGTGGCCCTGTAAACACTTCAACAGCATTGACTCTGAGTCACTCACTATGCTAAGAGTAGTCTATTCCATCTTCACCATAATCCTATGAATCCTAGTGGATCCTAATATCCTCATTTCACACGGGAGGAAACTCAGGAGCAGAGGGTTCAAGGTCAAAAAAGTGGCAGAACTGGGATTTGAAACCAAACGTGGTGTCAGAGTCTGGCCTTGTAATCATAATACCAAACTGTCCCTGAACCAGTTAGAACTGGTCCAAGGGAAACATTCTCCGCTGATCCCTTCGTCACTCCCAAACAGTGTCTTGAGTGGTCTGGGCATTGTGCTCGGCGCCGGAGTAAAAGGGTTCAGCAACTTCATTTTTGGCCCAGTTTAAACTCAGCAATTGTAGAATTGTCTTTTCCTGAAGTTTTCAAATAGCTCTACTGTCGTGAGTTTCTGAGGTGAAATAATGAGAGGGATAGCTAATGAACATATAAAACTTAGACTCTCCTGGTGAAAAATGAAAGAGATTTTGTGAACCCGACAGGTGAGAAACGGAACAGCGTGGCTGACTTCTCAGGGTCCTTTGGACACACAAGAGCCAGGCTGGAATAGTATTCAAGCAATTCTAGATATTCTGGGCTGCAGATGAAAAACCCTCCTGGTGACTCTTCTGGATTCCTAAGTGAATGTGCATGAACCTTACTCTCCCGTTGTCCTTTCCTTCTTCCCCTTCCTCTTCTTCTAACACCCCTTCTCTCCCTTCTCCTCCCCCCTCTCACTTGGGCCATATATTTTCTGCTTGTTGCCTGAATGGGAACTTAAGAGAGCAACCCAAATCTTCTCTACTGGAGAGAACTATTTCAATTGAATAATCTCATTAAATTTATAGGAAACCACACTGAATGACATATAGAAACACTTTCCTTCTGAAGGTAGATGTCCAAATTGTGTTTTATGACATACATCGGGCGACCTAAACTCACTCCTTCATGGTCACATCAGTCAACCATCAGCCAAATGAACTCACAGAGGGGGCAGTGTAGGGAAAGAATGGAAACAGAGAAAGAGGCAAGGAGCCCTCTGCAATCACCGTGGCCCTTGTGCGTTAGAGTGACAGCCAAAGAACTTCTCAGTGAGCACATTTTCCCCCTGAGGTTGATCTATGTTGACAACCACCCATGGGCACTAATTTTTAAAGAGGGGACTGTGGCCTGACGGAGGTGCCTTTGCCATGAAAGTAGTAGTTATTGCTCTGCCCTCAGTGGTCAATGCCTTTCAGTATGTTTAATACGGGGAGGCCATAAATTCTGTGTAGACCAAGTCCCTTGAAACCGTGACAAGGTAGAAGAAGGGAAGCCCCACACTGAATTCTCCCCATGTTCTGGAGTTGTTGTTAGGGGGAAAAAAAAAAGCTGAAATGGCAGGCCACACCGGGGTGCAAATGTAAGCAATATTTAACCCAGTCTGTTAATAAAGAGCATGGTTTGCTTGCTGGTGCCCCAGTAAGCCATGCCTCATAAGCATTGTGGTTTCCAAAATTATTCCAAGTTAGGCACTGTTACAAGTAAAATATGTTGGTGGCTGTGAAATAATGAGAAGGATAATAAATATATAAAACTTGGAATCTCCTGATGAAAAATGAAAGAGATTTTATGAACCCAACCAGTCAAACGCAGATGAAAAACCCCCAGTGTTCTCACCATGATTAATGCTCTGGCCTTCCCTGTGAGAAGCTCGGATTCAATTTCCTATTCTGATCTCTTGTTCTGGAGGCAGCTATGGTGGGAATCATTGCTGAGTTCATCTGGTGTCGCTAAACGTGTGGCTCTCAGGTCCTGGTGAGGGAGAATGGAAGGTCGAAGCCACGGTGTGTCAGCACGTACCCAAGAAAACGGTCATGTATCTCTATCGAACTGGGGGCAAATAGTAGAGGGAACATATAATGACGTTGAACTCTGGTCTCCTGATGCAGAATGTTCTTGTTAAGGATCCTTCTGTTCCTTACAACCCCAGGGGCAGGTAGTCGAACAGGGCACAGAAGAGACCCAAGAGGTGAGGAGACAGAGGCTCAGGGAGTCTTGCCCAAGGTCATGTGAATGCTAAGTGATGGAGCATGGAGGAGAAGCCCGATCTTACTGCTGCTACAGACTTTCCCTTCATCTCTTCAGTGTTTCCCTAACCAGCTGTTAAACATGCGCACGTGGGCGTGCGTGCGCGCGCACACACACACACACACTCTGTGGGGTATGAACAAACCAGGCATCCTGTCTAAATTAATTTATTTCATGAGATCATTTCTCCACACTCCATTTCACATTGCCTGTGGAGACATAAACCTAGTCTTGAGTAAAAGAATGAGGACTTTGGTCCCTAATTTGGCCCTAAATGTCATGCAGAAAATGTTTTCTTAACTCACTGTGAGCCCTGGAAAGCTTGTTTGCTTGACTTTCAAATGCTGCCAGCCAGAGGACACAGCACTCTAAAAGGCTTTATAGAGGAGGCTGAGTACGGATGGAAAATTTATGCCTGGAAGGATGTTACTGTACAGAAAAGATTTGGGGGTACAGAAGGTTTGGTAAAAATTCCTCCTCAGCTGGAAATTCTGGCCCATGGTTTCCAAAGCAAGCTTAATTTTGCAGACTTTAGCTTTTATGAATTACCACGAGGGCTGAAACTGCCTCATGTCAAATTTCTTAAGGAGAGGAATGTCTCTTAATTAATCATTAAGAAAGAAAAAGAATAAAGCAAGATGAAAATTACATGTTTGTCTTATTCTAGATAAATGTCTTAAGCTCTTTGACCCTGCTGAGCCCACAGAAACATGCCAGTGATACTGAGAAGTAAAATAAATTGTCAGCCCATCATACGTTGTCCATATCAGACCTGCTTTCACATCCAACAAATGATGTGTGATTAGAGGCCAGCCATTAACATCTCGAGGGAGGATGTTTTAGGAGCTCTCTTTCTCCCTCTTTTGAACATTGATTGGGGTGATGGCTGAATGGCATGGTACTCTATCTGTCAGGAGCGCCAAGCGAGATGTTCTGATGGCTTCTGGGTATATATTCAGAAGTCCTTGTTTGAAATTCACCTCCCTGTCATCAGGTCTGTTCTCAGGGAGCTGGGAGCCAGGAGCCCGCATGCAGGCTGCTTTTTGATGTGCAGGGGGATACCCACTCCCCTCTTTTCACATTATCAGACTTTTAGAATAAGACTTAAAAGCCTTCTTTAAAAAGAAGATACACGAATCTGGAAGTGACGATAATCCATTATCACTCATTTCTACCCAACAGCAATGTTCCTCGATCCCAAATGTGCCTAAGAATCACACGAAGAACATATAAAGACACAGATCACAACCCCAGTCTCCCACAATTCATTAGGCAGGGAACAGGCAGAGAATTCACATTTTTCTGTTTCCATGTTGTTATGCTGATATGGCTGGTGGAGGCACCACACTTTGAGAAGCAACATTCTAGAATGAAGTTTTCAGACTAACCACTTACCTAATGGAGATAAGAAAGAATGAGCAAGAGGAGAGTAGGCTGTGACATAGAAACGAGAATGAGAAAACTTTGGAGTTTGGAAATATTGTTCTGAAGGACAAATATAAAATATGTGGGTGACCAGAAGAGCACTCTGGAAAGCCTCCAGTTGAAGGAGGAAGAATAACAGAGGAGAGCAGATGGAAGGGGACTTGATAAAAAATGTCCTCTCTTCACACATTTAGCCAAGGGTCACGCTGGGACTCACAATTGGCACCTATGTCCTTCCTGTTTCCCTCACTTATGCATGCACGCACTTGAGAACCTAACCAATCAGCAAGATGTTCATCAGCTATGGCTCTTGAATGACTGGAAATTCTACCTGCCTTTAAAATGGAATCTATCCAAACAAATGATGGGAAGACTTCGGTGGGGAGGGGCTGTGGTGGAGGTGGGAGAGGAAATGGACACTGGGTATGGTTTGTACTGGGGCGTTAGGATTCTGGATGGTGTTCCTCGGAATTGACCGAAGAACCTGACATGGATCTGCCTGGTGGGGGCTCTTGCTAAACCTTGACTGACCATGTTCTCCAGACTGGCAAAAGTTCAGAGCTGTTCTTTGTCGCTTCAGAAATGGAAAGATTGAGAACAACTTCCAAGACTTTGAAGCCGTGTGCCTGTGGGGCTGGGTCTCACAGCTGCTCAAACCTGAAAATAATTAAGTGTTTCACCACTGCAATGACTCAGCTTGGGTTAGAACCTCACCAGATTGGAGCTTGACTATTTTTAAGCATGAATTTTAAAAATAGTTGAGAGGTGTGGCTTAGAATATAACGCATCCAGAAAAACTCATGCCTTCATGTAGTTTCTGGCAACCCAAATCCCCTGGCACCCTTCACACCCACCAGTCCTATTTCTCAAGAAGCGTCCACTTCTTTAGTCTGTCCAGGTTTCTGCCTGTTCTTCTCTCACGAAAAATCCCTCCTGTGCCTTAATCACCCATTAAAATGATAAATGACTGTGGCGAGGTAAGTTGATGAACATCACTGTTGACTTTTTCTTGTCATCCATGTCTCAGCTCACTAATTATCTTTTCAGAAAAGCTTCCCCTGGCCACCAAACGTAATGAAGTAATTTCTTCATCATCTCACACTACTTGCTCCCCATCACTCAGGACTTGCTGAAGTGGCCTTGTTTTCTTATTTACTTACTATTTCCTCCCCACCTTCAGCGCAAGCTCCATGTGAGCTGAGATCTTGTTACTCTAGCATGACAGTGGTTACCTATCATGAGGTTACACATTTTATAGTAAAGTGACAACATTTCCAAGTTTTGTACTAAGGCCAAATGAAGCATGAGTTCGAAGTACACAGACTCTCCTCTTGGCCTAGAATGAGTCCTTCCACGTCTGTTTTAAATCGAAGACCTTCACTGTCCTGTACCTTTCCTGTCCTTTCCTGTTCCAAAAGGATCCAACAAGGGAAATAATAGAAGATAGTGATTGTCATCTTCTCTAAGATTTGTGGAGATACCATGTTTTTGCTGTTTGCCAGAACTCTCCACTGAGTTTGAGAAAAGAGAAAATCCAAGTTTTGAAAGATATTTCTCAGTGATAGTACCTCCCCAAGAATATGGCCCGGAGCAGTCATTTATAAAGCATCCTCCTGGGATCAGCAGCATCATTATCACTTGTGAATTTTTTAAAAATGCACCACCCCTGACTCAAGGTGTTGGTTGGGCCAGGCTCCAGAGGAGGCTCTGAGGAGAACCCATGTTGTGGTTCTTGGAGCTGTTGGTGCTTGCCAGCAATCCTTGACTTGCAGGTGCATGGCTCCAGTCTCTGCCTCTGTGATCTTATGACTCAGATGCTTGGGTGAGGGCAGCAATTTCTGCTGTGACTAGGCCTCCAGGGGATTCTAATGCGTTCAGAAGCTTGAGTGCCATTCTCTAGAACCTTGCTCCTCAGTATGAGGTCTGAAATCTAGAGGCATTGCTGTCACCTGGGATCTCATTAGACCTGCAGAACCATGGGCACTGCGCCCAACTTATTGAATCAGAATCAACATTTTAACAAGGTCCCCAGGGGATTATCATGCACATTAAAGTTTGAGAAACACTTGATCTACCTAGGCTGGTATGTCCCGGTAACAGATCATATGGAAAAAAAAAAAAAAAAAAAAGAAAGGATATAAGGTATCGTGTCTCTTTTTTTATACTATGTTTTGAGAAACTAAGGTTTTCATTTTTTTAAACTGAAACATCTTAAGAATAAGAGCAATCGAAATTTCTTTCGTCCAGTACAGTTATTCTTAAAGTGTGCACTGCAGAGAAATCCTCTGGAGTACTTATTAAAATTCATATTCCATGACCATACCTCAGTTCTACTAAATTAACATTTATGGAGACATGCCTTGGAATCTCCATTTTTAACAAGTATCTTGGTGATTCTTACACACTTTGGTCTAAAGTTGGTGAAACTAGTCTTAGAGATAGTTTTTCTCTATTTTTCATCTTCAGATTTCCCCTTGACATTAACATTTGCCAACGTCCTAATGAAGAAACTGGTATGAAAATCAACACTGTTGGAAGAAAAACAGTGAGATTTTATTATAAGTTAATAACACGCTTGTAATTTTAATAACTATAAAGAGTTCCTTAAGGTTGTAGTCTCTTCCTTCGATGTTTCTGACAATGGCAGATCTAAAGTCAGAAAGGTAACTTTTCTGAGAAACATAGCAACCCATAAAGGTCTTGGAGTTATGTATGTTAGATAAGATACTCTTTTTCTGATGTTATTATTTTCCCACCAAATTATTTTTCTATCAAGAATATAAAATGTCATGAAAAATTAAAAATGCGATTCAGGAGAACTCATCCCTTCATCCCTGTTCATGCCTTCCCTCCTTCATTTTGTTGAGGATGCGTGAGAGCTGCCAAGACATCCACACTGGTTAACAAATGGCTAATTGACAGTCACCCATCTGTTGATGTGATTTTGGCTGTTTTCAGATAGAGTCAATGATCATTAGATTTTGTTTCCCCTCATGGGGGAAAGCTGTGACATACTGGTTACCTGACAGTGTTAGAAAGATTTCTGACTTATTGTTCATGTAGACTAAATAAATCTTTTTTTAGGTTAGTGGTCTTATCCCACATCTAGTTTCTATCTGAATCTATGTAGCTGAATTGTGTCTATAATGGCAAATAGGGACTGCAATTTCTGATGGTAGTGGTGTATAAATTGTGGTTCATAATTTGAAATATTGCAGAAATAAGTAATTGGCAAAATTACTTGATGATTGGCCTTTCTAAGCTTAAGCAATCCTCCTCCCTCCCCAGGCATTCTGTTTTCTCATCTGCCTTGTGATCTCTATGGTTTATAAAATATACAAAAACATTTTCAGGGTGAGAGAGGGACGATGCAAGAGTGATGTTTTCCTTTTTTCATGGTTGAAAGCCTTGACTGTACTTGGCCCAGAGAGAGGAGCCTTGAAGCCGTACACAGCCAGGGACAACCAGGCTCTGAGGCTTGATCTGAATGTAACTTTGCTCTTCAGACAGTATCTCAGCAGCTTTAGGGGGGGATATCAGAGATGCTGTGTGGTACTCTTCTCATTTCTCTTCCGTATCTTCTTGTACTTCACCAATGACCACTCCTCCTCCCTCTGAGACTGGCCTCTTAAGATTGTGATTTATATGTAGAAATCAGTTTATGTTCCAGTAATGGTCTCTTCTTAGGAATGAACATCTAGCTCTTACCTAAGTGCATAAAGTGATTTGAGTTTATTCAAAACATTTAGGATCATTAATTCTGACACAAAGTAGGCAATATATGCCACATTACCATTACATAATTTTACAATTATAGCCACACATTCAACATATTTTATTGAGGACCTACTATGTGCCAGGAACTATGCTAAGTACTAGGCATATCATGCTTAGCAAACAAGATGTGGACTTTGTTTCCATGTAGCTTAGATGATAATGGGAGAGATAGGCAATAATCAAATGGTCACATAAATATAAAGCTATAACATGATGAGTAGCAGATGCTTCAGAAGGGCTTCCTTGAAGAAGCGACGTTTGAGTTGAGATGTGAAGGAAGGGTAAGTGTTATTTAGGAAAGGGGGGTAAGGAAGAGCAGTTCAGGGTAGTATAGGGCCTGGCTGGGATGGAGCACTCGAGGAACTGGAAAAAGGCTAGCGTGACAACAGAGTAGAGTGTGATGGGGTATGTGATAGGAGTGAGCTTGGAGAGATAGATAGGGGATGCATTGTTCAGGGTCTGCACTTCAAGTTACAGCTTTCAATTTTTATCCTAAGACTAACGGGAAGCCATGTAAGTGCTTTAAGTGAGTGATTAGGAGCAAAGAGATAGACCCATTTGGGAAATTATACCAGTAATCCAAAAGAAAGATGATAGAAATTTGGTCTACAGTGTTTGTGGTGGATATCATGAAGATTAAGCAGATTTGTAAGACATTCAGGAAGTAATGTGGATGGAGTTTGATAACGGATTCAATATGTAGAGTGACAAAGAAAGATGGTGACTTTGTACCAGAAAGATGAATACTATGGAACACCTAGTTTTGGTGGAGAGGGATCATGAGTTGAAATCTGAAGATGTGAAATTTGAAATGCCTTTAGGATACTTAAGAAATGATGTGAACTGGGCAGATGTCTGGATTGTTCATACAAGTTTGTGTGGAAATGGCACTCAAATCAGGGAAAGCAGAAGAATTTACTTAGGGAAATTGCTAGTGTAAGTAGACAAGGGAAATTCTCACCATTTAACGGCAGAGAAGAGATGAGCCAGCAGAGGGGACAGAGAAGAACTAGCCAGAGAGGTAGAAGAAAAAACCAAAGAGTATATATTGGAAGTCAAGGGCACGAAGGGTTTTGGGAAGGTCCAATAGAGTGAAGCATCCCCAGTAAGTTGATCATTTGAACAGAGAGATTTGAACATATTCCATGTCAATGAGAGGAAATGAGAAGGACAGGCTGAATATATGAGTCAGAGAAAGCATAGCAGACAGCGAAAAGTTCCTGAGAAGATTTGAGAGGGGAAGAGATCCAGAGCTTAGGTTGGTAGTTAGTCTTAGAGAAGATGAAGGACAATTCTGCCATAGCAGAATTTAGCTTATTCCAGAGTCATCTGGAAGGCTTGTTAAAACACAGATCACTGTCCTACCCTTGCCCATAGTTTCTGATTCAGTAAGTCTGGAAAGGGACCTGAGAACTGGCATGTCTACAACTCCATAGGTTGATGCTGAGGATACTGGTCCAGGCACCTCATTTTGCCCTGTGTACAGCAACGAGAGGTCAGGTTGGGTTCAGACATAACTAGCTTCTTATGTTTTGGTTAACAGATCAGGGAGCTCTTGCTGATAACTTCTATAATCATTCTGAAGGAGGAGATGAAATCCTTTGCAGACAGTAGCAATATTGTGGTCCTGAGGAGCACAGAGAAGCATGAAATTACCTTTCATACAGAGCAGTAGAGAGAACTGCCCTGTGGTGTTGAAGGTCCTCGTGAGGTTGGTGGTCATGAATTTGTAGTGATTTCCATTTGCCCTGTTTTGTGGTTTTCTACAACTCAACGTGACTGCTCAGATGCAGGCATGGAGAAAGTGGATTGTTGGTCATATCTAAGATTAGCTTGTTGCAAAGGATGTACAATGAAAACAGGGAGGTACACGTACTTGCAAGAGTTTTTACCAGAGTTGTTGAATGACAAATAATGCAATCTAAGCTGAATGCAGGAGGAGAGAAGAGGGGAGAGGCCTGGTGATGTGGGAGAAAGTAGAGGTATCAAAGTAGAAGCATCAGTGGTTTGGAGGCTCCAGTGAGGTCAACAGACAGTTTTAGTTGGAGTTATTGAGCAAAGGTGCTAAAAGAATGGAAATTTGTGTTTATACTATGGGATAAATGGATTAAAAGATCATGGAGGTGGGAAAACCTTGGGTGAGGATACGGAGATTTTGTGAGTGAGGAAGAAAGTGACTACAGTTGCGGAGGTACAGGAACGGAGAGCCCAGAATGTTGGGTCGACTCTTGAATATGACAAGTGAAGTCACCAGGATGATGGGGAGACTTGAATTGGAGAACAAGATGGCGATCGACAGCTGGGGCTTTGATGACTAAGGGAGACAGGTGATGAAAACAGCAGAGACAGAAATAGAGTGTGAAAAAGCTAAACACCACAGGCCTTAGAGGATTTTTTTTCTTAAAAATGTGAGATTGGGGGAGCCCCAGTCTGAGAGAGGTGTTCTCACTGGGGGCTCCCAGACTTCATATAAAGAGGGCACTGGGCGAAGAGCTTTAGAATTTGGGACTGTTTGCTGGTTATGGAGTCTCGTTCAGAGAGAGGAAAGCAAAACAGGGACTAGCATCACTTCCTCCATCCACCCCCGTCTCCCTTTTTTTCAACAAATGAAGAAATAGAGGCTTAGGCGGGGTGCATGACTCTCTCTAGTCTACTGTGCTAATAGGTAGTGAAGCCAAGACAAGAAACTGGGTCCTCTGATTTCCAGCCCAATTCTCTTTCCACTCCCTCATCAAGCAGCAAAGCCAAGTTTTCTACGTCTGGGTGTCTTCCAGCCTCTTCAAAGGCATTTGTTGTTTCATTTATTCTGATTAAAGTTTGTGATGACAAAGTTTGGTTTGTTAACTATAAACCCTTCTAATAAATGTTTGGAGTGGCTCTGAATGATTCCTTGAATTGGAACATCATTTATTTCAAATGAGCAAATTGGAAACCAAGAACTATAATACCTATGAGGCATGTCTTGGAAAGGGAAGGGAAAGGAGAAAAAGGGTAATATTTTCCCACTGAAAGTTACTTAAATTCTCCTTATTCTAGGAGCCCATGTGAACACGTGGCTTAATGAATACTTTTGATGTAGGTCCTCTCCTCCCAACCCCCGCGCAAATGGAGAGTAAACCAAATTATAGAGAAAACAGAGGTAACTTAAATATTTTCTTGAAATGATTTATGGCTTTTTTAGTATCTCCAAGTACCAGATTTAGAGTATATGCTTTCATTAGCATCAATTTTATTTTACTAAAATGCATTTGGGGAATAATATATCCATGTAAAATTTGGCAGTAGACCTTGTTTTCCATAGCTAAATATCTGGAAGGATCATTAAAATGGAAAATTTTAGAATGGATTTATTCCTGATTCGGATCCTTAAGGCATGTGTATGTGTGTATGTGTGTGTTTCCCAAAACGCTTGTTTTAGTACAGTGCAAACCATCCGTGAAAAGGCTTCTCCTCTTCAAACCATTCTCCACTGACAATTAGCCATGAGTTAACTTGCATTTGTGCATACTAACTTGGTCTCCGCTTGTCTGAAGCCCTGATAGAACTCAGCTCTTATTCACAGAAGCATTTGGTTTGTTGGCATTACTGGAATGATTCAGCTGCTTCCATAGTGAATACATTACTGTGTGATTATGTTTAATAAGCTCCCGACATCCATCAAACAACGCAGCATGTCCCACTTTGAGGCAGAATACTCCAGACAGTTTTTCAAACTTAATTCTCCAACTGGAACAGAAATCACAAACTACATTTGATACAAAGGAAGTATTGAGTTGGCAGGATTGCTGAAAAATCCTCTTTAAAGCTTGCTGGGCAAACTGGTGGTCTAACCTTCTGGAAAAGGAATTAGGTTGTTCATTAGAGGTATGATTCTGCACTCATTGTTCATGTTAGAATCCATGCTTCTGTCTGGCACTAAGCATGAAAAAGGTGAGAGAAACGGGACAAAGCTTTTAATTGAAAAGCCCTCACTGCTGGGTTTTATTTTAACTGATGATTTGGAAGCAATACATATTTTAATTTTATACCCTGTAAAAGTATAGTTGACGTCATTTCAAAGGCTGAACCAAGTGGGTAATTAAAAAACAGCAAGTTTGTAATTGGCAAGATGGTGAGACATAAAAAAATTAAGACTATAAAATATGTAAGAGTGAGGTATGAGTGTGACGCTCAAGAATATTTCTAGGACTTGATTTGGATTGATTTTATTATTTCTGCAACAAAATATTGACTCTTACTGTTGAGAACTATTAAAAATTGTGTAGACACACACACACATACAATATGTGTATAATATACTTCCCCACTTAAAAATACATATATTACTCAAAAGGTATATATTTAATTCCTATATTAATTTGTATGTACTTCATTTACACAAAACAAATACCCATGATGTTTTTTAAATGACCTGATTTAAAGTGGGTCTATGGGTATGTGTGTTTATTTATTGATTCATTTATTTATTTTTTAACTTAAAACTATATCCAGGGATGTTAAAAATATTGGGTAACTTCAGTTCTCTTTCTCTCTTTTTTAAAGATTTTTTTATAAAAAATATTTTATATTTTTATTCATTTGTCAGAGAGAGAGAGAGAGAGAGAGAGAGACAGAGCACGAGCAGGGGGAGGGGCAGAAGGAGCGGGAGAAGCAGGCTCCCCGCTGAGCAGGGAGCCCCATATAGGACTCGATCCTAGGACCCCGGGACCATGAGCTGAGCCAAAGGCAGACGCTTAACAGACAGCCACCCGGGCGTCCCTCTTTCTTTCTTTCTTTTTTTTTTTTTTAAAGATTTATTTATTTATTTTAGAGGAGGGGCAAGTGGGGGGAGGGGCAGAGGGAGATGGAGAGAAAGAATTCCCCAAGCTGACTCTGAGTTGAGAACAGAGCCCTACACGGGGCTCAATCCCAGGACCCCAAGAGCATGACCTAAGCCCAAACTGAGAGTCCAGTGCCCAACTGACTGAACCCCCCAGGTGCCCCCAGTTCTCTCTTTTTAAAGTAACTTTTTAAAGGTTTTTTGGTGTTGTTTTCATAACACTATTGGCTTTTAAAGGGTTTTTAATTTTTTTCTTTCCTTTTACTATTTGTTTTTTTTTAAGATTTTATTTATTTATTTGAGATAGAGCTAGAGACAGCGAGGGAGGGAACAGAAGCGGGGGGAGTGGGAGAGGGAGAAGCAGGTTTCCCGCGGAGCAGGGAGCCCGATGCGGGGCTCGATCCCAGGACCCCGGGATCATGACTTGGGCCGAAGGCAGACGCTTAACCGACTGAACTATGCAGGCGTCCCCCCTTTTAGTATTTGAATTTTTTCTTTATAAACATTCATGTGCTGGGGCACCTGGGTGGCTCAGTTGGTTAAGTGTCCAACTCTTGATTTTGGCTCAGGTCATGATCTCAGTCAGCGTCCTGAGACTGAGCCCCTTGTCAGCCTCCACCACACTGGACATGGAGCCTGTTTAAGATTTTCTCTCTTCCTCTTTCTCTCCCTACTTATTGCACACATGTGCACGGTCTCTCTTTTGTTCTTTCTCAAAAAAATGAAAATAAAAAATAAAAAAATAAACATTCACATGCTTTACTATTCTCAGGGTGACTATAACCTAACTACTTTTATTGCTCCTTTGAGTCTCATTTCCTAACTGAATTTAGTAGAAGCTATAGAAGATGACATTCACCCTGCTTAGTTAGCCTTTCAGAAAAGTAGATATTCCAACTCCCTTTAAAGATTTTATTTTTTTAAGTGATCTCTGCACCCAATGTGGGGCTTGAACTCACAACCCCAAGATTAAGAGTCATGCACTCCACTGACTGAGCCAGCCAGGCGCCCCCAAATTCCCTTTAAGTCATAACTTTGGGGGCGCCTGGGTGGCTCAGTTATTAGGCGTCTGCCTTCGGCTCAGGTCATGATCCCGGGGTCCTGGGGTCGAGCCCCACATCAGGTGCCCTACTTGGCGGGAAGCCTGCTTCTCCCTCTCCCACTCCCCCTGCTTGTGTTCCCTCTCTCGCTGTGTCTCTGTCAAATAAATAAATAAAATCTTAAAAAAAAAGAAGAAGAACTCATAACTTTGTATAATCATACTGACTCTCAGTAAATTCCTCGTTTCTTAACTGAATCTCAAATGGGAATCACAAACCCTTGTCCGTAAGTTAGTTATCTTCTTCAATCCCTTTTTTTTTCTTTTGTGGATTCTGTCCAATGTAATCCTTTTCCTGAAATGTAAAGATAAATAACACAAATAAATGCGGAAGAGTGAATGCACTCCCCCCAGTTCTTTAGGATTCTTTTTATCTCTTGTATATCATAAATAGGGGAGTTAAGAGGGCGAGATCTGGGGTCAAACTCACTATAATTCGAATCTCAGCTTACTCTCTTCCTATAGGCAACCTTTTTTTTTTTTAGAAAAATATTTTATTTACTTATTTGACAGAGAGAGAGAGACATCGAGAGAGGGAACACAGGCAGGGGGAGTGGGAGAGGGAGAAGCAGGCTTCCCGCGGAGCAGGGAGCCCGACGCGGGGCTGGATCCCAGCACCCTGGGATCATGACCGGAGCCGAAGGCAGACGCTTAACGACTGAGCCACCCAGGCGCCCCCTACAGGCAACCTTGACTCCTTTAAAATCTCAGTGCTTTCATCTGGATGGTGGGGAGAACAAGGAATGCTATCTCATTTGAATGTTGTGAGGATTAAATGAAGTAAGCTTAGCATATACCTGGCACTTCAGAAGGGCTCAAAATGAATTAGATAAAAATTCTAGATCTGATATTGACTTAAAAGCATAGGATACTGAGTATTTGATTCAGTTTGGGTATAAAATATCTGAGCGGAGAAATAAGAAGTTCCTTAATAAGCCTATGTGTGAATGAGTTGAACGTAGGGGATTTTAAATTGTTAGTTCATTTTCAAATAAAGCCTTTGCAAACAGAATAAAATTTTCCCCAAATGAAAAACACCACACTCTCTGCAAACTATATAAGGCAGAAGTTACCCAGAAATTTTGTGTGAGGAGATTTACTTTCTGGAGCTTATTCAGCTCTAACTGTGATGCTATTTGGAGCTTGCGTTCTCACTCCTGGGCGATAATGCTTTCATTTATATAGTATTTGACAGGGCACTTTTACATACATTAGCTTATTTTCTCTTCACACAGTTCTTGAAGACAGATGGAGCATGTGTGAATATCCTTATTTTGCAGGTGAGGAAAACCAAACTCTGGAGGAGTTAAGTTACTTGGCTTAGGCCACTGAGCGCCTCAGGAGGTAGAACTCAATTGTTGTCACTGGTTCTCCAAGTCTCCCCCCCGCCCCATGTTGCCTCTGCCAACCTCAGAAACGATAGGGTTCACAGGTAAGCATGAGATCAGAGAAGGGAAAGTGTTTTTTGACCCTTACCATCTTCCAGGCCCTGTGTTTGCAAGGTGTCACAAGAAGGGGACACAGATAGACAACTCACTACTTTCCTGCCCCTCTGGACTCTACTTCTCCAGAGAAATGTCTCAGGATGGCAGTGGGAAGACTGAACTGGGAATGCTCAGTAGGAAAGAGGGGGCTAGATAGGGCTTCAGCATGGAGAAGCTAAGAACCAGGTTTGCAGAAGGGGACACAAGAGTGGAGCTAACATGTCTACCTTACCATGAAGGAACCTCCATGCCCGCAATTCTGAAGCATCTACCATTTGCCAAGGCATATAGCAAGTAATAATGGCCTGCTCCTTCTGGGAGAGCTGATTTTTTCCCCAGGATCGTTTGGAGGGAACAAAATCTTTCAGTAAAATCTTTATCCAACTTTACAATAGAAGGATAACTAAACCAATTAAACAATGAGCAATGATATGAATGGATATTTCTCCCAAGAAGATACACAGATGGCCAAGTATGTGAAAAGAAGTTCAACATCATTAGTCATAAAAAAATTTCAAATAACTGTGGAAAGAGCCAAGATGTCCATCGACAGATGAATGGATAAAGAAGATGTGGTGTATATATACAATGGAATATTATGCAGCCATCAAAAGGAATGAAATCTTGCCATTTGCAACAACGTGGATGGAACTGGAGGGTATTATGCTGAGCGAAATAAGTCAATCGGAGAAAGACATGTATCATATGACCTCACTGACATGAGGGATTCTTAATCTCAGGAAACAAACTGAGGGTTGCTGGAGTGGTGGGGGGTGGGAGGGATGGGGTGGCTGGGTGATAGACATTGGGGAGGGTATGTGCTATGGTGAGCGCTGTGAATTGTGCAAGACTGTTGAATCACAGACCTGTACCTCTGAAACAAATAATGCATTATATGTTAAAAAAAAAAAAAAGAAGAAGAAGATAGCAGGAGGGGAAGAATGAAGGGGGGGAAATCGGAGGGGGAGATGAACCATGAGAGACTATGGACTCTGAGAAACAAACTGAGGGTTCTAGAGGGGAGGGGGTGGGGGGATGGGTTAGCCTGGTGATAGGTATTAAAGAGGGCACGTTCTGCATGGAGCACTGGGTGTTATATGCAAACAATGAATCATGGAACACTACATCAAAAACTAATGATGTAATGTATGGTGATTAACATAACATAATAATAATAAAAAAATTTCAAATCAAAATCCACAGTGGGATACCACTTTGTACTCACTAGGATGGCTGAACTGAAAAAGATAAACAACAATAAGTATTGGGGACATGTGGGGGAAATGTAATGCTTAGACATTGCTAGTAAGAAGGTAAAATGTTGCAACAGTTATGGGAAACAGTTTGGCACTTCCTCAAAATGTTAAATGTAGAGTTAGTATTTGATCCAGAAATTTCTACTCTTCGGTATATACTCAAGAGAACTGGAAACATATGTCCACACAAAAATTTGTGCACTAATGTTCATAGCAGCATTATTAGTAATAGTCTGAAATTGTAAATAACCCAAATGTCCAATCAAATGGGTCAATAAAATGTATATGGTATATCCATACAATGGAATATTATACAGCCATAAGAAGAAAAGAGGTACTAATACATGCTATAACATGGATGAACCTTGAAAACATTATGCTAAGCAAAAGAAGCCAGTCACAAAAAGACACATGTTGTATAATTCCATTTATACGAAACATTCCAAAAAGGAAAATCCATAGAGACAGAAAGTAGACTCGTAGTTGTCATGGGCTGGGAAAAGAGGGATGGAGAGCGACCACTAATGGTATGGGATTTCTTTTGAGGAGTGATGAAGATGTTCCAGAATTAGACAATGGGAACAGTTGCCCGACTCTGTGAATGTACTAAAACCACTGAATTACACATTTTAAAAATGTGAATTTTATGATACATGAATTTTTTGTTTAATGAGAGTGAGAGCAGGGTGGGGGGCATTTGGAGAGGGGCAAATAAAGAGGGAGAGAGAGAACATTAAGTAGACTCTGCACTGAGTGCAGAGCCTGATGTAGGGCTTGATCTTACGACCCTGAGATCATGACCTGAGCCAAGATCAACCGACTAAGCCACCCAGGTGCCCCTGAATTATATCTTAATGAAGAATTCTCATGTAAGATGATGATAATCTCTAACATTTATTAAGGGATAGTACTAGAAATTGTGCTCTGAGTTTTGTGGATTATCTTATTTCATTCTCCCAACAACCACAGGGAAATGTGCTCTTATTATTTCTACCTTACAGAGGAACAAAGTGAGGATTACAGAGACTCAATAATTGGCCTCGAGTCACATGGTGTTTACCACTGTGCAGTAGAACCTTGGAGAGAAGCATGGCTAGACGTTGAATGATTTCCTGTGTTCTCTGTACTGCAGTCACTGGGTTCAGCTCTGGTGTTTTGGGACATTTTGATATTTTGTTCTTTCAGAATTCAGCAATTGGATACTCTAGTTGCCAGGAAAAGGAATAGATCGGAGTAGGGGTCCACCCCTCACCACAATAAAGGACTTTGTTAAAGCCTGGCTCCATTCCTTGTTTGTTTGAATGCCATCTCCTTGGAGTAGCCCTGTGATTTCCCAGTCTAAATGAAAGACCTGCCATAGGACGCCCTTGCTGAACTCTGCGCGTCTTCTTATAGCACGCACCTATTTCAGTCTGGAGGAGATTTGGTTAATAACTGCCTTCCTCCCTAGGCAACGAACTTCATGATATCAGGGACCATGACTGCTCTGCTCACCACTGTGCACTCAGCGAGCAGTACTGAGCGCACAGTAGGCACTTAAGTATCAACTGAGTGACTCAACACCAGTACTGATCAAGAGGATGCCTAGAGTCTTCACACTTCTGTACTGTCTCTTACTGGACATGGTCCCTTTTTTGGAAGTTGATATATAATTCCTCTGGCTTCTGGATCCATGGCTTTAACAGTGTGGGAGTGCTTCGGAGCTACTGCTGGCTCGTGCCACTGGAAAGTGACGCATTAGTGGAAAGCTTTGGCTTCACTTCTAACCTCAGAGACTTCTCTAAAATGTTTCTTATGTGCTGTGCTCTTCCACTCTGACTGGCATGTTGGCTTTCCCCTCTTTTCTTGTCTCCACTAGTCCTTCTGATGGTTCATAAGAGTAGTTCCCATTAACTCCCCCAAGATCTGAAACAATTTTACACCTCAAAATCTACCACAACCACTTAAGGGGTTAAACACATATATTGCCATACTCCCGGTATATAAACAGGCGGAGTACCCCCCAAACATTAACTGCTTCAGGTTTGCAAATAGGTGACAGAGCCAGAGTGAGAAACTACTAGGTTCTAAACCCCTGAAGTCCTCAGGGTTGTAGAGTTTAGCTTCCTAACCATGCTCAGCACGGTGCCTGGCACAGAGGAAGAGCTCACTGAATTATTTCCTGAATGAGAACCCAAAATTCTTACTGGAGGGACTCACATCCCACTGTGAATCAGCTGGTCTCCCAAATCCCAATGAATCTCCCTTCAACTAAATTTTCTAAGACATATAAATCCTGAGCTGGCGTGTCCAAGTTCCAAATGTACCTAACAAAACCCACCAAAACAATCTCATTCTCTCATTTCTTCCTGTCACTAATGTTGGCACCCCCATTTTTTATCCACCTGCTGTTGAAATCTACCTTCTTGATTCTCCAATCTCATTACTAGACACAACCAGGGTCAAGTCCTATAGGTTCTCCTGTCACAGGGCCTCTCCTTTCATTTGATTCCCACTGCCACCACCCCCATTGCTACTCTCATTACCTTTCAATTAGACCTACTGTAATAATGGTTTCTGACTTTCCCCACCTCTGGGCTCTCCCAATTCTGACAGTGTCTGAATACCGTTTCTAGATTAATTTTTCTAATTCTGACATCTTCTTCTCAAAAATGTTCAACAACTCCCTTACGCTTATTTTGTCCAACTTCAAATTCCATGGAATGCCAAGTCTTTCAAAAATATTCCAACTTACCTTTGCATCCATATTTTTCCCTTCTACATACACAATTCTCTGGGCAAGCCAAAGCGAACTCCTCAGTATTCCCTGACGATAACTCATTTCCCCTCTCCGTGTTATCTATGACTTCTTCCTTATGCTCAAATGCCGACGTCTTGGCTTGACCACATCAAATGAAAGCTCTTCAGGATTTTTTGATTCCTGCCACCATATAAAGTCTTGCCACCTTTTGACTACTCTTGAGACCTTTTCATTCCTCCTCTGTGGCATATCTACCTTATCTTATAGTTTTTAGTGCATCTTCACTCATAGACATTGAAGTCAGGGTCCATGACTTCTACAACTCTGTACCCTGTACATCAAGCTAGTGTCCGTTATATAGTGGGCAACCGTGGAATTAGTTCTCTTTCTTTTATTATGCATTTCCTTCTTTCACACACCAAGAAAACCACTTCCTTATATTCAACATGTTATAAAGCTGATAAATCAAACTCGAGGATCTGAAGCTCAATGTTCCACTCATTCGTATACTCCATGTACATGAAACTGTTTACTAGCTTCTTGTCATTGAGTAATACTCAATACTTACAAAATATCACCTTTTGAGGAGAGCATAGCATATGGTGACTAAAGGCTTCACATAGTTATTCCTAGTTTCAGTTAATTTTTAATGGGAAAATAACAAGAGCAAAACTTCAAGTACAATATTTAAAGGCACAATGGCGGAGCCAATAGACTAGTCAGCCTAACCCATGGAATGCTAAGTTTCTGGCTCCTAAAAATATTTACAGTTATCTTTTTGGCTGCTCTGGAATAGCAGTCACTGGCATAAGTGGGATTCTCCTTTCTTGGGGATGAAAAATGAAGTTTGGAAGAATGTTCATTACCACCAGAGTACAGGTTGACCAAACTGATTTTTCATCTGCCAACATGTGTATACTGGCTTCTGTCTCATCTAGAGACCTCTGGAACTAAAAGTAATTGATCAAATTAGCTCTCCCATAATCCCCCACTAGTTCTGTTAGGATTGCAGCTTGTTAACTTTAGCCCACTGTTTATTTAAACCATGCGGATGACATCATGCAAACCACCCCCATTTCATCAAAGCATGATGTAGCCTAGGAAAAACAATTTGGTTCAAACCACTCTAAGATATGGTCTTTTTTCCTTTTCTTCCCTATATTAAACGATAAGATGTAAAACCGCATTTCTCAGTCATTTGATTTTTACTCCAGCTGGCCCTTTACCAGTAAAATGGAAGCATTTTCATGCCTTCTAGAATCAAGCAAACTGAAGATATCAAACAAGTTTGCTTCAGTCCTGGGAAAGCAGAATTGATGACAGAGTCTGTTATTTTGATTTTCCTCTTATCCTTGGTTTGCAAAGTTCACGTTGCCATGCTGTATAATGGTTGCCATGCTTTATAATGTATAATGGTTTTCTCCACCACTGCCTAGCAGCTAATGCCTATGAAGATACTTCTGCTAGCGTTAGCCACAGGACTAGTAGGCTATTTTCCTTGGGCTGGTTTGCAAAGATCACGTTACCATGCTGTATAATGGTTGCCATGCTGTATAATGTATAATGGTTTTCTCCACCACTGCCTAGCAGCTAATGCCTATGAAGATACTTCTGCTAGCGTTAGCCACAGGACTAGCAGGCTATTTTCCTTGGGCTGGGATTCTTCTCCTTCTTGGGGTCCATGTGTTCCTGTACAGGCTCTGATCTGCTTTGATTTGCAAAGCTGGTGTACATATGTGCCATTCTTACCTCCTGAGGCACTCCAAGTCCCTCCATTTCTACAGTATTTCCATCACATATCCAGCAGCAGACTGCAACCATGACTTCCTTTTTTTATCAGAAAATTAAAAAAAAAATTTAATAGAAATAGAGTTGACATGTAACAGTTTGCGTCTTAGCCAAAGTGTTAACATTTATGAAGCCTCGTTTTTGAACATTGGTAGGAAACAAATAAATGGATAATCCAGAAGGGAATTATTGCTTTAATGGTGGCACCAATAGGAGACAAAACTCCAAAAGGAGAAATGAGATACAAATAGGTAAAGAAATCAATGACAAATTTACTCTGTAGGAAATGTCAATCTCTGTCATCTTGGATGAAAAATGTACCCTATGAAACTATAGGAATTTATTGAACTAACTAAATTTCCATAGGTTATTAAGCTTTGTTCATGTACTGTGAGGGAGTTAAAAATATAGAGTCACGCCTATGTGAAATTGATAATTTAGCTCAACATTTCCAAAACTGTCTTCTTCAGAACACTAGCCCTAAGACATGCTCTGTGAAAAAACAGAGGCACCTGGGTGGTTCAGTAGGTTAAGCATTCAACTCTTGATTTCACTCAGGTTATGATCTCAGGGTCATGAGATCGAGCCCCGGGTTGGGTTTGCATTGGCTGTGGAGCCTGCTTAAGATACTGTCTTCTCTCTCGCTCTCTGCTCCCCGCCCTTTTTTTAAAGACATGCTCTGTGAAAAATTCCATGTACAAAGAAGGTTAGCGTCCTCTTTGAAAGTCTTCACATATAAAAGGCCCTGAGAAATTCTACAGAAAAGAAATACATTATATTTATTTGTCGTGGAGTTCATCACATTTATTGACCATGAATCACTTTTTTTTTAATATAATACTATAAACATCTCATGGAATATATTTTGGGAAACTGGCTCAGTAAGTTTGAGTACAGGGCTTATGTACTCTTTCTTTTATATTACCCACAGTAAGTTTTTAGAAATAATTAGTTAAATGAGTATACTGCCAAACCCAGGCAGTTAGAGAAGGGGCTCTCAAATTCCAGTCCAGAGACAGGGTCTGCTATCTGCATCGCATGGTGAAGATGTTATAAATACAAATTCCTGGGCTCTGTTCTTGAAGTTTCTAATCCAGTATGTTTGAGGTTGGGTCTAAGAATCTGCATTAAAAATTTCCCAGGTGATACTCAGTCATGGCTAGTTTAGGAACCACTGGTTAGTACATGAAAAAAAAAAAAAGGCCAAAGTCGAACATTTGGTGTGTCTTAATTAAGGTTGTCCATTTCATCGTCACAAACTAAATTCTAGCTCTGAAAATACATTTCCTTGGTCATCTATCAAGAATGTGAATTAGGGGCACCTGGGTGGCACAGTTGGGTAAAGGTCAAACTCTTGGTTTTGGCTCAGGTCGTGATCACAGGGGCATGAGATTGAGCCCTGCATGGGGCTCTGTGCTCAATGCGGAGTCTGCTTGGGATTCTCTGTCTCCCTCTCCCTCTGCCCCTCCTGCTTGTTCTCTCTCTCTCTCAAATAAATAAATAAATCCTTTAAAAAAAAAAAAAGAATGTGAATGAACCTGGCTGAGTCCAAAGCACTGAGCCTGTACGTAGGTCCGGTTATTTTCACATACGCAAAAATTTTAAATTTAGCACAAACTCATGATTTTGAAGAACTTGGACTGGGCCAAGAGAAAATGGAAATAGTAGTACTAGTAACTGTATTATGGTTTTTATTATTTGTGGTGGCACATAGACTTTATTCTGACCCCTCCCCACCTCCCGGAGTAGTAACTTTATTTATCTGAAGTGAATCATCCCCTTTCCAGTGGACTAGTACTGCTGTCAGAGGCATCACTCTTATCTCCATTGCTAGCTACTGGTACACATGGGAAGAACAAGTGAAAAAGAGATTTGCAATGTTTCTGGAATTGAGAGCTTTACAGACTGCTCTTTAAGATTTTTGCAATAATATTGCTGGCCATGTATGTCCTCCCCAGACGACAAGAAGGTGGCTCTAAAAATTGGAAAGTTGGCCTGGAAGACTTATGTGACCATGAACTCAAATCTTGGGTGATATAACTAAGCAGATAATAAATTTTTTAAACCATTGTAAATATTATCCAATAGTAATAAAAATTTCTGTGAGACCATAAACTTTGCAGTGTTTTGTAACGAAAAAAGTTCTATATAGAAATTTGTGCTGAAATGGTCTCTTTCTTTTTATAGCACAAATATATGAGGTCAGTCTGATTTGGTTCTCTGCTTACTAAAATTTAGTTTATAAATAGCTGCTGTTTCTTGGTTAATTTTCATATGTTGCAAATAATCAGAATTAATTAACAGTTTACCTTTTGAAGTAATCAGAAGGAAGATCTTATAGGTGGTCCAACCAGGCAAAATTAAAACAATTTTGGTTAGCTTTTAAAGATTATCTCCTGGGGCGCCTGGGTGACTCAGTGGGTTAAGCATCTGCCTCTTGATTTCGGCTCAGGTCTTGATCTCTGGGTGGTGGGATCCAGTCCACGATGGGCTCTGTGCTCCACAGGGGGTCTGCTTGAAATTCTGGCTCTCCCTCTCCTTTGCCCCTCCCCCTCACTCATGTGCATGTATGCATGTTCTTTCTCTTTCTAAAATAAATAAATAAAATCTTTAAAAAAAAAGATTATTCCTGAGGATACACAATCAGGAGCATTATAAGAATGAGAAAAATGAAATTTGGGGTGAAAAAGAACTCCTCCTCCCTCTAACAAGCCCAGTAATAAATGCAACAGATCCTCAAATGACATCATACTAGCCGTCTAAATGAAACTCTTTAAGGATTGTATATTATCATAACATTACAGATAAGGATATAAAACTTTGCAATGGAGCAACTTCTCTAGTCAAAGATGAGTTACTGGCAAGGAATAGTCCAGTATATGGGAGGACCCGAGTTACATCTTAAGAGTTGGTTGGTGATGAATGGGTATTTTTTTTTGTATTTATAATGTTAAAGGGTCCAAGTGCACATGTCTACAAGATGAACATGCCCATGCTCTGCTCACCTCCTACACAAACTAAAAATTCTGCCTTCCATCCTGCTTAGTGAGCTCCTGCTTATCAATCCTTCTGACAGTTTCTCACCGGATGACAAGAAAAAGATCTTTAAGGTACTCCGAACTCAAGCCCCCAACTCATATACCAACTCTTGTCAGAGGTTCTTATAAAATGACTCTCAAAATTCACATTGTCATGCTTCACGATTGCTAATAATATAGAAAAATAACTTTCCTATCAGTATGATGGCTTTTGTTTTATAAATAATGTCATTTTCAAATGAAAGAAATCCCTCCCTTCTATATATTCTGTTTTGTGTTAATTCATTTGATCTAGAAAAAAACCTCAGCAAAGTATAATCTATTTCATTCTTTTAAGTAACTCAATTTAGCCCTTGAATGGCTATCAGTCTCCCATGTACAGCACAAGAAAGCTTCCACGGTCCTTGCAATATTACAGTTGAAGCAGTATTTACTGAGTAAGTACTATATCTATTTCTCACAGAACTAGAACTACTAGAAGTGCTGGGGAAGGAAAAGAAACATAAATGCCTGTCACTATTCTAGCACTCCAATGGATTTGTTGTGTTGCACACATCCAGGGAAAGTTAGAAATCGGATGTTTCCAAATAGAGAGAAGGGAATTGTTAAGGTGACAAGTAATAATTGGGAAGTTCAGTATTAGACAGCCTGAATGTAGCGTCATGTTTGCTATTCTAGAATGTGGCGAAGAGAATGTAAATATGATCAAATTGAGCTATTCTTCTTCTTCTTCTTCTTTTTTTTTAAAGATTTATTTATTTGAGAGAGAAAGAGCAAGTGAGTGAGCATGAACAGGAGGGACAGAGGGAGAGGGAGGGAATCTCAAGCAGACTCCATGCTGAGCACAGAGCCTGATACAGGGCTCAATCTCAGGACCCTGAGATCATGACCTGAACCGAAACCAAGAGTCAGATGCTTAACCAACTGAGCCACCCAGGCATGCCAAACTGAGCTAATTTTCTAATTGTAAGCATAATACGTACACTGTAAAAGAGCTAAACAATACAGGAAGATAGAAAAAAATCATACTAAATCTCACTGCTTAGAGATTGAAATGCTCTTATTTTACTGTGGTTCTGAATTTTTTTTGTTATGCACATTCATTACAAAAAGATGGGACCAAAACTATTTTAAAACTTGGTTTCTCAATAATATACATTGAATTTTCCTGTTAAGAAATATAACTCAGCATAACCATTTTAAATAGTTGCTTATTTCATTGTAAAAGAGTGTCATAATTAATTAATCCTGGTGGGTTTTTCCTTTTTTGAGATTTGGGTTATTTCAAGTTTTTAAGGGCATTATATACAATGTCATACACATATATAAATATGCATATGCTTGTTTATATGTTTATGTTTATATGATGTGGGTGTGTATACTTTTTTGTTCTTTCATTTGATTATTTCCTTAGGATTAATTCCTGGAATTGGAATTGTTGCATCTAAGGGTAGGCATTTTTTTTTTTTTTTTGAGAGAGAGAGATAGAGCATGTGTACATGAGCAGAGAGAGGGGCAAATGGAGAGGGAGAGGGAGAATCTTAAGCAGGCTCCACGCTTAGTGAGGAGCCCAACATGGGGCTTTATTTCACAGCTCATGACCTGAGCTAGAATCAAGATTTGGACATTTAACCAGATGAGCCACCAGGTACTTCTACATCTTTTTTTTTTTTTTTTAAGATTTTATTTTTAAGTAATCTCTCCCCCAGATGTGGGGTTTGAAGGTTCAAGCTCACAACCCTGAGATCAGGAGCCCTAGTGCTCTCCTGACAGAGCCAGCCAGGTGCCCCAGCATATTTACATCTTGATACAATATTGCTGATTGTTTACGAAAAGGTATAGTCATTTAATCTCCTGACTCACAAAATGAGAGTGATTTGTTTGAGACAACTCACCAATACTTGCTATTATCAAATTTTTTTTTAACTACTTGGGACAGCTCTGGGTAAAAAAATTCTCTCCTCTTTCAAAATTAGATAATTTTTACATGTTTACCAGCTATTTATATTCCTTTTTGTGTGACTTGCGGGCTCATGGTCTTTGCCCACATGTCTACTGAGACGTTATCTTTTTCTTATAGATTTTAAATTAGTCTTTATATATTCATTATTTAGGTCTTAATTTGTCATATATGTCACATTTTCTCCAGTTTGCCTTATAACTTTACTTATGTGTTTTCTTTTCTTTCATACAGGCTTAAATTTTTTTTTTTATTAACAAAATGTTTCCCCAGGGAGCCCCTAATTGTTGTTATTGTTCTTTCTTGATTCAATTTACAGAGAACAAATCTAATATAAGACCACTAATGAAATATGGGAGTGCCTATCTAGGTTGAATAATAAACGTATTCAGTATTTTGTAATTGTAAGCAGATGATACTTTTTCTAAGCATTTAGCCATTATTTAAAGTTGAAACTACAGTGTCTTTCTCCCCCACGAAATGTGTATACTGTAAGACACACACACTTGGCACTTTTCTCATTTGTTTATAATTTAGTATTTATATGTGTGTGTATGTGTATATGCATATATACACATATGTATACCTTTACATTTTGGGCACTTGCAAAGAATAATACTTAGGTGGGAACACATACACAAAGGTTGAACAATTTGGTAATTGGTAAATATTTGCATATATTTACAATATGCACATATAAGGGCTCAGCATTGTCGGGGAGCATTTGCTAAGCTCACAGAATGTATGACTATAGGAAATAACATAGGCCTAATGTGGTTAATAGAAACAGAAGTTTGTTATAAGCAGTTATTACTAACAGAGCTCACATTTGCCCTTCTTTCTAAGTGTCATGAATCTGACCTTTTTATTTTGGTAACTAAAAAGTAGCAGAAAGGACAATAACTCAGCTGTGGACCAATGTACGAAGTTTTAGTGAATGCATGCCAAAAACCATTTTCCATGCACCCACTTTGCAAAGCAAATAGTGATCTTGTTGCAGAGCCTAGCTCCATGTGTTCAGTCAAATTTCCTCTGAAGAAATCACAAAGTGAGCTGCCACCCACAATTCAAGTTGGTTGTAGGTTACCTCTGGCTTTTAATGAAAATGTAAAACCCATGGGCCCAATTCTCCCTACTTGGCTCTGTATGTGTAAAGGGTGAGTTGAAGAGAATTAAGGACAGACCAGGAACTTTTGAAAAAAAAAAAAGCTAAACTAGGGATTAACTCAGATGCACTAAGAGTGGTTTAAATTCTCTTTGACCTTGTCTTATAAACACAGTCTGTTTTAGTAACCTTGACTGCTTTTCAAAGTTGACTGGTCTGACAGAGCATCTCCCTGTGAGGTAGGTTCTTAAGCATTCAATCAAACGAGAGACCAAGAGATAGAAGCAATACTATGTCTAGTATTTGAGTTATTACCTCAGGACATGTTATATAGACTCTTTAAAAGAAAAAGAGTTTTCACACTCACATTTCTGATTCAGCTGGGGGCCATACTTTTATTGCCACATGGACTTTTAGAGACTCTAAGCTCATTTTGATCGCTGGTGCATGGGTATAATATATTTTAGTAATTTGGCGTTTGTTTATTATTATTGTCACTGAATGTGCGTGTTTGAAATTTATTTTGAGTTAATGAATGCTGTTGTATGGAAACCTCTCAGATGCCAACAGGATACACCGAGATCCCACCATCAATTAAAAGTTGAGTAATGGTTTCTGTACTTTATTTATCTTTTCCTTTTAGCAAATTTTTTAAGATTTGGGGCAAATTCCTTCAGCATTCTAAGGCATAAACCTTTTGAGGTTATATGCAAGATGCTAGTAATTGATAAAACATAAAATATAAATTAAATATAATCTTTTGGTACAGCTTTTATGAAAGATTAGAATAATACCCTAACCTTTTTACTTTACCATAAATTGATGTTTTGAAATCTTAAAAACCAAGTATGGTTCATAAGATAATAGAATCTGAATTTAAGGAATGTGAAGAAGGGAATGATTCAGCATCAACAATCCCGTGAGTGGATAGGAGATTAGAATGCATTAGGTTTTCAATAGTACTTAGTGACTTGTGCACAGGAAGGGCTATCCATTTGGTTAGTATGTTGAAATTGGGTCTCAGGAAGTATCTGCGAGCGTTGAATGACATGACACATAATGTTTCTAGCCTATCACCTTGCTGGCTTTGAGCAGGGGCTCAAGAAATGTTCCTCTCTAAAGTTAATAATCCAGAATTCCCCGATCTTGGCACAACCACGAATTGCTACTTTCATTGTACAGATGAGGAAACAGAGTTTTGGAGATATTAAGGAATTTCTCAATTCACATATTAAGGGATGGAACTAGAATTTAAACCCAGGCTTATTGACTCTTGGGCTTAACCATTGTGACAGTGAACGGTGTTCCTCAAACTTTGGTACCTTTACCTCTGCTAGTATGTGTGAAATGATTTTAGCTGGAACACAAACACATCTTTCTTTTCTTTTCTTCCTCTTTTCTTTCTTTCTTTCTTTCTTTCTTTCTTTCTTCTCTTTTTCTTTCTTTCTTTTTTTCTTTCTTTTTCTTTCTTCCTTTCTTCCTTTCTCCTTTCTCTTTTTTTCTTTCTTTCCCTTCCTTCCTTCCTTCCTTCCTTTCATTTTTTAGAGAGGGAGAGAGAGAGAAGGGGAGGAAGGGCAGAGGGAGAGGGAGGGAGAGAATCTTAAACAGGCTCCACACCCAGCATGGAGCCTGACGTGGGGCTCCATCTCACAACCCATGAGATCATGACCTGAGCCGAAGGCAGACGCTTAACTGACTGAGCCGCCCAGGCACCCCCGAGTCCCTGTTTTCAAATCTTTTGGGTAATATATCTAACAGTAACATTGCTGGGTCTTCTGGTAACTCTATGTTTAACTTCTTGAGGAATCACCAAACTGTTTGCACAGTGGCTATAGCATTTTCCATTCCCATCAGCAACGTATGAGAGTTTCAATTTCTCCACATTCTCACCAACACTTTTATTTTAATTTTTTTATATCTTAGCCATGCTGGGTATGAAGTAGCGTACATATTTATCTTTGTGTATATTTTAAAATACAATGATCACATTAAACTCATGATACAGTTTGTTTTCCATCCAGTGATAAGATCTCCTAAATATACTTTAAGGAGACAAAAGTGAATCATTTAAGGAAAATAAGTAGATGAACAATGTAGGACATGAGATGTGGCTGTAGCAAAATTTGTGAAGGTGTGATCTGGTTCAACTTACTGATCTTCTTTGAGCCTCAGTTTCTTTACCTGTAACAAAAGGGGGCACTGGATCGTTATGATGATTAAATGGGCGAATGTTCATAAAGTGCTTAAAACGGTGGTCTCAATGTGTGCTAAATACGTAGAGAAGGCGGCGCCAAATGACTCAAGTTTGAGAAACTCTCGCAGAACTTATAGTAATGCTCATTATTAACAGGGACTTGTCTTCTCATATAGGGGTATTCAGTTAATATTTAATCAAATAAATGGGTGGAGCGAATGGAACTGTGATGTTGAATTTCCTGGCTCATCCTGGGCTTGCATGATAAAAGGTGCTGTAGCAAGGGAAGATTTTCTCAGAGAATTTTTCTGGAGGTGGGCTGGCAACCCAGGCACAGGTGAGCTGTTTGCTGACATTGGAAAAATCCAAGCTATTTGCTGGCACCAGCCGCCACTCATGACTGGGGCTTGCAGAAAGGTGTGAAGGACACCGGTCTCTTTTCCTTTTGGATTCTTGGCTGGCTTTTCTTCTTTTCCTTTTTTTCCTCCCTCTCTCCTGCTTTTCTCCCTCCCTCCCTCCCTTTCTAATAATCGTCTAAGTAATTGGTGGAGCTACACTTCAGTTCTCACTCCACGGCAAAAGGCAAATATGCTATGACAAAAAAATGAGGTTATTGCACGGAGCCTTTATGGTGGGATTTGGCCTAGATATTGTTCTCAGGAAAGATCATGGTTGCAGACAATAGTAGCCACTTGACCTTTTGCGAAGTGAAACATTATAAACAACTCCCTTGTCTTATCAAATTCATTCTCTCACCCTTGAGTGTTAGGATTTAAACATTCATGAGTCAAATGGCCAAGTCAAAGGGATTGTTTGACATGAGATCAGACATAAAGGACCTATGTGAGGAGAGCAAGAGAGTTAATAAAGAAAAATATTTCCCTGATATAAAAAAAACACTTTAATTTTCATTTACAGAATTATGAGCGGTGTAATGTTCTCCGCTCAGTGGTGCCACTGTTTTATGCATCCTTACAGTTAATAACTTATTCTCGGTATTAAATCTGTCACATTCCTTTTACTTGTGCCTGCAGTGAAGAATTTACAGCAGGAGACCCTGAACTGACCCAGCAATTTAAAAACATAACACAGATATGAATCCAATTATTCTCCATCTAAATGCTGACACTTACGCCCTACATCGATATGTGATGTATGAACCAGAACCAGTCCTATTTAATATCTAACTCATCAACAAAGCCAATCCGGAAATAAAAGCAAAGGGATTATTTCACACCCACTTTCGGGAGACTTTCAACCAAAAAAAAAAAGAAAAAAGAGAGAGAGAGAGAGAGGAGAGCAGCATGTAAGCCTGCTTTGTGTAATTTAGATACTGACATAAAATGTATTTGAAAAAGTTGCTTACGAACAGAATATGTCCTCCCCCCCCCCCCCCCGGTGTGCTGGTCTTTCCTTTGTACCAACTATTTTGCCATGAAAAAGAAAGAGTTACTTTCACAAGTTCATAAAACAAAACAAATCACTTTTGCAGCAGGAATATATCAGTGACTTGCGGCTCTGGCCTAAGGGTTCTTGCCAAAAGCTCCGATCATTTCTGTTTTTATTCTTTATAAAATCAGCAGCTGGAGCTGCTTAAAATGTTTTCCATATAAAAATGTCACTAGATCAAACAGTGGCCTTGTGAAGGGAAGGGGGGGCAGGGGAGATTCCTTTGAAAAAAAAATTCAAAGTTCAGGGGTTGTGGGGTAAATAAAAATTACTTTTAATAGGTGTAAAATGTGGTATTTCATTTTACTCTCTCCAATGGGGAGAAAGGGAGACATTCTAGGATGGGCTGAAAAGTGATAAGTATACAAAGATCATGAATTAGAGCTCCAGCCCAGGAGGAAAGGAACCCTTTTTCTCGTCCTGAGTGTTGAAGGAAGCAAAAGGAATCAGATTATGAGACACTGGCATCAGGAGAGGGCGGGCGTGCATCGCACATACTCAAAGCACACTCACTTCTCTTTGCAAAGATTAAAGTCAAAGCACAGGAAGCAAGTTGGTTATAAGACCTAGTTACTTACGTTTGAGCAAAGCTCCGTTCTAAGTGAAGAGAAAAAATAGAACCTTTCTGGGGTATGTTTGAATTCAGATGGATGACGTGATAACGAAGGGACAGATTTTCCAGCAACCCTCAAGAAAAAATTGCTTAGCCATCTTTTTACATTGCGTGAATCACGCTTTGGCCTTTTATTCCGTTACACCTATGAGACACTAACTTCCAGTCTTTCGCAGTCACCAAGGGGAACAAAGCCAACACAATCTAAAGCAATCCAGAATCTCCACAAGTTGAAGTAGAAACAAGGGAAAGCCTTAAAATCAAAACTCAGAACACAGCCGGAACAACCCTCTTCCACCAAATTCCCTATTTGTATATATGCATATTTTTAAATACTTATATGTATGCATATTTTAATCCTTAAAATACATGATCTATAAAAACACCAAGATCTTAGCAATGATTACATTTTAGGGGAGCAGTGGCATTGGAGCATAGAAAAGGGTGATTTCGAAAATTATTTTCTGTATCTTCCTTCAAACATAGCACAGAAAGTAATGTTAAAACGCTCACGAGCGTGCCTCTCAGAGTTAACAACTGTTAGTATTCTGTGTTAGTATTTTCTCCTTTCTGGAGGGGCTACCCCCAAGCTTCCCACACCACTGGTGGTCTCTAACCCTGGGGTTCGGCAAATTTCCATGGGCCCTCTGATCCTCCAAGTCAAGGGCAGCTGATTTTCACAGAGCTATAAAACAACTGACCTCCCAAATCCCAGCCTCTTGGCACCAGGCAGCCTGTTTATTTCCCCACTGACAAGTTGCCTCTCTTGCCTTGCCCTATAAAAAAAAGCAGAAAGACCAGAGCACATAGACTCACCCCTCTCTGTGGGATGGTGGAGAGATGGAGACCCCCGAGTCTTCTCTTGCTGTTCCTGGTCATCTGTACATGAGTTTTCTCTTTGCTGAGGAACGCCGGTTTCTTAACCTGTTCCAGGTGACGTGTAAAATTCGTTCTGAAGCCTGGCGTAGGACAGGTGGTCGTCCAGATGAGACTCACCTGGCACTGCAGGGGATAACCGCCGAAGAACCCACTCGGCAAAACACGCTCTTCTCTTTTGTACCCTTCTCAAATCCCCTTTCTACTGTCCGCAGAAGCAACTGCTATTTGAAGTCGACGTGCGCTCACATTTTTGTACTTTTAGTACAAAAGAATATCTTTCCATCTTACGTACAGAATTGTTGCATGAGTTTTTTTTTTTTTTTTTTTTTTAAATTTTATTTATTTATTCATGAGAGACAGAGAGAGAGAGAGAGAGAGAGAGAGAGGCAGAGGGAGAAGCAGGCTCCCAAGGAGCAGGGAGCCTGATGCGGGACTCGATCCCAGGACCCTGGGATCATGACCTGAGCCGAAGGCAGACGCTTAACCATCTGAGCCACCCAGGCGCCCTGTTGCATGAGTTTTAAAGATTTACGTGAGTGGTTTTATTCTCTCTGCAACTTGCTCTTTCGTTTAATCATTGCATATCTATGATTGATATCCATGCTGGCTTTGTAGTTCACTAAATCTGAGAGTCTCTCTCTTTAATTAAGCAAATTTAATCTGTTGACATGGATTGAGATTATTGATATGAGTATTATTGCTGTGGTTGTGGTTGATGTTGGTGCTTTCAAATCTTCTCTCCCTTTTTGACTTTGCTTTCACTTGTTCTCTTCCTCTGTCTTGGTTTAATGAATTTTCTTTATCCTATTTTTAGTTTGCTTTTTTAGAAGTAGTCCAAAATCTGGTTTTTAGTGGCTACTCTGAAATTTTTAAGTGTGTACTTCATGGGGCTAGGGTTGTTAAGAACAAAATCTTATACCATTTTTATTCTGCCTTCCTCCCTCGTGTCGTCCATGTACTGATGTCTAGTATTTTAGTGTCTCTCCTTTGTAATAGGTATTTATCTACATTTGTCAGTATGTTACCAATTTCGTTGCTCATTACTGTTGTTGAAATCCATCCCTTCCTTCTGGTTTCAGCTTTTTTTTTTCCTTATCAAGGGATAATTTTTCATACATGAATTTTTTACTGCAGGTCTGTGTTAGTCAGGATTCTCTAGAGAAAGCAGAACCCGTAGGACGGAGTTATAGGGGATACAGGGAATAAAGGTGGAATCTACTCTTTATTTACATTAAAATTGATATTTGAAAAGTTTAAAAAAATTGTATGCATGCATTTAAAAATTTATTCAGTCTATAGGTTTTTGTTAAATGTCTATTATGTACAAAGTAAAGATTTAAACTAGTAAATTGTTTAATATGGGTGTTACAAATAAAAAGTTCTTTTATTTTTATTTTAGTATTTTTAAAGTGAGGTGGGGAGGGGCAGAGGGAGAGGGAGAGAGAGAGAATCTTTTTTTAAAATTTATTTATTTATTTATTTGAGAGAGAGAGAGAGAGAGAATGATCACGAGCAGGAGGAGGGGTTGAGGGAGAAGCAGACTCCCCGCCGAGCAGGGAGCCTGAGGCGGGACTCGATCCCAGGACTCCGGGATCATGACCTGAGCCGAAGGCAGATGCTTAACCGACTGAGCCACCCAGACGCCAGAGAGAGAATCTTTTTTCTTTTTTAAATAAAGAGGAAGCAGGCTTTTTTTTTTTTCAGGATTATTTATTATACTTAACAGAGAGAGAGAGAGAGAGAGAGCACAAGCAGGGGGAGTGGCAGACAGAGGGAGAGGGAGAAGCAGGCTCCCCGCTGAGCAATGAGCTCTATGTGGGGCTCTATCTCCCAACACTGAGACAATGGCCTGAGCTGAAATCAAGAGTCAGACACTTAACTGACTGAGCCACCCAGGTGCCCTGTAAAGTTATTTTAAATATTACTATTCAAAACAAATCTTTGTGGTCCACAAAAAAATGATGTACTTTCAAATTAAGTTTTTCAATTTCCAAAATATCTTCTTTAAAACACAAAGGAGGGGTGCCCGGCTGGCTCAGTCGGTTATGCGTCTGCTTTTGGCTCAGGTCATGATCCCAGGGTCCTGGGATCGAGCCCCCCATTGGGCTCCCTCCTCGGCGGGTAGCCTGCTTCTCCCTCTCCCTCTGCTGTTCCCCCTGCTTGTGCTCTGTCAGATAAATAAATAAAACCTTAAAAAAAAAGAAAGGAATAAATTCTGATAATGCTATTTTCAATGCTCTATCTATCTATCTATCTACCTAATAGATATAATAGAGATCTATGTATGGAGAGAAGGAGAAATTGATTTTAAGTAATGGCTCACAGGAATGTGGAAGAAACCTAGGGAAGAGTTACAGTTCGAGTCAGAAGGGCATCTGCTGGTAGAATTCTAGCTCTTTCAGGGAAATTGTTTTTTTGTTTGTTTTTTTGTTCTTTTTTTTTTCCCTTTAAAGGCCTTTAACTGATCAGATGAGTTTCAACCACATTATGAAGAGTCACGTGCTCTACTCAAAGTCTACCAATATAAATGGTTAATCTCATCTAAAAAATATCTTCACAGAATGTTTGACCAAATATCAGAGTATCAGAGCTTAGCCAAACTGACACACACCATTAAGCATGGTAGTCTCTAAGTAGTATAATCTCTTAATCTTTGACTGAAAATGATTCATTCACTTTTATTTTTTAATAATAGTTTAGCTCTTTATGGAATTCTGATTTGAGAATATTTTTTTCACCTCTGAAGATATAATTCTATTGTCTTTTATCGCTGCTGAGAAGAATTCTCTGAACCTGATTGCCATTCCAAGAGTTCTGTTTTCTCTTTTCAGATTTTCACTTTATCTTTGATTTTCTGTAATTTATCTCTGAGTGTCCACATGTAGGTTTGTTTTTGTACCTTTCTTGGGATTTTCCGTGTTCCTTTCATCTGAGACTATATGTCCTTCTTCAGTTCTGGAAAGTTCTCTGCCTTTAACTATCAAAATTTTGTCTCCCTCATTCTTTATAATTCTCTCTTTTTAACAGTCTTCTTGAAGTTTCTCATTTACCCTCTATGTCTCTTAACTTCTCTTTAATTTTTTCCATTTGTTTATCTCTCTGTGATGCATTATGGCAATTTTCCTCCATCTGTTAATTTCCTAACTCTTGCTTTCACTTCTTTCTCTGTGGTTTATTGTAGTTTAATTTCAGAGGCCATTTTCTTTTAATTTCTAGAATGTCAATTTTTTTTTTTTTCAAATCTGCTTTTTTTCTCTTAGGTCCTAGTCTTGTCTTATAATTTCTATTTCTTTATCTTTCTGAGGGTATTTCACATATTTACTTTCCTTTTTTAAGAGATTTTATTTATTTATTTGAGAGAGAGAGAGAGCACGAGCAGGGGGAGAAGCAGAGGGAGAGGGAGAAGCAGGCTTCCCACCAAGCAGGGAGCCCGATGCAAGACTGGATCCCAGGACCCCGGGATTGTGACCTGAGCCAAAGGCAGATGCTTAGCCGACTGAGCCACCCAGGTGCCCCTCACATGTTTACTTTCAAGCCTCTTTCAGAACAAACTATTATTTACAGTTTAGAATGTGTTCGTCCTTTTGTTCGTTCTGTCTATTTCTTCCTCTTGGGGTTAGTTTCCTTGGGTGATTTATAATTTATAATCCTCAAGTAGGAGCTCGTACCTTTCCTTTGCATTTGCCTCTGCCAGATGTTATGGGTCTCACTGATTCCAAACTAATTTTTATGTTAATTTCTTGGGTATAAATGAGCACTACGTGGGTTGTATGAATGAGAACCGCACACATATGTATAGCACGATGTGGGATTCTGGTTTCTCCAAAGTGAATCTCTGTTCTCTCACCATTCTCAGGGTATAGCCAGTTTCTTTACTCTTTCTCTAGAAAGTGATTACAAATTTTCTCGTTCTTGTTTCACGGACTGGGAAGTCAGTCTTCATTCCTGGCTTTAAGCAGATACTTCATTTCCAGCTTCCAATCTGCATAGGCCTAACCCATGAATTCTCTGCCAGCCATGGGCTTTGCAGCTCCAGGTTCCTGCCCGTACGTGCTCTGATTGTCTCTGATACTTGTGTTAATCACCCGCCTTCTGCAACTGCTCAGTCTCTGAGTTCACTCCTCCTCACAGTTACTTGGAGTACGTGTTGTTTGTCTTAAGATTGACTAAAAATATTTTGCTAAATCATATCTAACTTATTTTGCCAAATTGGTTAGCAGTCCACAGTGTATTATTGTTACTTTTTAAATAGATGATTTAAAAACCACAGAAGTCAGTTAGAGCATAATCACCCCTCTCTGCTGCCCATTGTTTTGGCTTTGGTCCTGGACCTAGCTCATTTTGTTTTTCTCTCTGGAAAAGGAGGTGACTTTGCAGAATAGTAGTGTCTAAAAGCAGAGATTAGTTGTTCTGCATTTGAAGGGTTTCTCAAAGCATCTTGGCACTTCTAATGCCAGAAGTGGAACCCCCAACATCCTGTTAGTAAACTTCTTTTCCAGTCGCCAAAGTCAGCTGTTGTTGCTTCCAGCTAAGAAGTATGAAACTGATACAACCCATTATTTTTTATACTGAGATAAAAATGGTTTCAGATTCACAGTTAATACATAAACATATTTGGAATTTTATAAAAACATAATCCCCATAATCACAAAGGAGTATCTGCATGCCCTCCGACTGCATAAAACCAAGCTAAAACTTCTACTGAATTTCTGTGACTAGAAGTTTGCTTCTGTAAAAATAACTATTTCATCTGGATCACTTCTTTTTTTTAAAGTAGTAGGTTAATGATAAATATGACAAAAAAGATGATAAGAATTGCATTTTTAGTTAATGGAATCATAGACATCCATCTTCTACATATCTTGTCCTCCTTCAAACATTAGTCTTCATGTAACTGCAAACCAGTAACAGGAAGTCCACTCTGACTTTATCTTTCCGAGGACTTTCACTGTCTTTTATTAACATTATAATCAAACATTATATATGATTTATTTCTATTTAATTAATTTATTATTTGAATACAGTCGACACACAATGTTCCGTGAGTTTCAGGGGTAAGCATAGTGATTTAAGTTCTCTCTACTTTACGCTATGCTCACCTCAAGTGCAGCTACCATCTGTCCCCATACGACACTGGTACAATATCACTATGTTCCCTACGCTGCACCCGTCATGCCCCTGACTTATTCCATAACTGGAAGCCTGCACCTCCCACCTCCACCCCCATTTTGTCCATCCTCCCACCCCTCTCTGACAACCATCTGACAACCATCACTTTGTTCTCTGTATTTATGGGTTTGTTTCTGCTTTTTGTTTTTGTTTGTCAAACGTTATATTTGACTAACACTGCCAACTTCCAAGATTTATGAAAGTGGTCCCAGAAAACAGAGAAGAAATATAAAGATGTATTCACTTAACATTATTTGATTCTGTATTTACTGAGCATCCATGTGATACAGGAATAGTGCTAGGGAGTACACTGGTGAGGAGAAAGGTAGCCCCCGAATTCTTGGAGCTTGCAGTTTCTTGGTGGGAGGGGCAGATAAAACACTGATCAAAAAAGTTATACAAATAAGTGAAAAATTTTTAACCATGTAATGAAGGAGGGAGCCATGGTGCAGTAGGTGTGTGTGATAGGTGAACTTGATCTAGTTAGAGAGGCTGGCAAAGGCTTCTCTAAGGAAGTGACAACTGAGTTGGCAGCTGAAGGATGGATGGGAGCTTACCAAACCAGAAGAAATGGTAAGCAGGTACCAGGCAGGGAAGCCAGTGATGAATGGGAATATGCTCAAATAAGGAGCTAAAAGAATCTGAAAATGTCTGGAGCCAAGAACACCAACCTGCAGTGAGACGGGGCTGGAGAGGTAGTCAGAATCAAGCCGTGGGAAGGAGTTGTGGATTTTTCTGAAGAGCTATAGAAAATGACTCAGATGTGTAAACCCTATAATGTGTGTGCATGTGTCCTGTGAAAAGCACGGGGAACAGACTGATGGGGCCAAAAGTGGGTGCAGGGAGAAGATTCGAGAGGCTATTCTAGTAGCAAACGTGCTTGGACCAGTTACCTTAGACTAGGGTGTCGCGTAACTACCAACTTGGCGTTAAAGAAAGTTCATGCCTCCCAACTCAGGATCGTAGGCTCTTTTAACTAATCCAATTGTTTTACAGCGTTCATACTCAAGTACACAAGCTCTGCGAGAACATTAGGTCTAACGGAAGTTACGCTGGTTCTGCTCCATCTATCTCATCCAGGGTCACCGAGTTACCTCCTTGAATTAGGCTGTCTCCACTGATGGTATCCACTTGTTAACAACCACGCACAAGGCTCTTTTATTGTCCTGTGTAGACCTTGCACTTGCACTGGTTTGACGCTGTTTTATATTCAGCTTCACATCTATCAAGGGGAATGCTCACCAGCCAGTTCACCTGTCATTGTTTTAAAGGTCCTCGGAGGTTTTATCATCAATGAATGGATGACCTCTGTAAGTGGGTAAGATCATACTTCTGTCCCCCGAGACACTACTGGTTATAAGATCCATCATCATTGTCTATATTACTAAGGAAAAAAAAATGCTGCCTATTCAACTATTAAGTTACTTTCTAATTACTTAGGATTTTACTATTACACTTATTACAAGGATTTTAATGTACTTATGCTCCTAGATTTCTTTCCCGGCTCCTCTAGCATTTACAGTATAATTTTGAGGCACGTTACAGATTCCTCGGTCTTTGTCAGCACTTTGTATTTGATGAGACTTGGTTTTGTATTGTATCTTTTAAGTCACATGACATTGTCACATCAGCTTTTTTTTTCCCTGCGTAAAATTTTTTTGATCTACACTCAGGATTTATTAGTTCCTCTTATATACGTTACTTGCCCCGTGATGGTCTTTTTGTGCTTATGTCAAATGAAATGAATCACAGTTTCATGTACCTAAGGTGACCATCCTTTCGTAGCTCCTCTATTCTCAAGAAAATAGAATTTTAGTCATTACTCCAATGGCAATTACTCGCATCACTAACATCATTGCTCTGCTTCTGTGTCGTTTGCGTTTATAATAACATTTCCAAGCTGAATCAGGGTGTAATCTTTGTGAAGGTATTTTATTTATTTATTTATTTTTATTTTTAAAATATTTTATTTATTTACTTGAGGGAGAAAGAGAGCACAAACAGGGGGAATGGGAGAGGGAGAAGCAGGTTCCCTGCTGAGCAGGGAGCCCCATGCGGGGCTTGATCCCAGGACCCCAGGATCATGACTTAAGCCAAAGGCAGACGTTTCACTGACTGAGCCACCCAGGTGCTCCATCTCTTTGAAGATATTTTAAAATGCATCTGAGCAGTCTCAACAGTGCACACACTTCATGGGAGGTGCTGATAAGATGAACAGCAGTGACCACGTCTGTGCATGCACAGGTAATGACCACTGTCATGGCTGCCATCTGGCCAACAGGGATTTTAAGATCTTAGTGATTTTTTAAATTAATACACTTATATGTTAGAAAATTCTTAGGTTGACAGGAAACTTGAGCAGAAGGTACAGAGTTCCCATATACCTGTTGGCCGCACAGAAGCTCAGCTTCTCCCACTGGTGACACTGACACTTATTCTGGTTGGTAAACCTGTCATTATCACACCATTATCACCCTAAGTCGGAAGTGCACGTTAGGGTTTCTGCTTGGTGTTGTACATTCTCTGGGTTTGGACAAATGTCTAATGGCACGTATCCACCTCTATAATATTCTACAGAATAGTTTCACTGCCTTGCCACTCTCTGTGTTCTACCTATTCATCCTTCCTTAGTCCTGAACCCCTGGCAACTGCTAATATTCGTACTGTCTCTTTATTTTTGTCATTTCCAGAGTGATATAGTTTGAATCATACGGTATGTGGTCTTTTCAGACTGGCTTCTTCCAATTAGTAATATTTACTAATTTACATTTTCTCCATGTCTTTTTATGGCTCCAAGGCTCCTTTCCTTTTAGTGCCAAAAAAATAGTCCATTATTTGGATGTACCACAGTTTAGGTATCCACTTGCCTATTGAAGGATAGCGTGGTTGCTTCTAAGTTTTGACAACCATAAATCAAGTTGCCACAAATATTTGTGTACAGGTTTTTGTGTGAATATACATTTTTGATTCATTTGGATAAATACCAAGGAACTTGATTGCTGGAATGTATGACAAGAGTGTTTTGTTCTATAAGCAACCTTCTGACTGTCTTCCAAAGTGGCTGTACCATTTTGCAGTCCTACCAGCAATGCATGAGAATTTCTATTGCTTTATATCGTTGTCAGCATTTGGTGTTGTCACTGTCCTGGATTTTGGCCATTCTAATGGGTGTGTAGTAGTATCTTGTTGTTTTACTTTGCAATTCCCTAATGATATACAATAGTGAAAATATTTTCATATACCTACTTGCCATCTGAATATTCTTTGGTGAGATGTCAGTTAAGGTTTATGGCCCATTTTTTAATTGCATTGTTTGTCTTCACATTGTTGAGTTTTAAGAGTTCTTTGTATAATTTGGATAATAGTTCTCTTATCAGTGTCTTTTGCAAATATTTTCTCCCAGTCTGTGGCTTGTCTTACTATTCTCTTGAAAATCCTGCTGAGCTTAAGACATAATTTCAAATATGTAATAATGTGAAAACAAGTGCATTCTTAGAATCAGTTGAGTATAGTAGTTAATGCAAAAGTCTTAATTACCAAGAAGGAGGACTCAGGTTTTGGTTTAGTATGGAAAATAGATGATACAAGGCTGAGTATAATAGCAGTTTGATCCCTAAAAGCAAAAGTCTGACACGATGAGTCAAATTTAATAGGAAGAGAAGTAATAGATATAAACATAAAATCCTATACTTAGGTACAAATAAAACAAAACAACTGTAATAATATAAACTAAAGTAGAATTGATTTAGCAAGCATTTGGTCATATTAAAAATTGCCTGTAAGTTCAACAGTGTGAGGTGACTCCAAGAAAAAAGATACACAGAAGAGTTGCTTCTTTTGTTGTTATCCAAAGTCTCAAAAAAGACAACGTTTTCATTGAGTCAAAGATAATTTGAAACACCATAATTTCCCATAAAGAACAGCAATGTATTTAGGGGTAAGCCTAAGCAACAACAAAAAATACACATCTTTAAACTCTTGAACCACACTTAGCCCATACTCTAAGAAGTATTAAATTTATGACCCACGAGTGTCCAGATTCCTATTACTCATCTCATGTTTACTCTGGGGCATGTGTTTTCTGGGTGGGGAGTATCCCTTTTTATTTATTTTTGCTGAAATGTGTAGTAGTATTAGTGTAAGTTAAATGCCTTTATGATATAGTTTCACTGTAATCTTGGACTTGACTAATATAAGAATAATTTGCACAGGGCAGGTGAGGGTCCTACACTCTACTATGCTGGACATTCTACAACTGGAACATTCTGTCCAGTACTATGGGACACATGTACAAGACACTGTTAACAAACATGTAGAGGGCTCTGTTAATGACAAGGAATTGTCATGATGACACAACTCCTTGTTCTATTAAGAAGAGGGATCCTTGGCTTGGAGAAGGTGGCTTGAAAGCTCTCTTTAAATATGTGAAGAGTTGTCATGTTGAAGATGAGTTAGATTCCCTCTGAAGTCAGCAAAAGTCTCCACGTGTGGTCAACTAGTATGGAGCTTGGTGGGAAGGTGAATTCCCTTTTTCTTGGGGACTGGAAGTATAACCAAGGACTGATGTTGCTTTAGTAGCAGAGATAGCACATGATTGACTCATGTTACACTTTCAATCAATATAAAGTCCAGTTCTTTCCCCCAAATCTGTGCTTAGAATAAATCACCCTCGTTCTGTGCATGCAGAGTTGAATTCTGGACCTTAGTGATGAGCTTTACATTTTTCCTTAGCCAATGAAAATGAATTAGCTTTGCTCTTCACATTCAGTTTACTGAGGATTTTTTGGGTAACACTAATTGTCTGAATTTGCTCTTCTGTTTAGCTTTTTGTAATCCACAAATTAGATTTGATTGTTGTGCAGTTCATCCAAGATGTTAAAGGAAAATGTTGGATAAGATGGAAATAAGTGCAAATTAGTGAAAGATTCAACTCAAAGTTCCCTCTACTTTGATGCAATTCACAAATCAATGTTACTCTTCATTGTTTTCCCACTAGAATGTCACAAAATTAAGATATACCATCTTTATGGCTTCAAAAACAGGTGAATAGTATGATTGGAAAATGAAATTAGCTTTGCTTATTATGAATTATTGTTAATACAACCATGCTGGTTGTAGTAACCACTGGTTGACAGTAATCATTTCCTAAACGCTTCCAAGTTACTTAGATATCTTAAAATTGTTTTCTCTTGCTGGAGATCACTGTCAAATGACGTTTATAATTTTAAATTTCTGGAATATATCTTTATCCTCCTTTTGAAAATTGGTGCCTTTTTCTTTTACTTACTCTTCTGGCTTTCCTCTCATTTTCCAGGATTCCTCCAAAATCTCTGACAGACTTTGCATGAACGCCACTGTGGGATCTTTCTGGGCTGTGATTTGTCTGAGCTTAGGCACCCAAACTTAGTCAAAGCAACATAATGATGACAGTGATCATTCATGGGGGTTAATTTGTAGAGTCCGTGTGTAAAATGAAAAATGAGTAGAGCCAAGTGTACTCCTGAAATCTCTTCAGCTGCCCATACAGGACATGATTTTGGTATACAATTCTGTGTGTATGTGATATGCGTAGATACACAGCATAATATAGTTCCCTGTAATCTACATACACATAATGTATATAGTAATATATAGTATAAAGTTAAGACCATCTACGAAAACTACAGTGCACTCGCCATGAGGACACACAGGACTCACTGAGGAGAAACAAGCTCGGGGGTTTCCTGGTCAGCAGACTGCAGAGCTTGAAGTGAATTAAATGAATGAATGTGAAAGAAATTTGTGATTTTTCTGATTCTGAATCCCTGTAGTCGTATTCCCATGAATAAAATACCCCTTAATGCCTTCTCAGTGTAGCTTGCCCTGTAGTTTGGGCTTTATTTCTCCTTCAAGCATGCCTTATTCTGCTCTGGGGAATGGCATCCCCCCGCCCCCAAATCCCAAAGGGTAGAAAGTCAGAAAACTTGGTAACTAACCTGAGTCAGAAAAGAATCCTGTCTGTCATTTGTAGCAGATTTTATTTCCCTATTTCCCCTTAAATCTGTTAAGAATTATTACATGAAGGTTTCATTATTCGGGTGCCACGTTGGTTTCTGCTTGACATCACCTAACCTGTTATTCATACTTCAAATCCTTTCTATTAAAGGAAATTCCATCCCGCTGGAAGATAACACGACGAAGAAGAACCTGGATCCCCAATCTCTTAAGGTTCCTGGTGGTGGGGATAAATGATATAAAAAAATTTCTGTTCATAGGAATAAACCAAATGCTAGAAACTTACAAACAGATTCAGAGCGAGAGAACCTCATACCCAGTGTTACCTCGTTGGGCAAAGAAATTCGAAAACTTGAGGGACTGCCCAGGTCGTTCAGATATGCATTTTCTCATCACCCCGCTCCCACTGAAGCCATTGAGAATATAGTCTTTAAAACCAAAGCAAACCTCTTTGCATTTTCTCTGTTTGCTTACCCAATTCTTATGCAGACACAAAACAAAGAATGTGGTCTGCCTACCTTGAACACTGTCCCTGAGACACAGAACAATATTACATAGAGCAAAACACGGAAAGGGCTGGTGAACACTACACCAACCTCAGCATCGGCTTGAGACCCATTTGATCTCCTTTGGTAAATAAGATACAGTGAAACGCAGGCCAGTTTTATTTGGGAGGGTGCAGGGATAGGGTGGTTATGGGGGAGGGGAACATGTGTTGGCAAACCATCACTTTAAAGGGTCAGTACAGCGGGAAAGAGGCAATAGAGAAAAAAACCTGCTGTGAAGTATTTCATTTTTGTGATTCCTTAACAATCTACAAAAGCAATGGCACGTTAGTGAAGTTTTCTTCTCTTTGGGGAATCATAAATAAAATAGTGGTGTAATCAAAGGACAGAAGAAAAAAGAGACTTCAGGTATTTAATTCTTGTTTACCTGTTTCTCCATTATGTATGACTCCTGGGCAGGGGGGGAAGGTCACAGAAGACAGTAACTCAGCCTGCCTCGCTTGCCAGAGCCTTCCACCTTCTGAGCCTGCTGCCCTAATTTACCGCTTTCAAGGTACCAGAGAAGGGTGTGAAAGGGTCTTCAGAAAAAAAAAAAAAAGCGGTGAAGCTTCTGCCAGATTTACTCTCAGGGCTTGTCCATCTCTCTGATGGATAGTGCTTTCCACAGTTTAGATCAGCATGGTCTCCAGAGAGCCCCTGCTTCTGCGTGGAGAACTTCTAGAAGCTCCCACCCAAAGTGAAGGCTGGGAGTCAGGAACAGGAACCATGCTTCACCTGGCCTCCGTGCAGCCTGAGAGGTGTGAGGAGCATTGAGTCGACCTGCTGAGCATGGAGAGGCCTCTTTTCTCCCACCTCCTGTGCTGGGATCCTGTCTGCATCGCTGGCAGTTTCTTTCAGCCTATAACCCCTCAGGCTCCAGTCATGCAGAATGAATGCTCTGCATTGGTGTTTTAGCAGCATTCACTGAACACGCTAAGGAAGAACATGATGTGGTGAAAAGGAAAGATTAGGCAGGTGGATTCTGCAGAAGAAGACAGGTGACTGAAAGTGGGATATATCTAGAAACTAAAGAAGGACAAGCGCTCACTGGGGGTTGTGGGTCCTACTCATGTGAAGCGCAAATCTGAAGTCGTCTCCATCTGAAAAGAGCCCATTACTTCTCTAGTCCTTCTGAAATGCCTCAGAAAAGAACTTTCCAGCATTTCTTTCCACAGAATCCTTTCCTAATAAACATACCATACCAAGAAATCATAATTTATGTTTTTGTCTTTGACTGAGCCCTTAATGCTTTGATTGAAAAGCAATGATAGCTTATTGGATAAGCAATTGCTAAAGGTCCCATCTAAGACTTTCCAGTGATGTTAGCAATACATTTTCAAACCATAATTTGATATGTATTCTTAAAATCAAACGCAGTATCTTAAGACTGTCATATTTTCTAAATGCTCTCAGTATTACTTAATGTACATTTTTAAGATTTATTTATTTATTTGAGAGAGAGAGAGAGAGAGAGAGCATGCACAAGTGGGAGGAGCAGATGGAGAGAGAGAGAGAGTCTCAAGCAGACTCCTCACCGAGCATGGAGCCTGATGTGGGGCTTGATCTCACAACCGTGAGATCACGACCTGAGCCCAAACCAAGAGTCAGTCGCTCAACCAACTGCGCCACCCAGGCGCCCCTCAGTATTACTTAACATCTTGTTATAGCAAAAGATTTTTATCTTTTCATAACTCATCACTCTTCAGGTAACACAAAGCGCAGAAGAATCGTCACTTGCCTGAGATAATTCAGTGTAGAGATAGTCTAAAAAGTATGTTTCAGCATTACAACTTAAAGCATGAATATGGATCAATGAAAGAATTTGTAAGAATGTAGAGGGCTTTGAAAGCCATGGTCTTGTTGTTTGCTTTAATCACAATGATGAGAAAAAGTGATCACGAATCTCGTGGTCAAAGTTACAGTTTTTCACGTCAACCATATAATGCCCCAAGTCATTAGGAAGACAGGAGCATACAGTAATGGGCATGCAAGAATCTTCACACAAAATCAAGAAGAAATTGGTCTGAGTAAAAATGGCATGAGTTTTCTGTCCACATAAAATAGAAATTATTTGTATAATTCCTAGTCTATACTTAGAATCTGAGAAGAGAGCCCTCCCATTAATCACTCTCCTTTACCCGGATGGAGAACTAGGAAGTAACTATCACCAGACAGTTGTGATTAGACAAAATAACAGCTATTTGAATGTGAATGTAGCAGATTGGCTGTCAGTACCGTGGGACTGGGACCCCTCAGGGTGGGGCTCAGGTGAGGCAAGTAAGGCAGCAAGGGAGTAAAGTTCAAGTGCACTGGCGGGGTCCCGAGAGTGCCCATGACCCTGAGTTTTCTTCCTCCCCTCCGTCCCAGCCCTGCAGAGAGAGAGATCAGTTCTATACGTTAAGGGCATCGTACATGGTGAAGACTAATGGTACGGCAGAGATGCAAAAAGTAAGACAGAGCATGGCCATGGAAATTAATTATTCTATATTATCTTGCACTCGCGTCAAATTTCTTTCTCCACCATGTTAAAAAAAAAAAATCTCAGGTCAAAGAAAGAAAATGTTTGAGAAAAACAAAATAATGTTGTTTTGGGAGAGGGGATGCAAAACTAATGGTAGAAAAAGGACTTTAGGACATGGCCGCTTAACCTTTCTTCCAAAGGACCAGCTTATTTTTTTCTTTTTTTTTTTGGCGAACATTTCCCTAACGGTCGCATATTACGGGTTGAGAGCTATATTGTAGGTAGAAAGCTTCCTTATCTGCTCTGCTTTATAAGCGGGTCTGTTCCTTAAAAAAAAAAAAAAGATTTTTGGAGCAATTAAAAATGTCTTCCTTAATGTCATACCAGGTTGGGATCTGAATTGATCAAGGATCTCCTCAATGTCTTTCCAACGGTCTAAGAAGAAAAAAGTCAGCTATGGATTATTTAATAGTGGAAGGTTGCTGGAAAATCTTTGAGGACCTTCTGAAGGCGAAAAAATGTTTTGTTGCAAAACGGCACCTACAGCTTTATGCGGATCTCTATTGGCATAGATGACTTACAGCCATAAATTCCCTCTCGTCGGCACGCTTGCCATGATGTCCTGGGAGCACAAAGGATGCAGGCCCAAGTTTACAGATGGTCTTAACATTTTCCTTTCCTTTTCTTTGCTTTCTTTATTCTTTCTTTGGGGGCTGTGCTTACCCTTAAAACAAGGATTGTCTACTTTTCTTGGGAGCAGCAAACAATGTTTGTTTTTTTTTTTTTTTTAGAGTTTTAGCCTCAGTTCAGTTAGAATAGTTATCTCTGATAGACCTTTCTTAAAATAAATAATAAGTTGGTGATTGCAAACATTTTCAGGCAACTTTCTTGAGTATCAGTTCGCCAATTTCCTTTTTCACGCGGCTTGCAAAGATTTTCTGCTTCCTACAAAGCCGGGTACAACCAGCTTTGAATCTCCCTATTTCAGCAAGCCCAAGGCAAATGACAAACAGTGCAACTCTGTATAAGCAAACTGTTTCAATGTCAAAGGTTCAATACAAAGGGGAAGCGATGTGCTGATGGCAGCAATAATTCACATTTCCAAGGACGCTTGCCATCTCTTCTCTGCAGACAGATTTCTTCTGAGCCACCGGTGGAAGCCTCCTAGGGAGATGCGGCTTTATTCCCTCATGGTAGACAGGAGGAGAACGCTGTGAGGAGGCTGATGCCACCTGGCAACTATGGTCGTACAGACTGCCGGAGAGGCACAGATTGGAACCCAAGCCTCATCAAAGGGCAGCTGTGACAGTCGCGTATTTCCAAAGTGTTGCGCAGATTTCACCCAGGGGTCTTTTAAAAGAATTAGAACGTCTCCCTGGATTTCACCGACTTTTAATTAAGAGCGAACACCTCTTCTTTGAAAATCAAAGTGCCATTTGCCTATTTTAGGTATCCAAAGGCAGACAGGAACTTGCAGCCCGATTTTCAAAGATCTGCAGTTGATGATGCTATTTTCGAATGGAATATAATAAGCTGCTAGTGATGGTGGGCTTTTGGTAAAGAAACGAAAAGGAAAACAAAACCTAAAATCTGGGCACTTGGGCAACTTCACAACTCAAGGAAAATGTAAGTTCAATGATACTACCTTTGAAGACTTTCACCTGCAGGATCAGCTTTCTTAAATCACTTAGACTCTTAGCAGCCAATTGGAGTATTCCTTGTGTACGGACCTCGATGTTAGCAAATGAACAAGAACAACAAGAAGAACAAGCCTGGAGTCTACACCAAGGTGTACAACTATGTAGACTGGATTAAGCAGACCATAGCTGCCAACAGTTAAGCCCCCCCCCCCGTCCTTCTGCCGTCACTATGCTAATAAAGTGCACCTGTTACCAAAAAAAAAAAAAAAAGGGAGTAATGGCTTTTGGAATCCCACAGGAAAAAGTGAGAACTATCCATCTTTGCTGTTAACATTTTTAGCAGTCCTGTTCCAGAGAGGGTTTCTGAATCCAGTTTGATCTGCAATTGAGAAAGACCAGTGGGGGTGGTGGGTGGGGGGCTGCCTGGGTGGCTCAGTCCTTTGGGCATCCGACTCTTGATTTTGGCTCAGGTGGTGGTCTTGGTGTCCTGGGATCGAGCCCTGTGTTGGGCTCCACGCTCAGCAGGGAGCCTGCTTAAGATTTTCTCTCTCTCTCCCTGTCCCTCTGCCCCTCCCCCTGCTCTTACACGTGTACGATCTCTCTCTCTCTCTAATAAGTAAATCTTTAAGGGAAAAAAAAAGACCAGTGGGGATGGGGCTTCCAGCCATAGAATTACAGATGGTGCAAAAACTTGAAGTATCCAGTCTCTCTTTCAGCCTCCATTGTAAATATCTCTGAAAATGAACATCAAGTATGGGCTCTGAGGCTTATTAGGGGCTAAGAATATCTATCCCTTTGCTCCAGTAACTTTGTTTTTGCCACACTTGGATCCAGCTCTTTGGAACCTGAAGCTTGCCAACTGGGGGGCCTTCTTGAAGCAAAATACTACAGCATTATGAATAAAACATTAAGTCCAGGGCCAAGCTTATGCTTAGTTACCTTCATAGTAAATCCCCCTGAGGCTTTTGCACAAATATACAAGCCCTACTTCTGACCTGCGGTGCAATGGGCTGGACCAATGTTTACATTATTGAGAATGAGAACAGGGTTTTGTCTGCATGAGATTCTTAAGGGTGCCAGGGGAGCAATATGGCTCCTTCACCATGGGATTAAGGTCTGAAGCCAAGGGAGTCAACTTTTAGGGAAATGTAGAGGAGCTGGTCAGATAGGAACAGGTTAGGTGACTAGAGGGGTGCCTGGGGGGCTCGGTCAGTTAAGTGTCCTACTCGATCTCAGCTCAGGTCATGATCTCAGGGTGGTGAGACTGAGCCCCACATCAGACTCCATGCTGGGTGTGGGGTCTGCTTGAGATTCTCCCTCTCCCTCTGCCCCACCCCCACTGCTCATGCACACTCTGTCTCAATTAAATACATAAATCTTTAAAAAAATAAAAAAGAATAGGCGACTAGACTTTTATTCCTTGACCTACAGTCTCTACAAAATGCAGAATTTGGAAAAGGCTGCAAAGCCAAAGAAACAAATGGTTCTGAAAGGACATTTGACTCTTTTTAAATCAGCTGTCTGACTTTCCAGTGCACCAACCAGCCACCCCAATCTGAAAGGGCAATTCCCACTTTTAGCTACAAGGCTGTGAACTGAGTTTGAAGCAGATTGTTAAACTCGATCATTGCAGGCTGACAGCATATCTGTATGCTGTCATATAGATGGCCATGCCAAAGAATGCATTCTCCACATGAGAACTACGAGGGCCTGGCGTCAGGCAAGGGAGTCAGTTTCCCGGTGGGTGATGCCAAATCCACGCAGGGTATGATATGTGCATGGAGGGTCCTAATCAATTCAAAATCACTAGACCTGGAGTTCTCAGCTAAAGTTGACTCATGGTTCAAAAGTGGTGGAAATCTCCCCCAGAACCGGGAGATACAGAGGACGTTAAACTCCAGTCAGGAAGGGGTCAGTACCAGGATATCATGTCTAGGAAGAAGGAATTCTATTCACTAGCATTTAACCTGCTCTTTTGATGGCTCCGTGGAATATGACAGCCCATATTTTCATTCCTTCCTTCCACACTCCTGTCCCTCTGCTTTGTCTTAGGAGGCTCTTTTATACAAATCTCTCTGAATCTCTTGCTCCCTTATGACATAAATACTTAGTAAAATATGTGCGTGATTATTCCTTTTCTTTAGTATGTTTTCCTAGAAGGATACAACCCCATGAGGGTGGTATCATTGCCCTGAACAGGATTCACCAAATACGATATTCGGTGAATGCAGAGAGTAGAGATGGCCAACGCACATTGGCCAGACTTAAAAATAGGACCAGGGCCATATGGGTGGTAAGGGGCCTTAAATTAACACTCTTACAATTGTAGAGAAGTAAGGCTGTGAGAAGTAAGGCTGGCTGATGTCAGAAGCCGGCCAACGCTGAGATTATCCAGCCATCTCTGAATGCTCACCAGCCCTAGAAGAGTACAAGGAACAAAGCTGTGCCTTCACCAAAATGAAGGACTGGAATTAAGACCAGGGAAGACAAGAGCTGGACAAGGTCACTCTATATCTGTAGGATCCCACTTACCTCACAGAATTGTTATGAGGATTAGTTGAGATTATCTATAGGGCTTCCTTCTTAATTGAGGTATAACGGACATACATTGTTAGTTTCAGGTATAAAACATGCATAGTGGATGGTTGTCAGATGTTATGACTACCTTTTATAAACAATAAGTCCTTTTTTAAAATGTAAGCATTCTAACTATGTGAAGCTGAGACATGTTTAAAGGGTTAAGGGGAGAAGGTGAGGGGAAGAAATGTCCTTAAACTTGAAGCCCACTGTGATACTGATTTCTTCAAACGAAAGTTGCCTTGTCTACGGACGGGGTCAACGAGAAAACTTTTGCTGTGGGTGGCGGGTGGATTTGGGTGATGAACAAGGTAGATTAAGCAGTGAGTTCCACAATTTGTTTGGATGTGGATCTCACATATGGGGTGCTTGTGATGAATTCTTTGATCCCTTTCAAGTAGATACCGAAGACTCAGAGCATGTATTTTACTAGTAGAGGGCTAAGCACATATTTGTTGAACAAATGAATATATGTTTGTAGTCCTGTCTGTCCTAACCTACAAGTATGGAGTAGTCACAAAGAAGTCCAAATAATTAAAATCAAACAAAATAGTTTCCCTAAAAAGCAGATTTCCTCCCAGTGAGAGACTGTCATATGAACCTTAGCTTGGCTGAGGTAAAGAACACAGAAAGGACTCTGATGTCATCCGTCTACTTACCCACACATCTACCCACTCAATAAACATTTATTGAGCAACTGCTGTATCCTGGGTTCTGAGCAATACTTGGGAAATACAAAGATGAATGAGGCAAGATTCCTATCCTTGGTTACCCCCACAAAGTACCTAGTTTTTGTTGTTGTTTTAAAGATTTTTATTTATTTATTTGAGAGAGAGAGAGAGACAGCACAGGCAGAAAGAGAGGGAGAAGCAGACTCCCCACTGAGTGTGGAGCCCAACATGGGGCTCAATCCCAGGACCCTGAGATCATGACCTGACCCACAACCAAGAGCCAGCTGCTTAACCAACTCAGCCACCCAGGCACCCCACAAAGTACCTAGTTTTCCTTTGACCTTCACCACCACTGTGGTGGTGGCAGTGGAAAGGAACACATAAGTTACTATGTGAATACAGAGTAACCAGATGTGACACAATGCCAGGCCCCAGACAGTCAGCTTTTGTCTGATGCAGTAGACACACTCAACAGGCTGTTAGTTAATGGTGTCACATGTGATGGAAGGTTTGGCTTCATATGTGAGCCTCGTAGCAAAGAGAAAATGTTGTCATGTTACACATGCACACACACAGGCAAACATACACATGGTGTGAGAACGGGTGGGGGCAAAAACAGAAAGACATAGAATACGCCTTGTACATTCATCGTCTTCCTTTCGATCTAGGAGTAGACAGTAGAGAGAGCTAGCGAGTGAAGCTCTGTTCCCTTCGCACGACTGTTCAGGTAGTGCAGCCATCTCCCATTGAAAGGATCTTAAATTCTGCTCTGAGTGTCCTGGTCTCCCTCTAAATGGGCATAGAAAGTTTCACATGGGGTAGGCATTTCACTGTTTATACCACGCAGCTTCTCTCTGTTCTGTGGACTTAGTGATGACCAGCTGTCTCGAAACTATACTGAGCAAGCTAGGGGTGTGTGTGTGTGTGTGTGTGTGTGTGTGTGTGTGTGTGTGTGTGTGTGTGTGTTGGGTTGTAGGGGGGTAGATGGATAGTTGAGGATTTTTTTTTATGCCACAGATGGTATGCCACTGGCTCTTGAAATCAACTTAGGGGGTTAAAACCAGAAATTAAAAAATCAAATAGAATAAAATGAAAAAAAATTGATGTATAGTGCATGTTGTAAGTTTATTATTTTTTTGTGAAATTTTTTGTTTCAGTTTTAGGACTCTGTGTGTGTGTGTGTGTGTGAGTGTGTGTGCACGCACTGGATTGTGATATAACGTATCACATTCTTACTCGGTCAAGATAAAAACAAATTGAAAGCCCCCAGTGTTGAAACTTCCTGGTAAATGCCCCAGCACAGGTCTGAGGTTTGACGGCCTGGTATTTGGTCTCATAGGCTGGTGTGCCAAAGGGCATGCTGCTACAGGCTGTAAGCTGAGCAGATAGAATAGGAAATGTGAGCTGGAAGTCATGTAATTGGGGGGCTATGCAAACATCTTAATCGCAACCCTCTGAGCCCTTGAGGATTTTGATTAGAAATTCTAGAATTTTCTAATGAGAGTAGGATGGCCATGGCTTTTTGGAATTATATTTTAATCAGGGACTGAAATGTGCAAATAGTAATGCATCGGTACTCTGACTCAGTTTCTCCTTTGCTGTCTTCTGGTGGGGCAGATGGGTTCTGAGAGCCTGGCATCCAGATGTATAGGAGGCCCTCACGAGTCGCTCAGTGGCAAAACTCTGTAAGAGCTAATTTTCCATCTGGCCTATGCTCTCCATCTCAGTCACTCCCAACTTAATGCAGTGGACTGAAGTCACGCTCTTGATGGGTGAGTTGGAGTGGAAACAAAGGGGGTGGTAATGTACCAACTCCTTCCATGCATTTTCTTGGCTTCGAAGAAGTGGGTTCACTTGGAGGACCCAACCAAAAAACCTTTGTTTTCTAGCTTAGCTGTCACCACCATGTGCTCTTAAGACTTTTTGTTATTGTTAGAGACTAGGATATGTGATTCTATCCTAGCAAACAAATCATGATGAAATGGAAAGCAAAAAGGTAAAAGAAAGAGGTTGGCGCACCTGCCTGGTTCAGTCGGTAGAGAATGTGACTCTTGATCTTGGGGTCATGAGTTTAAGCTCTGTATTGGATGTAGAGATTACTTAAAAATAAAATCTTAAAAAAACAAATAAAAATAAAAGAAAGAAGTTAATGTCAATCTCTCACCCTCTTCCCCCCAACTGTATTTGCTCTGAAGAAAGGTAGAAATCTTTTAGTGCATGCACTCAGAGCACATACCTTTTAGGAACTGACCATTCTAGAGCCTTTAAGAGACTCTCAGGCTCTCTCCCATTATTAGACCTTCCTGTGCTGTGTCATGTAAGCATTTCAAACCTGCTTTAATAAAGTAAGATTTGATAGATCTAAAAATGACTCCTTTTTCCTCTTTCTTCCACCGTCTTCCAAGGCACCCCCCATAGCACACTGAACTATTAGATTACTCAAAAGTGCTGAGTTTAGCTGGAGTAGTTCAAATGTAAGGTCTCTATAGAAATTATGGGAATATGAGATGCTATCGAGCAGAAATAGAATACTTTATGAGTGCTTCATGTAGGGGAGTTTCCTTTTATAGTTATGAATGCAATTCATGCATTTCAGCACCTCTGTCTTATTTGACTTGATACTCCTAGCACGGTGCCTGACATTTAATAATTGTTTGATGAATGAATGTTTCATCAATTCCCACAGAAAAACATATTTCGATTATACAATGTTGGTTACAATAAAAACGATTACAACCTAAATAAGCCACTATGTAATGAGAAGATTAGCGACGTCTTCATTTTGGATACATCCCACAGGTAATGAAGATTTGAGAGCGTATTGATGGGATGTGATTTGTCCTTTTTTTTTTCATTTTTAAAGAATATAGCTTTTCAAGATGGAACAAATCATACAAAGAAAAGAAAATAAATGATCTAGCCAAAGAAATGAAGCTTTAACTTATTAATAATTAGTGTGCGTGTGTGTGTGCGTGCGTGCGTGTTGTGTGTGTGTGTGTGGAAGGGTGAGAAAAAAATTCAACAAATGGCTGAAAGCAGAAAGAAATCTGAAGAAAGACAATGTCTCATTTACATGCAGCTGTGAGAGCAGATATTTGTTATTGGATTCGTGGAATGAGAATTGCAGCTCCTGTTTATTTACATTTGTCCTCCGTTTGAAAGACAGCCCAAGAGGTAAAATAAAATGAGAGCGTCTCAAATGCCTTCTAAATTTCCCCTTAAATTGAATTTCTTGTTTTATCAGGGAACAATACTTGCACTGATGTTAGCCAGACAGCTAAAAGGTCAACAAGTTCCCCTGGTTGCCTTTTGTCAAGGGTTTTTGACTTGTCTGCGAATAAAGATCTCCCAGGAGGAAGGCAGACCTGAATTTCCTGTCATCTGGAAGACAGCAATGAATTTGAAAATGTTACAAAAAGCATAAGGGACTTGAGGCACACCTTCCGACCCACCGCGGATGCCAATCGCTGCACATGTAAACATGTACACAGAAATGTTTTGGATTTGTTCTGTCAAGTTTTGGTTGTGAAACAAATTGTTCTGTAGCAGCCCACCTTGAATACAGAATGAAGCCGAGGGTTTTTTGTTGGTGGTGTTGTTACTGCCTGGCGCCTCACGTGAAGATACAGGTCTCTTTGCGAGCTCACAAAGCAAGAAGACTGCTCTGTCAGGAGCCCAGGGAATTAGGACTGACACAGCCCCATGTTCATGACCACGTCGCTCTTCCTTGAACCTGCTCGGATCTTCATGTATTTTTCAGCGTCTGAGATTTCCCTATGTGTGGTAACAGCTAAGTCCTCGCTAGCTTCTAGACAAAAATAAATGAATCCCCCTGGATAAGCGTTAGTCATTCCTGGAAATAAGTGAATTTTTTTTTTTTCCTCCAAGAGAGTCCCAAGAAGAAATATTTCCCTCTTGCTTTCTTTATGAAAGTTTGTTTTAGAAAAGCTAAGGGAATTTCTTTTTTTTTTTTTAAGAGTTTGTTTTTAACTGAGCTCTATACCCAGTATAGGGCTCACACTCACAACCCGAAGATCAAGAGCTGCATGCTCTCCTGACTGACCCAGCCAGGTGTCCCTACCCCCCCTTGTGCCCCCCCATCCTTTTTTAAAAAAGATTTTATGTAAGAGGACTTTTTTTTTTTTAACACTTTTTTAGGCTGGGAATTTATTCCTGTCTGCCTTGAGCCCCATTTAGGTGTCTGGAAGTACCAGCTGGGGAAGATAAGGCTGAGGGTTGTGCATTTTCCTTTGGGCTTTCAAGAACGCACATTCATTTCCTGCATTTATTTCTACATAATCACCCGTGGATTAAAGAGAACTTTAATTCCTTATTTCAAATGTTACTGGTCAATACATATGCTTCTGCACTGTTAAAACAAAATTCAACTGGGTAAACTTGGAGATCTAACCGGCTTTATTAGCCAATTTAAGATTCAGGCAGCATCCCATCTATCAAGTAGAGGGGAGCTCCAAGGAGGTGTACAAAATGGAAGGCTCTAATAGGAAGCAGGGCAGGGCAAGAAAACTATTAGCAGAAGAAAAGGATTGCTCCAGGCAGGGTCACCTTCCCTTAGGGGAAAGAGCAGGGGGTCTTATCATGCAGATGACCTCACCTTCCTTTGGGGAATGGAGAAGGCCTATGTGACAGATTACCTCACCGGTGCTTATCAGAAAATTCCTGACTGACTGGTTAAGACTATATTTCTGGGGGAGGTTGAAACTGCATCTAGATTAGATATTAAACCCTGTTTGGGGACTTAGCCTAAGTGACGCCATTTTGGGCCTGTGATTTTCTTTTTAACGACATTCATTTGGACAATATTTATTGAATGCCTTCATATAAAAGAAGTTGAACCAGGTGCTATGGAGAATAAAAGCAACAACAACAGCAACCAGAATGACGACTAGAACAATTTGAATGTGAGCCCTGTACTGGGCAATGTGCTAAGTACTTTATGTGGAGTTTCTTTCAAATCTCAGAGAAATCCTAGAGAAAGGATTTTCTAGGAGGAGATCAAAGCTCAGAGAGATGTTCCCTGGTTATACAGCTAGAAAGAGATGGAGCTGTGATTTGAACCTAGAACATTCTTAAACAAAATCCTCCATGATTTAGTAAACAGTCTTACTGTAAAGAAAGAATTTAGCAATTTCAAGTTCATGTTTTATCATGGGTAATAACATGTTTTATCACAGGGCTGACAAGAATAGTGAGCTATACCATGTATTACTAGGTAATGCAAAGATTCAATATCACAAACAGGCTTCAATTCCTCCCTTCTTCTGGTTAACAATTAGGTTTTTTTTTTTTAATTTTTTTTGCAATTTCAGTAAAAGCTTCCATTGGTATTTTCAGTAAGAGCCAACAAAGAAGTTCTAACCCTCATCTCTAAAAGTAAGGACGCAGAAATGGCCAAGAAATTTAAACAATGCAGCAATGATGGAATTGTTTAACTGGATCATGAAATATATTATAAAGTTATCATATTTAAATATTTATTATTAATCCAAGATTAGACTAATCAACAAACTCAGAAACAGCATCTGGAATAAATAAAATTTTAGTGTGTGAGAAATGTGACATTTCAAATCAACAAAGGAATATTTAGTGAACGTGCTAAAACAGTTGCTTCAATGATTGGAAGTTAAAGTTAAGTTAAAGTCAAGTTAAATATTTACCTCACACCCTGTGCTAGATTAATTCCACACAGATTCAAGAAGTTTTCTGTAATTTGCTTCAGTAATATTTTATAGCGTTCTGTGTGCAGGATTTTTATTTCTTTCAATATGTCTATTTCCAAGTATCTAGGAATTTTTAGTGCTAATATATATGGTATCTTAAAATTTAAAAAAAAATTTCGAATTGCTTGTTCCTGGTCTATATGAATAAAATTGCCTTTCATATGTTGATCTTGTATCCAGTGACCTTGTAAACCTACTTCTTATTTTTTTCAAGGTTTATTTGTTTATTTGAGAAAGAGAGAGAGAGAGAGAGAGAGAGTGCGAGCAGGGGGAAGGGGCAAAGGGAGATGGAAAGAAAATCTTTAAGTAGACTCCCCACCGAGCGCAGAGCCTGACACAGGGTTCCATCCCAGGACCCTGGGATCATGACCTGAGCCAAAATCAAGAGTGTGATGCTTAACCGACTGAGCCACCCAGGCACCCCTAAACCTACTTCTTAATTAAAATATTTTATCTCTAAGCTTCTTCTTACTTTTTATATTCACAAATATGTTTGCTTAAGGAAGTTCTATTTCTAGCTTGCCAACAATTTTATATAAATAAGGGCTTTGCTGTATCTACTCAGATGCTTATGTTATTTGTCTCCTTTAGTCTATTAATACAATGAATTACACAGATTGACTTTCAAATTTTATTTCTTTTTTATTTTTTTAAAGATTTTATTTTTAAGTAATCTCTACACCCAGCGTGGGGCTTGAACTCAACCTCGAGATCAAGAGTCGCATGTTCTACGGACTGAGCCAGCCAGAAGCCCTTGATTTTCAAATTTTAAATCAACTTTGCATTCCTGAAATGAACTCAAGTTGGTTGTATTGTATTAACCTTTTTATATATCACTGGATTCAGTTTGCTGACATCTTGCTTAAGATTTTTGTGTCTACGTTATTAGTAAGATGGACTTACAATTATCTTTTCTTGTAATGTTCTTGTCAAGTTTTATAGAATAAAAATGAGTTAGAAAGTATTCCCTCTATTTTTTATTCCCTGGTAGAGTTTGTGCAAGAATGACATTACTTCTTTTTAAATATTCAGAACAATTCACCAGTGGAAGTTCTTTGGCCCAAAGTTTTGGTATGAGGGTTTTTAAAAATTTTTTAAAAGATTTATATATTTATTAAGCGACAGCGAGAGAGAGAAAGAGAGAGATAGAGAGCACACAAGTGGGGGGAGGGGCAGCAGGAAAGGAAGAGAGAGAATCCCAAGCAGATCTCCCATTGAGCGCGGAGCCCAATGTGGGGCTTGATGTGGAGTTCTATTCCAATACCCATGAGATTATGACCTGAGCTAAAATCACAAGTTAGTTTGTTGCTTAACCAACTAAGCCACCCAGGCACCCCAGGTATGAAGGTTTTAAATTAGAAATCTAATTTTAGATAATTATAGGACTGTTCATATATTCTATTTCTCCTTATTTCAGTATGCATATGTTATTTTTTCCTAGGAATTTGTCCATTTCATCTAAATTTATAATTTATTGGCATATTAGTTTATAATATCCCCTTATAATTTTTCTTAAATAAAATTTTATTTTAGAATAGTCTGGATTTACAAAAAAGTTGCAAAGATAGTACAAAGAGTTCCCATAATATTTCACACTCTGTATGTTATTATGGCACCTTTGTCACAACTAATGAACCAATATTGATATATTTTAATTCACTAAACTCCATGTTTCATTTGGATTTCATTAGTTTTTGCCTAATGCCTTTTTTTTTTTTCCATTCTAGGATCCCATCTAGAGTTATCTACATTACATTTGGTTGTCTTATCCCACATCCTCAGACTTTCCTTGTTTTTGATGACCTTGACCATTTCAAGGAGTACTGGTCAGATATTTTGTAAAACATCCCCCAGTTTGGATTTTCTAATGTTTTTCTCATGGTTAAACTGTGGTTATATTTTTTGGGGGAGGAATACTGGAGAAGGATCATCCTCATCACGTCATATCAAGGCACACACTATCTACTTATAATTTTTATAATATCTGCAGTATATGTAGTAATGTCCCCCTTTTCTTTTTTTTAAAGATTTATTTCTTTATTTACTTGAGTGGGGGAGGGGCAGAGGAAAAGGGAGAGGGAGAGAATCCCAAGCAGACTCCCTCCTGAGTGCCAAGTGCACCACCGGGTTCAATCTCATGACTCTGAGATCATGACTTGTGCTGAAATCAACAGTCGGATGCTTAACTGACTGAGCCCCATAATGTCTCCCTTTTCATTCTTGATATTGGTTATTTATTTCTCTCATTTTTTCTTGACAGTTTTGATAGGATTATTTTTTGAATTTTATGTCTTTTCAAAGAACTGACTTGGTTTTGAAGATTCCCTCTATTGTTGTTTTGTATTTTATTTATTTACTTGTCTTTACTATTTTCTTCCTTTTTCCTGCTTTTGGGTTTAAATTCCTGCTCTTTCTCTAACTTCTTGAGAAGATTTCTAAGCTACTTATCATTTGCTTTTCCTTTTTTCTGCTATTTTTAACATTCTAAATAAAAAGCTACAAATTTTTCAGCAATGTGTTCAGCTGCATTTACAAGTTTTGATATGTAATGTTTTATTACCATTCATTTAAAAATATCATCTTATTTCTCTTGTGATTTCCTCTTTGAATTGGTAATTTAAAAGCTAGTTTCCTTCTTATTGAAATGCATGGGGATTCCATAGTTTGTTTTTGGTTATAGATTTGTACCTTAATTCTGCTATATCCAGACAACATATTCTGTAAGATTTAAATACTTTGGAATTCATTGAGAGTTGTTTAATGGGCTAACATATGGTCAATATTAGTAAATGTTCCATGTACATTTGCCAGGAGTGGAGATCTCATTACCAGCTATCTGCTTTAAATGCACTGCAGACCATCCCTACTGGCCTTTTGTGGTTGTTAAAACTCTAGCTTGTTCCCTGAGCCCCCAAGCCTTAGGCCCCACTAGGGTCTTTCTGTCTGATATCTTCCCTTGGTCTCCACAGCATCTGTTAAAGTCACCATATTCTTTTTTCATGTCTAGTAGCCTAGATCCACCTTTTTCTTTAACCTCAGATATTTATGGAAAAAAAGAAATGTTTTCTGTTCTACTCCATGCAGAATTTCTCTGTTCTTTTAGTGGAGAAGATTCTCTGCTACATTGCCATAAACTCCGCCTCCTCCCCTCCACTGAAACATACTGTCTTGTAGGCAAATATTGATTTAGGCTATATTCTGAATATGTGGCGTCTGACTGAAGTCTCACCATACATATAAATGGAATCAATGTCACTTCTTCTAAAATGCCTGGGTGCTAACAAATGTAAACATCAGCCTTTAAAAATGGATGATGCACACTAATCCGAAGAAAGGAATTTCCCTGGCAAAAGAAGAGTTTTGACCCTTCACAAGGTAGATAAATATGAAATGAAGAACCACCACCTCCAATGGGAACTTGGATTGGAAATGGGAATTTGATTCATTTCACCTCAGTGAATGTGAAGGAAAACGCAAAAGGATACTAACGTCAACACATTTCTAAATTGACAGCTGGAAGTTTGAAATGGAACTGTGTCTTTTTTTGAGTTAGCAAGTGTTCTCCTTTCATGTATACCAGAAAAGTATATTTCCCTAAAGGAAAGAAAAATATGTAACCAAAAAAGCTACAAAGGACAGGTGTTCAAACAGGTCTATATTTCAAAGTAATTGTCTTCATATCAGCAGTGATAACATCATGGTTATTTCTACAGGGTTTAAAATGTACTGTGCTAAGTGCTCTACCTGGGTTATCTTATTCCATTCTCACAGCAGCCCTGAAGTTCTTACCACAATAAGATGTTAAATGAGAACATACACTACATACTAAGATACAATAGGCGCTGCCTTCCCGAGAAGGGTGTAAGAGGCAAAGGAAGATTGAGCACCAGGAACAGCTAGGTTATGATTCTTAGTTCCACTTTAAAGAGGAAGGGCATAGATCTTACCTTCAGTTTTGTGAGTGGGGCTTAAGGAAGCCCCTGGAGAGCTCATGATGTGTCCCCAGGAGTTGGGAGGGTAGAGTGGAGTGCTGGCTGACCCAAGCTTGAGGAATCTCAGAGCAGAATCTGTGACTAGCACCTGAGGTGGCCCATGGTGGGCAACAAGAATGACTGAGCTTACTTCTGGACCAGACAAGGGCCAGGTGGAGATAAAGCTGGACTAAAGCTCCTCAACGTCTTGTTTAAGAAGACTGCCTGAAAAAGCACTGGGGTCCCAGTGGTCTGCAGGGAGTGAGATGCTGAAAAAAAAAAAAAATGGCCTGGGGCAGAGCAGTAGTTGGAGGTATGATCCCATGCTCTCCATGGGGACGTCAGAAGACATGAAAGTGCCCAAGAGAATAAAGGTCGTTTCAAGAAAATTTTTAAAGGTCATCTTTTAAATATGTGCTGGGCCAGTATTCAGAGACCATGAAGGCGTCTCATCATGGGACAGTCAAGAAAGATCTTTTGTGTTCCTCTTTCTAATCTCTTCTTCTAGTACCCGAATGATATTGGAGTCAAAACCAATGCTTGCTGGGACAGGGAAGAGAGGGAAAGGTATACATCAGAGAATAAGAATAAGAATAAGGCCATGTCCTTAACAAGTACACTAAAAGGAAGTTTTCAGAAGACCAGGTTCTGTACCTACAGATCACTGGGAATGTATCACCTCTTCACAATGCACACACCCATCCAAGGGTACTGCCTCCTTACTGTCACATGCCCCCCATCTCACGTGAGGGGATCATCCAGTTAGGGTGGAATGCAAACATCCTTTTGCAGAATCAGGTTGAAATGTTGATCTATGGCAATCATTTGAACCGCTTGTTCATTCCCATGCTTCATGAGCCCTTGGCACGAGTCCTTCATTTGCTTACACCCACAGGATATCCAGTGCACTAAATATTTATGGGTTGCCTACCATATTAGACAATGAGGCTCAACAGACGAATAACACAGTTTCTGAACTCAAGGAGCTTACGATCTAATAGAAGAGGCAGACGTATGTACGGTGCAGGGTGATAAGAGCTAGTGGGGCAGATAAAAGTTGAAGGACAGGGGAGAAAATGGGTCACATTAGGGGGGAAGTTCAAGTAATCTTTTCTATGCTGTGTCTTAAAGCATGCAAGGGAGCTTATGAGGTAGAGGGATTTTCAAAGAGGGCTGTGTGTGTGGTGTATATGGTCACAGAGTGGTGAACCATCAAGACATCAAGTATTTTGATCTGGCTGGACCACTGGGCACCCAAGTGGAAATGGTGGCAGATGAAGCTGAAATCTAGCAGGAACAGATCATGGAACACCTTAAACCATGGTTGGAACTTCTCACTGTAGGTGTTAGAAAGCCACAGTTACAAGGTTTCAATAAGGGTGTGTTATTTTATCAGATACAAGTTTTAAGAAAGTAGTTCTGGTGGTAGGATAGTCTGGGGGTGGCCACACCAAAGTTATACCCATCCTAAGTGTGTGGAAGTCAAATGGGAAATTCAGAGGGTTCATTTTTTTCCTACCTTAATTCTAATCGCAATGGAAGGGCCATAGAAATTAACCGAGCAATTCCTGGTATGCTGTTGTATTTCAGGTATAGGTCTCTAGCCTACTTCTACGGTTGGCCCAGCTTTGACTGTGGCTTTTGGGAATTATCTGAATGCAATTAAGTAGCCAAGCTGAGTGCGCTAGATGATTGTTCAAAGATCTTCTGGGGTTATCAAATGAGATGAATTTTGCTAGGGACTAATCCATAGGTGGTAACTTTTTTTGAGCATAGATTCATTTCAGAGTCCCCTGAAAATTGCATGTGTGTGTGTGTGTGTGTGCACCCATACAAAATTTTTCTTATGTTTTCAGGGGCTCATGGGCCCACTTAAGACTATCTATTGATCTCCTAGGGAACTATGGACCCCAGGTACAGGATGCCCACTCTATAACCACTCAATGAACTACAGGCCAAAATCTTGCGTGGTGATCAAGCTCCAAAGGGTTGAACTTCTCACTTTACCTAGGAAGTTCTACAGTTCACCAGGAGTCTCCTGGAAGGCTGGAGCTGAGAATAGCAGCCGGGCTTTAAGTTTGGGAGATTTTTCTCAACTGCCATCAGCTTTAAGAGTGTCAGTATTACCTGCTTGACTGTCTTCCTCCAACTTTGGAGACACAGTGGTAGGGGTAGACCTGAGCCGGGTTGAGGGTTTCCAAAAAAAGGCTATGAACTCTGGCATAAATGCACAAGTGAAGGCCGTCCTCTGTGGCTAAGGCGGCAATAGCAGTCATGATAGCTTACTGATGTGGAGCTCCTGAGGGACATTTTTTCTAACTTCTAACAATGCTGGCCTTGGGGACCGTCTCTGTACAAGTCAAGCCAATGGAGTTCCCACACACTTTATTTTCTCATTTCACTATCACCAAACTTTTTATAGTCCCAAATACATATTACTGGACTCATAAAAGAGCAATGATGAACAGAAAAGTAGAAAAGAAAATATGTCTAATCTCATGTTACTGCCTGCCTGTGATCTGAGACCCACGAGCCACTGGAAACTCTACTTGAAGCGTCTTGCTGAGTTACTCTGTAACTTAAATTTAATATGTGTGCATTTTTGGCACAGTGATTGTTTTAGCAAGTATTTTGGCACCTTGGTTTTGGCACTTTGAAACGCAACTCACAGACCTTCACGGTTTTGCAAAGGCTGCTTTCCCACATAGTTGCTTTCTGTGGTTGCCTACGAAATCCAGAGGCAATGAGCTTTTTTGAAGCAATGCAATGGCCCCAAAACTGATACTGGGTATACACGTGCTTTAGAAAATATCTAGCATCAATACAGCATACACTTGTGTTCTTGAGGCCGGAGCAAAACTGCATTTCTTTGAGCATACAGGTACACGTCTCTTATGTCTCCAAAGGTTGTCAAAAAGAGACACAGTTAAAAACAATTCTGCTATCTTGGTAAATAATAATAATGACAAGGACAACAAAAAAGAATCCTGTCAGCATGCAATCTTATCTGCTAGGGTAGCTAGATTTATTATACTAATACGTGCTGAGACTTTAAAAAATAGCAATCTTCTATAATCTGGCCAGACTTGATTTTATCATGGTGCGACTATAGAGAAATACACAGTATTGCTCTCGGAAGTGCGGGTCTCTTTTAATCAGGACCCAGTGCGGACTAGAACTTACCAAGACTATGAGGCTGACAGACATTATCTATTCCTTATTTGTTTATTTTTTGAGAGTGGACTGAAGTCAGCTTGCCCAAAGAATGTGAAGACCCCCATAGCCATATTTCTTTCTTTTTTTTTTTTTTAAAGATTTTATTTATTTATTTGAGAGAGAGAGAATGAGAGCTAGAGAGCACGAGAGGGAAGAGGGTCAGAGGGAGAAGCAGATCCGCCCGTCCCCCCGAGCTGGGAGCCTGATGTGGGACTCGATCCCGGGACTCCGGGATCATGACCTGAGCCGAAGGCAGTCGCTTAACCAACTGAACCCCCCAGGCGCCCGCCATATTTATTTCTATACAGGGAAGATTGCTTGCTGAGACCCGCTGTGTTCAGCAGCATGATCCTTGTTATTGTGATATACCACAGCCCTAGTCCCTTCCCTTTTTAAGTTTTCACTTTGTAAAGAAATGCTGTTTTGCACCTGGACATAGAGCTTTGCCTGGCTAACTCCTGAATCTTGCTTAAAACTAAGCTTAGGCACTGCTTCCTCTAGGAAGACATCTTTTTTTTTGTTTTTATTCTCGCTGAAGTAGAGTTGCCGCACAGTGTTACATTAGCTTCAGATGTACAGCACTGTGATTGGACAAGTCTGTACGTTATGCGGTGCTCACCACAAGCGTAACTACCGTGTGTCACGGTACAATGCTATTAGAACATCCTTGACTCTATTCCCTGTGCTGTGCCTTTCCTCCCCGTGACTCTACCGTCCATAACTGGAAGCCTGTGTCTCCCACTCCTCTTCCCCCATTTTGTCCATCCTCCCACCCCCTTCCCCTCTGGCAACCATCAACTTGTTCTCTGTATTTATGGGTCTGTTTCTGCTTTAGAAAATCATCTCTGATGGTCTTTGGGAGAAGCATTTTTCGTGTGTCATGAAGAGCGCACAGGCAGTAAATTCAACTGGTACCACAGTAGGAAAAGATGGTGCATCTTGAATAAGACGGAGTTCTGGTCAGAAGGATTATATCCTGTTGGTATTCCCGCTAAGTTTTCTGCTTCTACAGAGCCCTCAACATTACTCCTTAATGGAAGTGCCATATAATTAGGTGTAAAACTTCATACTTCAAAAAGAAATTGGTGGAAGAATGCAACGTTTGCGGACAGACTGCTTGGGCATGATCCTTGACTCCTGTTAAAAGCTGCGTGACCTTGCCCAACCTACTAAACATCTCTTAGCATTATTTTCTTCATTTATAAAACAGGAGGGATAAAAAACAAATAACAACAACAAACCAGGAGGGATAGTACTTACTTCATAGGTTCATTGTCAATATTCAAGGCAACAATACATATAATTGGGCTGTTACTATTACTACCATTTTCACTGCTGGCTGCCCAGGCCGACATGCGTCCTCTCTTCTGACTGATCTTGGTGTTTTCTCCCGAAGCTCAATTTAAAGGGACCATCTACTCATGCAGAAAAGAACTATTTTTTAGGCCGAAGTGTGTTAGCATTCAGAACGTACTCCCTTTCAATGACAGAATAAATGCGCCACAGAGCAGTCAGCTCTGGTGATGGGTGTCACCTCTACCTCTGTCTGAAGTTGCTGAGGGCAGTATAGATTTCTTCCTTTGCACCATGAGCTAAGGAGCCAAAAATGGCCTGCCTACCTGGGTGCCTGGGAGAACCACTGAGTACCTTTTACAGCAGGGCATGGGGAGGGGAGAGAGATGGTGAAGTTGGATGCACCCTTAGCACCGAGCAGAACCAGAGCAGAAGAAAGAAGGAAAATGAAAAGTTTCGGTGCTGGTCTAGGTCAAAGGGAGGGGTCCCTGGGACCGACCATTTGGGGCCCGCCATTGAGAAAGAGAATGTTCCAGTCTAGTTCCCCTCCGGTGCCCTTAGCAATTTCTAGGAAGGAGCCCAAGGAACCCAAACTAGGAGACTGCCCTACCTTCCTTCCTGGGAAGTAAACATTACCCAAGGGAGGAAAACTTCATCCATCAAGGAACTCGCAAGAATTCTGTTTTCTTTGTTCCCAGGCAGCAAATTCAGGAGCAAGACATATGCCAAAGTTGCTTTCTGAAGCCAGAAATTCCACTCAAAAGAGTTTGGGCTAAGACAAATGTAAACACAGTAATGTGTATACTGAAACTCATTTAGACTGGAAAAAGATGAGTTATTTACTCATTCTTCACAAATGTGGAAGCAGCAAAAACATTTAAAAATATAACTCAGACTGCACCACCTCCCCACATAAAGCCCCTCCAATGACTTCTTACTGAGTTTCAAGTAAGAGTTAATAGCCAAACTCATGAGCCTGAACTACGTGGACCAAAGACAAAATGTCGCCGCTCTATCCAGCCTCATCTTGCACACGTTCCCACCAGAGTACACTTCTGTTTCCTCAAATCACCAGCTGTTTCTTGCCCCAGAGCTTTGGCACTGGATGCTTCCCAAGGTCTCTGAATGGCGTGTTTTTTTTCCAGATTCCAGTTTAAGTATTACTTACTCGGAGAGACCTGTATATCTCAACTAAAGTCGTCTACCCTGCCCTCCCTTACTGTTCGTTCTGTCCGGTGATGGGTGTCACCTCTTCTTCTTCTTTTTTTTTAAGATTTATTTATTTATTTGACAGAGAGAGACACAGCGAGAGAGGGAACACGAGCAGGGGGAGTGGGAGAGGGAGAAGCAGGCCTCCTGCGGAGCAGGGAGCCCGATGTGGGACTCGATCCCAGGACCCTGGGATCATGACCTGAGCCGAAGGCAGACGCTTAACGACTGAGCCACCCAGGCGCCCCTGATGGGTGTCACAGAGGTGACAGAGAGGTGTCACAGAGGTCTGAAGTTTGTCCATTTCAATCTTAAAACTTCACAGTCCATGACCACCTTCTTGGTTTATGGACATATTCCATCCCCTGCCCCCACCACCATCATACGCATTTGCAATTAAGTTCCAGGGAAGCAAGAGTTTTATCTTAGTCACAACTGTCTCCTGTATATAGAACATGCTTTGCACATAGTAGGTACTCAGTGAATATCAGTAGAATGATCGAATGCGTTATTATGAGGTTTCAGAAAACACTGGCCTCCTAAAATAAGGTAAGGGCATAGAAAAAGCAGAGGAGCAGGAGGCCGTAAGACTGGAAATGCTAGAGGCAAACTCCATTTTATGTTTTTCTTCATGACTGACCCCATACACTTTTATCAGACCACGATGGAATAGAAGCTTTGTGTATAGAAATCTTTGCAGTTGCTGCTTAGCTGAAAAACTCCATTTCATGGCTCTTTTTTTCTCCAAATACAGCATGTTTGGATGCCTTATTAATAAAGGCAAAACCTGTATGCAGCACTCACGATGTGCCTAACGCTAACAGAAAGGCGGCGTGTGGATTAAATTACCTGTCTTCCTACAATAAGCCTAGAAGGTAGGGAATATTATTTTCCCCATTTGGGGAAAGAAGAGAAAACTGAGGCATAACAAGTTCAACTATCACCTAAGGTCAAGATACGGAATAGCAGAGCGGAGAGTTGAACCCAGGGAGTCAGCTCCAGAATCTATGCTCTTTACCGCTGTGAGGTACTAATGTTTGGTTCCTTGATTAGACTTCTATTTGAAGAACTCTGGGAAATATTTATCTATCTTTCAGGTATGGAGCATCTTCTTTTCATTTATTTCTGTAGGTCTAATCAGCTATTTGAACTACCAAACCATTTCTTAACATCTGTGGATTTGAAAGTCCATCTCAATGACGACAACAACTTTTAGGTATGTTCTTTAATTGGGGAAATTAGAGTAGCATTTCCTTGACTGTATGTTCTCTCTGGATTCCTGCCGTCAACCCAGATAGCTATAGTCGATGAACTGCACATGAAGATGGCAGGCTCAAAGAGACTCAGGTTGTAAATTAAAGATTTGTTTTTCTGGAACTATTTACCATATTTTTGTCCTCCCATCTGCTTGATCTAAATATGGAGAGCTGGTGAATGAAACTGTTGATAAGTAGAGCAAACTGCTAACATGAAGAAATGCTTCTTCTCAGAGAAGATAAAATCCCCTCACAGGGAAAGGGAAAGTGAGATTTGGACCAAAACGTTAACATTCAAGCAGAAAGGGGCTGAGTCTATGTTTTGCCTTTTGTTTTTACTGTGGCAAACAGCTGAATGTAGAAACTGGTTCTTATTTTCTTATAGGGGCTGTTCAGCAATTATTCATAGGCGATATCCTTCAAATTTAACAATTTCTTCTTAAGAAAAGCCACCCATCGGGGCGCCTGTGTGGCTCAGTCGGTGAAGCGGCTGCCTTTAGCTCAGGTCATGATCTCAGGGTCCTGGGATCGAGCCCTGCATGGGACTCCCTGCTCAGCGGGAGCCTCCCTCTCCCTGCTGCTCCCCCCCTGCTTGTACTCTCTCTCTGTCAAATAAATAAATAAAATCTTTAAAACAAATCTTTAAAAAAAAAAAAAAAGAGGGGCACCTGTGTGGCTCAGTCAGCTGGGCATCTGCCTTCAGCTCAGGTCATGATCTCAGGGTCCTGGGACTGAGCCCTGCATTGGGCTTCCTGCTCGGTGGGGAATCTGTTTCTCCCTCTCCCTCTCCCCTTCTTGTGCTCTCTCCCTCTCCCTCTCCCCTTCTTGTGCTCTCTCTCTCTCTTTCTCTCCCTCTGTCAAACGAATAAATAAAATCTTAAAAAGGAAAGATATACCACCCGATCCTCTCATCCATCCCTAATTCTCATTACTGGAAACCCTGCTTGTGCAGAGAATCAGACCCTTGCTCTGTGACTTCAGGCAAGTGATTTACAGGTCTGGACCTCAGAATTCCCAGCTCTAAAGTAAGGCTAACAGGGGCCATGTGGGAGTGTTGGGGTGGGGGTGGGGGTAAGATAACGTAACCTCAAGGACAGGGCAGGGTGGCGGGCACATCTGAGATGGCACCTCTCATTACTGTCCCCGAGGTCAGGCTTCCCCGTCTGTGCATCCACGGGAACACCACACCTACGGGAGTGTCGGTGTCTGCTCCCCTATGGGTTACGTAACAACGTTAAACCTCACCATCAAGAACATCAGCCTTGCAGAGCTGGCCTGGAGACATTTTACCCGAGCCCTGATTTTTGACGAAAAGTATAAAAATGCCCATTTCCCCACGGGTTACAGAATGATAAGGCTCCCCCCCCCCCCCGCACTTTGTTATCTTTTCAGTTAGTTATTTCAGCATATCACAGCAGTTTTTAAAGCGCTTCCGTAGAAAAGGTCACCCTTGCTCCAATCAAAACATTTCTTTGCTGTTGTACTCCCAGAGGTGCACACAGGAACAACAATCAATAAGAGAAGCTCGTGGAACGTTTTGACTTACCTTTGAGGAATCGCCATTTGTTCAACATATTTTGCTGGGGTTTTGTAACCAATAATTTCTCTCATCGTAGCGTTTCCTAATAACTAGGCCCGAATAACTACCATTCCCATAGTAGAGCTCCATCAGGAACTTTAAGATGTTTTTCAGAATTCTGACCTTAACATTTTCTTTCCATTTCTTTTCTTTCTTTCTTATTTTTTGGATAATGCAAGGAAAATAGTTCCCTGTGTGTCAGACTAAAGGGATAAACAATTTCTGCTCTGGGATCCACCACAAAATAATTAAGAATTGCTAACCTGTATTTGTCCTTCCGTATTTTTAACTTTTAACTTCTTTTAAAGATTTTTACTTATTTATTTGAGAGAGAGAGAGAATGAGAGAGAGAGAGAGCATGAGAGGGGGTAGGGTCAGAGGGAGAAGCAGGCTCCCTGCTGAGCAGGGAGCCCGATGCGGGACTCGATCCCCGGACTCCAGGATCATGACCTGAGCTGAAGGCAGTCACTTAACCAACTGAGCCACCCAGGTGCCCCCATATTTTTAACTTTTAAATGTTTATACGTTTCAACTACACATATGAGGAATGAAGATAGCTTCATTAGTACAATCCCTCATGATTTTGAGCAGTGCCTTTTTCCAGGGTTCAAAGTCAGGAATGCATATAACCTCCACATACTTCCTGTCCCACTGAGAAATGAAGATAGGTTATAGTACCCTATTTTGAAGTAGAAGAAAATAGCAAAGATTTTTCGAAAGAAAGCTATTCTGGAAATTTATCAGCATGTAAAACACAGGATCGTTATTAGGACTCCTTTCTTAGTCTGTGAGTCTGCAGGCAAAGCTCTGTGGAGTCTCTCAGAAGGAAGATGGTCATGCTGCTAGGATCCCAAATGGGAAAATGTACAATTGCATTTGGTATTTTAAGCGTGGCAATTTTAGAGAGTTCCTGCAAGCTTTATCAAGTGAACGTGACTCTTAGAAGTTCACTTATGAGCCATGATAGATGTGAAAAAGGCCTATAAATAACATTGGCAAATTTCAAGCAAGACTTGCAGATGAACTCAGAAAAAGTCCTCACATATCTCTCATTGTCAGGAGCTCAGAAATTACCTATCGGGATGAGGTCCACGTATATGTGATTGAGTTTGAAGTCCACTGACCATTGATTTTATGTAAGTATTTTTAATTTTTATTTATTTATTTTTAAAGATTTTATTTATTCATTTAGAGAGGGCCAGTGGGGGGAGGGGCAGAGGGGGAGAGAGAATCTCAAGCAGACTCCATGCTGAGCTCGGAGCCGGACACGGGGTCAACCTCACGACCATGACATCATGGTCCGAGAGGAAATGAAGAGTGGGCCGCTTAACTGACTGAATCACCCAGGCGACCCACAGGTAAAATTTTTTTAAATGGGATTTTTTTTTTCATGTGATACATAATTTTAAGATTTATTTATTTATTTGAGAGAGAGAGAGAGAGAGAGAGCATGTGTGCACAGTGCGGGGAGGGGGAGAGGAAGAGGGAAAGAGAGAATCCTTAAGCAGAATCCCCACAGAATGTAGAGCCTAACCCGGGGCTCAATCCCAGGACCCTGAGATCATGACCTGAACCAAAACCAAGAGTCGGGCGCTCAAACGACTGCGCCACTCAGGCACCCCATTCATGTGATAACTGATACAGACAGAAGGATATACGTAAACCAAAAGGCATAATAATAAAATAACTACTAGTACACCTATTACTCAACTGAGGACCACGAAAACTATTAATACACTATTGTTACTAAGGTACTCCTCCTGTACCTACACTGACTCCTGGAGGTAAATACTTCCTCAAATTTAGTTTTTGCGTGATTTTGAGCTTTACAAGAATAGCATCATTATATATTTATACGTATCTGTGTGTGTATATATACATCACATATATATGTGACTTATTTTTTATACCTTGTTATGTTTTTAATATAGTGATTGCATAAAGTAGGATTTATTTAGTTTCACCGCTTTGTAATCAACTCTTGTGGGAAAATACTACAGTCTAATTCTTCGTTCTCCTGTGAGTAGACACTTGGATCATTTTGTTTTGGTTATTACAAACAGTGCTAAGATGATCCTTGTATAGCTCTTTGGGTGCACATAGGCAACAAAGTCTCTATGCTATATACTTGGGAGTGGAATTGGGTATATACATACATTTTCACTCTTTCCTTCTCGGGTTGTTCTCTGGCTTTCTTTCTAGGTTGTTCCAGGGGACAAAAGCCACCCATCAACATCACGATTGTCCTAGCTCTTATGTACCTTGCTTAAAAAAAAATATCCAGAGCCAAATCCTAGATGTGTCTGGGAATCTACCTTACCTTTATATTATCTTCATTCTTTAAGTGTCTTTGTAGAATTGCATCTTCTCAAGCTAAGAGGCATGTGTTTAGTCCAGTCAAAACCTATTAGGACAGAGTTGAAACCCTGATTGAAATTGGATTCATTTATGCCCATGTGAAACATGGCAAACAGCGACCCATAATAAATTTTCCTGTCCTTAACTGAATGAAAATAGGTTTTTATAATTGAATTTCTTTGATGTTTCTCACATTTGCATCTTAGGGAAAATGGAAAGATTTATTATAGGCTTGATATGAATTGCCCATCTGTAAGAAATCTTTTAATAACAGAGGTTTCTACAATGACTGGAAGGTTGGAATGATAAGAATGGGTCTGTCAGCTGTCCTTTATGATGAATTCGCTCAAGAAAAGAGACGTGGTTTTTGTATTAAGATGGTATTGTTGGAAATCCAAAGAAATCTAAAAAAAATGGAGTGACTTTTTGGACCGAAAAGTCTGAATCATTAGATTTAGTGGATTTAGGGGTACATGGTAGGTGGATAGAATCCAGAATTCCCCCACCTACCTTGGAAACCTATCCGGATGTTTCATATAAACTCAAAGACTGAAGTTTTCAGCTGTAACTATAAACCTCATGACGATTCAGCTGGAGCATCTGCCATCTCTCTTGTCATTTTTCGTAATGCCTCTACCTGGGAGGCACTCAATATGTATTTGTGGAAATAAAAAATTAATGGAGTTGACTGACCCACCCTTATCCCGCTGCTACCATGATCCGTGATGGAAAGTTAAAGAAAAAGACAGTGGCCAAATGTCTGCCAAGTTTTATGCAGTCTTCTCTGGGGTTTCACAAATCAAACTTACCTGAATCTGGTGATAATGAACACAAGAGCAGACATTTATTTAGTGCTTATGAATGTTGTGGATACTAGTGTATCTACTGTTGTGTAGATACACTTGGTATGTAATCTTCATAACAGGCTTACAATAGAAATCTCCTTATTTCCATTTTATAGCTGAGTAAACTGAGAGGCCAGAAGCAAACGGCAGAGACAGCGATGAGACACAAATCTAACTCACTAATTCACTGTACTACACAGCCTCCTATGAAAAACATCAACAAATCCTCCCCACTGCTGGCTTATGAATGACCTGTAAAGGGAATTTTTTGGAAATTAAATATACGCTTTTGATTCAAAGCAAAGACTCTCTCATGTATTTTATACATGACGTGGGAACTTTGGTGCAGGTTAACGTGGTCCCCCTGATAAATACAGACGTGAGAAATACACATCAACTTGCATTTATTGCCAAAAACACACAGAGAAACTCTGAATACTCAGGGAAAAATGTGACACTATGGCTGTGTGCTGGTGAAAACCACATTGTCTGGATAAGCCATCTCTGAAATAGGTTTAAATTACACTGTCCATGTCTATGCTGGGATGGAATGGTGCCATCTGGCTGATGGCTGACAGTTCTCTGTGCAGAGCCAAGGACTGGGTCCAGCACAGGGATTTAGTAACGCAGGGAGCAGGTTCTCTCTAATATAAGGACTCAGTGCCCATCCGTCTCCTTTTTGAAGTTTTCCCTCAGTGAAAAGGACACAACAAAGCACAACTCCCCACAATTCTTTTAGGACCCCCCCACCTCTACCATTCATATGTTCTTTTCTCTTTTTGAAACAGTTAATCTCTTGCTGGTTGAACCAACATCCTATACTTTTTCAGTGTTGATTTTGTATATGCATCTTCCTGAGACAAGGCTGAACTTTGTGGGAATCTAAGCAGCTAGAGGTTCCGTTGCTGTTTGGCTTTGACTAGAGTAGGTTTTCTAGAGGTCATTGCTTCACACCATAATTGCTCTAAGGGTTTAGCACACATCAGCTCTTAGCTTTGCCCCATAGGACCACATATCCCAAAAGGCTAGACATTTGTACCCCCAGCCTCCCATTGGTTCCATGTCTCATATCAGGGACCAATAAATGGCAAAGGACAGGTACAGAATAATTCTAACCTGCAGTGAAATTTAGCTCACTCTCTTGAAAATAGTCATACTATTTTGGGATTTTACAGTAAACAAAATCCAGACAGCAGACCAGAGGGGCCATTTATGAGTTATAAAACTGCCTGGGTGAGATAAGGCGGCTCATAAATGATTCAGCGAAGTGCACAGGATAAATCTTGCTTCTCATGCACATGAATCCAAGGAAGCTTCTGTGATGTTCTTAGCCCCTGATAATGTAAGAGTAGAGCACACATCACATTAAGAACCTGACATGGCATTAGAGTGCTATAAAATGTTCAATTAAACATGGCAACTGCAGGACAAATGGTACCCTGGATACAGTTCTTTGTTTGCCTTTAAGAACTTTAATGCGTGTTATTTATTAAGGGCAGGGAACATAAGGATAGTGAAGTGACAGGCTCCAACCCATCTGAAAATATTTGTGTTCGTGTCAAGACAAATAATAAATGGGGCTGCCTCAGGATCTTAGCCTTTTCAAAAGATGGACAGAGTTGCGTTTGGTGGATTGCACCTTATGGAATTAGAGCCAACTTAAGGAAAACTGCTCCAGCATCTGTCTTCTTTCAAGCCGAGTGTCAAGAGGAAGAAAGACGGGGGGTTGGTGGGGGGACGTAATGGGGGATGGGATGGGAGAGGAGCGGGAGAGGTGGGGTAGGGGAGGAGACAGAGACGAGCAGGGACAGCTTGCATGTTTTAAACCCTCAAGATAAGCTGTCGCTTAGAACCTTGATGGCTCCAGAACTTGACACACGCGTTTGCCCTCTGGGGGACCTTTCTTGCTGCTCTGCGGGCAGATCACGGCCACTGAGCTGTGACGCCCCGGCACTTGCTTGACCTGATATAATGGGCAGCTATTTACTGCAAACAAGGTAGATGGAAGAACATAGGCTTAAATGATGCTCTGGTGTAAGCAGGAATCCACTGGGATCCCTTGCAAACCAGTCAGTCTTCTGGGTTCCCCGCCCCCCTCTTCTTCTAGGTGGGGACTATTTGTTTCTTTCCCTCAGGACCAAACCACAGAGGCTGGACTCTGAGCAATGCCCCTCTTCCTTCCAACCCCCCCTGCCTCCCACTCAAGATCAATAGAGTGGGTTAAAGAAGCAATTGCATGACAATAAATAAAAAAGAAAACTAAGTTTGGATACTACCACTTCCAAACTGACTATTTTCTGGGCTTGTTTTTATCTATTGCTAAGAAAAAAAAAAAAAAAGGAGAAGAAGAGGAAAGAACAACCCCAGGAGGCCTCCTGGTTAGGCTGTCAGATCGCTGCAATGAGAAACCCAATCAGATTTGATTTGTGAAGAGTGTCAAAAGCTGTAGTGAATCATGCAAGCTGAAGGCTCCTCATGCGTGTTTCTGAAGCTCGTGGATGTTTATTTTTCCTGCATCTAAGAGCACACATTTGCGCTCTACATTTTCTGATCAGGGGGAACCATCAAAACGGGAAGCTTTGGGTAGTGAATGTGAGGGAACGCACACCTGGGGGCGACAGGCAGTTTTTGCTTCTGTCTCCTAGATCTGAGCTCATCGAGGTAGAGGAAATTATCTAAAAAGTCTTTCTTCCGTGGCTTCTTGCTTTTCAAAGAGCCAACAGGCTTTTATTTCGGGTATAGAATTTATTTCCTGTTAGGTGAGGTAAGGCAGGCAGGTGCCTACAAAAAACAATCTGAAGGTCAGCGATGTTGGTCATGGCGCCAGGAGCGCACATTGGGGTCCACATTTTCCAGCTTCCAAATCGGTCTCTTTCTCCCCTGGACTAAAAAAAGAGAAGGCAAATCCCTCCCTTGAATCTTTTAAAGATTTAAATGGCACAAGTCAGCTTAAAAATCCTTCGTTTGGTCTCGGCACCCGGAGACTTAGTGCATACCCTTCTGTCTGTGAATTCCCTTACATAATATAAGAAGCTCAAATCAAGAGTCTCTGTTGCTTGGATGTTTGCCATGAACGGAAGCCAGGTTCCTAACGGAAACAGATACTGTTTTTTTTTTTTTTTCCTTCTAAGTAAAACCTACATTAGCTGTAAAGGAGAGAGACACTCGACAATTTTATTATCAGATTACAATAGCTATGTTGGACCTTTACACTGTGCAAAGTGTAAGGCCATACTTGGTTTCCAAACAATCTCATTGACCAAGAAAAGTCATCGTAGAGCTCTGCCAACTCTCCTTATTCGTTCTTCTGGGTACTTTTACAACACTTTCATGTCTCTTAATGATTACTTATGATAAAGAGGAACACGAGTGAAACAGACACTTGAAATCCACGGATAACCTCTACCTCTCGATTTCATTTCATTCTTCCCAACGCAACGTGTCTTTCCCCAGAACTGTTTTGTGACAGTGAAATTTCTTTGCTTCAGGATCACCAACTGCTCCATCACCTGTGGGCATCAGTGCAGGCTGGAGGCAGGGGATCGAATAGGTTTTCCTTTCCTTCTCTTCTTTTAAAAATTTCTCTGTGTCTGATTTCTTCCTACAACCTTCAGTCGAGCTCTTGGAAGGCTGGGCATGGTTTTGCACATTGTGAGCACAATGGTCAATTCTGTTTCTTTTTTTTTTAGGCTGCCAAGAGTGATCTCATGTGTTGGGTGACTTTCATATTTTCAAATCAATTATTTCCAAGACTCTTATTCTCCTATGTGCTCTGAGAAATTTCACTCTTGGCTGTGAGAGTGTTCTATCATCTCAGAGTGTATTTTCACAGCTACGGTTTTGCCCTGGAGAAAGGGAATAAAGAAGACAGTGTTTGGGCTCCTTCCTAGGAATGGAAAAAGGGGGTTTCGCTCCCCCCCCACCTCTAACTAAAACTTGTGGAACAATTATGTGTTAAATTAGAATGGTAACTCTATGAAGAACATGGCATGTGTTTCGTGGAAAGATATAGCTAGACTCTGTTCTCTTCTGCTAAAAAATTTATCATTCCTCCACCACGCAGTCAGTGAGAACGATACATGGGACTTCTATACCAATGGCTGGTCGACGAGGCAGGCGTCCCGGGTTTGTGTGGCATTCCGCCTTCATGCGAGCTTCTCAGTGTGTGTGTGATTTATTTCACGGAGATAGGAAAATGAACAAAGTGCGAAGGTAGAGTTTTGAGCTTACAGGGCTGTCTGATGAACAATGATGAACCACCTGTGTTATCTGCTGGCCCACACTGACCACCCTGTGTTCTTTTATAAATACGGTTGATGTTTTAAAAGTCTGTGGCAAAGCAGTTTTCCCCAACATGAACATTACTGACTTTTGAAGCTAGGTAGAGTTCTACTCGGGAACTCTTGTAGGTTTGGTCTCAGATCACTGCCATAAAGCGAATCTTGCAAGAGTGAATTTGAATGAATATTTTGGCAAGAGCCAAGAGCCAATGCACATAAAAGGCATGCTCATACTATCCTGTAGTCTAGTAAGTGTGCAATAGCCTCATGTCCAAAAAAAGTACATACGTCAATTAAGAATACTTTATTGCTATAAAATGCTAAGCATTGTCTGAACTTCCAGCGAGTTATAATCTTTTTGCTTGTGGAGGATCTTGCCTTGATGTAGATGGCTACTGACCCACCACGGTGGTGGCTGCTGAAGGCTGGAGTGGCTGTGGCAATTTCTTAAAAAGTAACACGGCAATGACCTTTGCTGCGTTGATGGACTCTTCCTTTTGGGAAAGATTTTTCTGTATCATGTGACGCTGTCTGGTAGCATTTTACACACACTAGGACTTCTTTCAAAACTGGAGTTAATCCTCTCAAAACCTGCCACTCCTTTACCAACTAAGCATATGTCATGTTCTAAATCCTTTGTTGTCATTGGGACAATCTTCACGCCATCTTCCCTCTCAAGGCACCTCTTTCTCTGCTCATCCATAAGAAGCAACTCCTCGTCCATTAAAGTTTCATCACGAGATTAGAGCAATTCAACCACACCTGCGGATTCCCCTTCTACTTCTAGTTCTCCTGCTATTTCTACCACATCTGCAGGGACTTCCTCCACAGAGGTCTTGAAGCCCTCAAAGTCATACATGAGGGTGGGAATCCATTTCTTCCAAAGTCCTAGGAGTGTTGACATTTTGACGTCTTCCCATCAATCATGGACGTTTTTAACAGCGTCTAGAATGGTGACTCCTTTCCAGAAGGTTATCAGTTTACTGAGCCAGCAGCTGCCCCAGTTTAGCGTAGGATTTTCAGAAATGGTAAATGAGCTGCGAAGTCACCAGCTGCTTTAGCCCCTAACAAGAAAGTCAGCTTGTCCTTTGAAGCCAAGGTACCAACTTCTCCTCTCTAGCTATGAAAGTGCTAGGTGGCATCTTCCTCCAGTATGAGGCTGCTTTATCTCCATGGAAGATCTGTTGCTTGGGCGGGGCCACCGTCATGAATGATCTGAGCTCGAGCTTCTGGAGAACTTCCTGCAGCTTCTACGTCAGCACGAGCGGCTTCCCCTCCCACTTTTGTGTTACAGAGACAGTTTCTTTCCTTAAACCTCATGAAGCAACTTCTGTGAGCTTCAGTTTTTTTTCTTCTGCAGCTTCCTCACCTCTTTCAGCCTTCATAGAATTGAAGAGAGTGAGGGCCTTGTTCTGGATGAGGCTTTGGCTCAAGGGGCTGCTGTGGCTGGTTTGATCTTCTCTCCAGACTGCTAAAGTTTCCTCCCTTATCAGCAATTGGCTGTTTGACTTTCTTATCATTCATGTGTTCACTGGACTAACATTTTTAATTTCCCTCAAGAACTTTCCCTTCGTTTTCACAACTTGGCTAACTATGCGATACAAGAAGCCTAGCTCTCGGCCTATCTCGGAATTTGACATGCCTTCCTCACTAAGCTTAATCATTTCTAGCTTTTGATTTAAAGTGAGAGTTGTGTGACTCTTTCTTTCACTTGAACACATAGAGGCTACTGTTGGGGTATTCACTGGCCTAATTTCAGTCCTGCTGTACCTCAGGGAATAGGGAGGCTGAGGAGAGAGGGTGAGTAAGAGAGATGGGGGAATATCCACATTGTGGTGTGTGGAGCAGTCAGGACACACACAATTTTTGGTTAAGTTTGCCATCTTCTATGGCTGTGGTTCACGGTGCCCCAAAATATTTATAGTAGTAACCTCAAAGATCACTGAGCACCACAATAAACATAGTAAGGATGAAAAAGTTTGAAATGTTGTGAGAATTACCAAATGTGAGACAGAGATACAGGCCAACGCTGTTGGAGAAAGGGTACCAATAGACTTGCTCAACCCACGGTGCCTACGAACATCCCATGTGTAAAAAATGCAGCATCTGTGAAGTACAATACAGCAAAGCCCAGTAAAACAAGACATACATCTAATTCTTTGTTGTGGAGGGCTATCCTGTACACTGTAGGATACTTAGCAGCATATCTGGCTTCTACTCACCAGATGCCTCCCCCTCCACAAACACACTAGCTGTGAATCGAGCTATCTCCAGACATTGTCAAATATCCCTCAGGGTGGGTGGGGCGGGAACATTACCCCCAACCGGGAACCACTGACTGAAGTCAAGTAATATAGTGCAGGTACTTTAAGATTCCTTCTTCCTGGCACATTGGCACTGAGTTGCTTTTCCAAGGAGGTTCTGAAGCTGCTATGTCAGCCAAGGATGTGTGCCACTCAGATCTCCCTTCTAGAGAGAACCTGCTGGCAGGGGGCTCCAGCTGTTACCACAGTCATGCTGAGGCCATGTTCTCCCCCATGCTGCTCTCAGCTAAGGACTCAGCACATCAGGGGCACTGGAGCTGGGCCATTTGTGCCTCACATAGAAGCCCTCCAATGGGCACTGTCTTCTCAAGACCCCCACAACCTGGCTGCACAGGAGTCTGAGGCTCTTCCCTCCTCCTCCATCTTTCTCCCACTCCTCTCCCAGGTGTCAGACCTGCATCATGGTCTGGGCAATCCCACGGCCTCCACCTGCTTCTTCTCCCCTCTGTATTTCAAGGGCAACACCCACAATCAAGATCACTAGACCCATCTGCCTGTCAGCTGACCGCTGCAAGTGCAGTAGAGATCACCCAAGGCCAGCCCAGACCCACAGAACCATACCCCTGACCTGCAGACTTGTAAACAATGGTTGTTGGCAAATGGTGGTTGTTTAAGCCACTAAACATTTGGGGGTGGTTTGTCATGCAGCAATAGCTAACTTATCATAATTCCATTGTACTCTCCGTTACACTTGCAGTCCTGTTGGGGAGGTCAGATGAACACGCTAAATGGTAATTCTAACCAGAAAGGAGCAAGGAATTAGAGTAGGCTGGGTAATGAAAGGATACACCAAGGAGAAAGGGATTTGGGTGGACCCTAATGGCCTCTGGGGTCTAAGTAGGTAGGAGGATGCTCCAGACAGAAAAAAACCCACGTAAATATGCGCAGATGGGAAGGCGTACATAGCGTGGGTGGTGGACAGTGATGAGTTAAGCTTCTCTGGAATGGGTGGCTTCTGAATACTGGACTGGCATGAAAGGTAGGGTGTGTGGAGGCCAACATCCGAAATTTGACCAATCATATGGGACACAGTGTGGCTCGCTGCCAAATGTTGTGTTGCAGATTGAATCTCTGTTGAAAGTATGTTCTGATAATTCAGTCTCCTTCTGAAATGTCTTATCAGGCAGACTTGGGAACTGTCATACTCTCTGGTTGGAGGATGTGGAGGAGCTTAAGCCCCATGCATCATGCTAACTCACGGCCAAGGGAGGCAGGACTCCTTGCACCGGGAGGATTCCCGTGGCGGGGATCACATTCATGCTCAGTTTTCTTTTTCAGGACTTAATTCCAGGTCATGGATGACTTCCATGCCTTTACATTTTGCTTTTTTGCGGGTATTCAAAGTTGACAGTGGGCAGAGCTGCTGGTGCTAATAAGCAGCTTCTCTCCAAGGTACTGGGACTGTCCACTGCCCCTGCTCTTTCTGTTACTGCTGTCATACCAGCAATCAGTGATGGCCAAGCCTTGTTCCTCTGCCAGGAAATCCTTTCTAGAAGGGCATCGGGAACAAGGATTCCAGAAAAAGTCTCGCTCCTTATATTATTTCTTAAAAACCAAAAGGGTTTTGCTCCTCGGTGGTACGGAGAACACATCCAAGATGGCGCTGTGTTGCTGCAGTAAAATCGCACCCCTCTGGCAAATTTCTTCATTGTCCAATTAATCTGAATCTTTTTCCCAAATTGAAATGAAGGCAGAAAGTCAAAGCTGTCTTAATGATAAGGGTTCATTTCACTTTGAATGGAAACAGCGGATGCATTGCTAGTCAGGATTCCCTGGGCCACTGACAGCATGCGTGCTCCAGTTCCCTTTCAACCTCTATTCTTGCTCTGCCTCAGGCTAGAGCAGGTGTTTTTAGGACGCTTTGGGAAAGGTGGCCTCCAGACTGCTATTTGGAAAGCCTGTTACCACTAGTCTAGATCTCAAAAAAACAAAAAGAGCAAAAGGTCAATAAGGAAGGGAGAGCTTGGGAGAGGACAACATACTTACATGGTACCGTTATTTGAAAGATGTTGGCCTCAGCGTGGTCCAGCTCCTGTCTACCCTAGCTCACTTGGCTCCTACGACAAGCCAAGGTGTCAGCCTGGGTGTCAGCCATCCTGGCTCAGTTGAGTTCCTGGAACTGAAGTCGTCCCTCTTGCCATGCGTTTGTGACTGAACTGTTCTTTTCCTTCCTGCCCCAGCCCCAACTCCTCACGTGTAAGTAACTCGGTTTCTCACACTTCAGGTCAGTCATTATTTCCTTGGTGAAGTCTTCCCTGAACCCTCAGGTCGGGTAAAGGTTCCCAGTTATAAACTCCCATAGGACCACTCACTTCTCATTCAGAGCACTTGCCTCATTTGAAACTTACTTTAAATTTACTTGCGTTTTCTCATCTGATTAATACCTGTGTCTTATACTAGACTGAATGATCCAGGGGAGCAGAGGTGACATTTTTTGCCCTTAGGGTTATACCCCCAGTACCTGGCACATAGCAGGTGCTCAATAAGCATGTGGCAGAACGAGTAAATGGATGCATGCATGAATGAATGATTTCATGGATTTTCTCTGAGAAATACCACAAAATACCCACTATGACTAGACCTCCTAGATATTTCTCCTGTATACTTGCCATGACCAACTACTGATGCCTGGAAAAGTAGGAAGACTATCTGGATTTGTTCTGGAAAACGGAGTTTTGCTTTTCGCTCAGGATGCATTATGGAAATTCTTCTGTGATGAGGTTTATAAAATGCTTTCTTGAGACATTCTTGGAACAACAGGGCAGAGTGGGCTTCCACCCTCTGGGGACTATGCGTTTAGCTACTGATAATGGACACTTCCCTTTAATCCTTATCGCCACCCTCCCACTGAATTTTATAATAGTGAACGATGCAATCCAACATTTAAATGCCAAACAACAGAAGTTATGGAAAGCACCTGATAGATGAATTCCGTCAGCTAATGGAATTAAATGTCTTAATCAGGTGGATTTTCAGAGTGTGAGTGAAAACGCACCTGCACTGTGCATTTAGGATAAACTCGCACAACTCAAGGTGATTTACACATGGGAGATGATCCAAGCAAGACTCAAGCTGATCGCGCACAACTCCACGTATCTCAAATGAGCACAGACTATTTTCGCAACCTTCTGGTAAGATTTCTACAGACAAAGAAAGGAGTCCTTCCTCTGCGTCTCCCTTTTTCAGTATTCAAGATCCTCTTTGGAGAGCTCTATCCATGAGTAGTCAAAGTAATTTCAGCCCTGGCACGGTCTTGCTGAGCCATGTGGCTCTACTCTAACGCATCATTGCCACTGTCACAGACTCTGAGAAATGAGCATCCTGAAACCTAGAGCTCCCCTTGCCTGAATAATTTGGCAGTACTAGTCCCAGGGTGCCCCAAAGCCTGTAGGGTTCCCTCGGTCTTCCATCCTGGCACGTAAGCGCTTGGGACTTTAAGAAAACTCTTATAATCATTTGCTGCTCTGGGCAAAGGAATTAAAACACACACACACACACACACACACACACAAAAACTGGGGCAGAACCTCCTCAAAGGCAGTAGGAGTAGGGGTGTAGATGTTAAGTTCAAAATTTTGAGTTTGGCTTTGACTAAACGTTCATCTCCAATGTAGCCTTGGCACACTTACACGGCCAACTCCATGCTCTGCCTCCGTCAGGTGCCATCTTATTTCTTCTTTTGTTCTCTCTGGCTACTGTTCATTCCTTGCACAAACAAGTGCTTATGCTAATAGCGAGATATAACCCAACCTTAAAAAGGGTGCAGTGATCAGTATCCATCATCTTTCCAAGTGCCTTGTCACTACATCAATTAATACAATTGAGCAAAAAATGTCACGGCCGGGTGGAAAAACCTTTTCACAGCCTTTCAGGGGGAAGTTTACTTCCAGCTTTTTCCCCTTGCATTAGTTCCTGTCATCTACAAAACAACAGAACCCAGTGGTGTCAATTATATTTGATTGACTGAGTAAAGCACACACACAAATAAGCGAAAACAATGGACACAAAAATCTATATATGACTCCCCTTGTCAGAGAGAATGCTTGTCTCCTCCATTTTCATGCGGCACGGTGTCCTGCTGCTGCTGGCTTAAATGTTTCCTTCAGCCCCCAAACTATCACCAATTAAGTTAGCAGGGTCTTCAAAGGTGTCAAACGACTCCCTAGGCAATCGGCTCTAACTGCTGTTCAATAAATGAGGTCTAATTTATCAGTTTAACTTCACTTCTAAAAACCTAATGCTTCACAGTGCTGGGCGCCATCCCCCTTACAGGCTCCGCCCCAACCAGCCCTGTGGGCAAAAGTTAGGGCGCATCTCCTCAGAACCGCACGGTTTCGTCGGGCGCGTAGTTTCCCCCCTTTTCCGAAGGTCAGTGTGCCTGCTCCAACTGTGTACCTTTTTGCACGTATCACTTTGCACACATGCACGTGCAAAATCCCCACGCGCCGACATAAAACCTGAGTCTGGCTTATCTTTGGGGCCAGCCCGTTTAATAACGGGCGAGGAGAAGCAGAACCCCTTTTTTATGTTACGCCTCTGTGTCGTCGCTGTGTAGAGAGACTCACATTTTTAAAAAACTCCAGGAGGTTAACTTTGGCGGCAGAACAGGAAATTAATGCAAAGGCTCTTGTTCTTAAATAAACTGAACAGGTACAGATGTGGCAAAAGGACTATTTAAATAGAAAATCTTATAAATAAATGGGCCAGAAATTTTAATTAACAGCTCGTGAGTGAAAATCATTCAAATCCATCGATGAGACAGAAAAGCTGTAATTTAAAGCTCAAACATACTAACCACATTAGAATGGCTCATAATTAATTTATCTCTATATCAAATAAAGACAATGAGCAAGACAGATTAAAATACATTTCTTGGTGGATATGGACAGAGACTTAAATGGAGACTTTAAGGTTATATACATATCCTTACACAGGTGCATGTATATATATCCGTCTTTATATAGGTGCATATATATCCTTATATAGGGTGCATGTATGTCCTCATATAGGCGCATGTGTGTGTATATAGCCTTATATAGGTGCGTGCACATATATATTATTATATAGGTTCATATCTATCCTTATATGGGGGTGCATGTATCCTATATACATGTGTATACATATATCCTGATATGTGTGTGTGTGTGTATGTATGTCTATATAAGTCTTTCTAAGAATCTGGGTTTATTTGTGGAGTAAAGCTATAAATAAAATTGGGGCTGAGGTAAACAGGCAGTACCATGTATTATATTGAGAAAGTGTGACTGAGTATATAGCAACTGTGGAGATGATTTCATTTTAATGGGAAGACATGGTATTTGCAAATATTCCTAAATCTGCAGCTCTATCCCAGGGACGGGGTAACTGGAATTTGGATAAAAATGACATTTTTAAGTAAATTTATATCATTCAGGAGTCTTGGCATTTTTCCATGATCCTAAAATATTTCTTAAAGACACCACCCATGATCGATAGTGGGGGCAAATTTTTATAATTAATAGGCTTTCTTTGCTGCATCTGTGAGCACATTTTCCCCTAATCCACCTGAGGAATCCATCTGCCTAGAGGAAGATTAAGATTTGGTTACAACAAGAAAGCCAGTAAGGACAATATATTCACCTCCTGACATGCACAGAATTTTTTTTAGCAGGAAGGATAACCATATCAACCAGCGTGGGATGGTAATTCATAGCTTTTTTTGGTTTCCTCTTTAACATATCAAAAGCCAGGAGCTTCCAGCTCACAGAGGTCTCCCGTGGCATAGACAGGATTCCTGCCTCCCAGCCCCTACTGCCTTCTCCTGCCCCCTCTCCACTCCTGGTTAGAGAGATGGTCAAAGCAAGAAAATTTGAGAAGAGAGCAAACCCTTGGACCAGGACAGGGGGCAGTGTGGGAGATGAGAATAGAACAGCGAGGGAAGACAGCCAATACACAGATCAGGCCGGGTGGGGGCGGCATGGCCCACGGGAGGGCTTTAGCAGTCTTCGATTCAGTTTTCTCAAGCTGTTGCCACCTTCCAGCTGCAGTCCTACACCAATCCCATTCCTTCCATGCAGAGGTCTCTGGCTGCTCCAGCCTCTAAAGATTCCCACCCCCCCACCTACCACCTCTGTTGTTCTAGTCAACATCACACAGCATGGGCCTTGGTTGCTGGCCATTTGCTTTATCCATGGTAGACCTAAATCTCTAATTAGCTTATTAATTTGCTGATGAACACAGACTAGTTTGGCTCCAGACTCTGCCACTTGTTAGCTGTGAAACAGTTAACCCCGTCCCTCACCTCAGCATTGGGATACTACTCATCTCATAGAGCTGTTTTGAGAATCAGGTGAATCAATTGACGTAATAGGCTTAACCCAGGAACTGATGCTTTCCCCTGCTCAAAAATATTTGACGGCCTCTCATCAACCCAGAGGAAAAGAAGTCCAAAAACATAAACATGTGAGGTCTGGCCCCTGCCAGCACCATTTGCCTACTTCTCCTCACAAAACTAAACTCCAAGCATATTAAATTTCCCATAGGTCTGTGAATATGACATGCTTATGTCATGCTTCCGTTCCTTTACTGTTCTATTTCCTCTGTCTAGAAAATCCTTTAAGAAAATCCTCTATGCTGGGCGCCTGGGTGGCTCAGTCGGTTAAGCGTCTGCCTTCGGCTCAGGTCATGATCCCACAATCCTGGGACTGGTCCCACATCAAACCTCACATTGGGCTCCCTCCTCGGGAGGGAGGGGGAGAGCCTGCTTCTCCCTCTCCGTCTACCCCTCCCCCCGGCTCATGCTCTCTCTTTCTCAAATATATAAAATCTTAAAAAAAAAGAAAAAAGAAAATCCTCTATAAAATTGCGGCTCCCCAAGAGAGAAGAGATCCTCCTTTTTGGGAGCATTCCTGTAGCCCCTAGACGCTTCATAGAACCTGATCACATTACAGTTAGTTTACATGCCTTGTTCTGGTAAGTTGTACCTCTTTGAGGGCAGGGACAATGTCTTCCTTATCTCTGCATCTTGAATATACGGTATCTGGCACATAGATTTTTCTGTAAATGTTGTTTGCGAAATGGTCATTCCCCACAGCTAGAGTAACCGGAGCATACCAAGTTCCCGGTAAGTATTTGATGGACAGGCAGGTAATCCTTTTTATTAAACTTACAACTGAGCTGTGTCATCAAGAGGGACATAATCAGACACTTTTTTTTAAATCAGACTCTTTAACAGCTTAGATTTCAACTTCCTAGTATTTACCCTCTATCAGTAGTTCAAATATTTCAAGGATGTGCACCTTATTCCTCCGTAGATCAAATGGCACTATTTGAATAAATTCTTATAGGAGACCATTAATTAACCAAATAGGTTATTCATTTGGAATTCTGATTTAGTGTCAACATTAATAATTTTGGGGTTGGCGCTCTAGTTTTCTGCACCCTCTGTGTAAGGATAAACTGACTATTGGTTAGCATTGGACTATGAATGGCAAAGCATAAGGACACAGCTGTTACCCATTTTCACACCTGTATCCAGCAACTTGAGATCATATCTTCTGTTTCATGAAAGCACAGCTGACGATGGAATTTTAAGCCAACGGCTGTCTTCAGAAATGTCCTGCACATTTAATAGCATGTCCCTGCGACAAGGCCAGTACAACTTAGCTAGAGATGATCCCGATGCAAACAGGCTAGAGGAGGACCATGTTGACATTAGAGATTTTTGTAGGCAAACAGTAGGGTATAAAGCAAGAGCTCAGCTTTAAGGGTCCAGCCTCCATCCTTTCTATGGTAGAAGAAATGGGCAGGCCCAAGCCTGGAGGGATTTAGAACTTCAGAGACCTTTAGGCAAAGATGCTAGCCCAGAGGAGCATGTCTTAGGCTTGACCTATAAAAACCAATTCGGTGCCTATCAGAGATAGAGAGATAAAGCAGAGCTTCCCCAACTTTAATGAGCCTGCAAATACTGTGCAGATCTTGTTAAAACACAGATTGTGATTCGGTAGTAGGTGAGGCCCGAGGCTGTGTACCTCCAACAAGTTCCCCAAGATGCAGATGATGCCAATGTTCTTTAGAGGGACAAGATAATAAAACCCCCACTGCGGCTTGGGAAAACCTGATTTACCCTATCTGCCTTAATTCAAAAGGCAAATCGAGGATCAGAAAGTCAGAACTGCTAAGAATCCTCCAAGAGTCTCCTGGCAGTTCTAGACTTGTTCAGGGAATTGGAATCTTCTTCTTTTTTTTTTTAATGTCGAGGGAAGGGGGTGGTGGAGGAGAGAACTTGCTGCAGGTTCTTTTTGGTTTATGTACCAGTAAGGTGCACCATATATGGAGCTTTAAAAAAAAAGTATAGATTCTCCTAGACCAGGAATCAGAATATGTAGGGAGAATATGCATGTTTAAACAGCTTCATGGACAACTCCGATCATCAGGAAGCCCCACCCGAGTAGGGACACCTGGAGCTGAGGACTTGGTCCCGATGCTGGGGGGAGAAAGGGTCGGGGTGAGCGAGTAAAGGGCAGCCTGGTGTTGTAGTATTTTTAAATTTTACTTTATGCACACTATCATTTAACCCCTGCAAATAATTATTGCAACACTTGGGTTTTATTGGGTTTTAAGACTGAATATTGCCTGTTTGTTTCCTTTAGCTCTTGGTTGGCGTGTGTATGTGTGCGCGTGTGCATGCTATAACCTCACCTGGATCGTATTTCGAGCTCTAGCCAAATGGCACTGGAAGCTTCTCATTTATAGCTTCAGGGAAGAATTTGAAAACCTAGAAGTTACCACCACATCCGAACTCTTTGAGGAAACAACGGATCCAAAGACGTCCAAAGCAAAAGCATGGAGTGTCCGGTTTGTTTCTTACCTGCGATTCCCACTGAGTCCAGAAGCTGATTTCCTGGGTCATAACTGAAGCCTAATTGAATCAAAGGAAAAAAAAAAAAAAAAGCCCATCACTCTGTGGAGCAGCTCATGTGAATGGAGGCTAAGTTGGGATCCAGGAGGCATTTTCTCAGGACTTTTCTTTATGAAGCCATTACTCAATTTTTCACATTACAAGACATCCCCTAGACAGTCTCAGCAGGGACAGGAGAAGACGAAGAAAAATGACACTGCATTTCTCAAGGAAAACAAAACCCAATTCCAAATGCTGCCCATCAGCTCAAGCCATTCATCTTCTCTGAACTTTCCTGTCATCCGATTTTATTGCCATCGAAAATCCACCAGGCAGGGATATAACTCTTGAGTGATCTGGCCAGCACTGGAAATCCAACTGCTGACCAGTGATTCTAGGCTCTCAGCCTCTTAATAAAACCAAAGGAAAGGGAAGATCCAAAGAACTGGCAAATTAGGAGAAAGGTCACCAGGTGCTTATTGAAGCAAACAAAGAGTAGATGGGGCAGGAAAAAGAAATAGAAGTTGAATTGCTCAAAGATCGAAATATTTACATTTCTATGCCAAGACGCAATGTGTTTCGGATTTGACATTGTACTGCTTGGGTTGCAAGTCAGGTGAAAACTCAAACCAATAGAACATACAAAACCTCTACTTGTCAATCCAGTAAATTGAAGGGAATGTCTACTCTGTGTTCTCATCTTTAAAATGAGAACTCTGAGCGTAGTCTCAAGGATTAAGCCGGGGATAGGTCGCACTTAGCATGGTGCCTGGCTCCGAGTAGGTACTCAGTAATTGCTCTGATCGAAGCCACTCAGAAGGACTACTTCAATGCACACAAGTAATTAGCAAAGATGAATTTAAATTGCAAACTCTTTCGGTACTATAAAGCATAACTATGCACAGTTCAGATATATTCATACATTTTTAGGATCTAGGAAGCTAAATTGTAAACCTGTAGACAAGTATTCTCAATTCGTATTTTGAGCACAAGTTATTTTGTGGCGTTCTGACTCAAAATGCCTTGTGTCTACTCATATCATGCCCTGTGCATTGCATAGGTTAGTAAACTAAGCCAAAATATATAGTGGGATACAAGCAAAGAAAGAGGTATGTGTGAGAGGGTAACGGACTGTTGAGAAGGGGCGTCTTATTCAAGTATCTCTTAAGGAAAGAAAACTTAAGCTGAGTAAAGTCTTGACAGGAAAAAAAAAAAACCAACTTACGGGCTGAAGAATCAGCATGTGGAAAACACAGAAGCATAAAATGCACGATGCGTTCCAGGAAGCAAAGTAATTGAGCACGGTGAAGCAGAGGCGGCAGGTGGTAACAGTGGAGAAGTGGGGGGCGGTGGGGATCATGCAGCGGTGGAATTCCTGAACCAAGCCACGGTGCTTGATGCCTTTAAGTCACAGAAAGGACCCGTTCGGGTTTCTATTTCAGTAAGATCACCTGGCCACAGTATGCAGGGTGGGTGGGTGATAGCAGTCCCCAGTCTGAGAATTTAGCTATGTATCTGCGAATTGCCATCCATTTGTATTGTGGCTCAATAGACTATAAGCAGAGTGAGTGTTTCTAAGTTGATTCTTTAGCAATATAGTCAAAGACTTCCACATAATCTGAGAATTCAGCTGGAGACAAACACATAGTGTCTGGGCGGGAGATGGCACGAAGTCTTACCCCATATACTCTTTTCTCTGAGATGTAGGTGGTGAGGTCGTTCACTCGTAGTGAGGGAGGTGGAGTTTGGGTTCTAATTTCAGGGTTTAAAAGTCTGACTAGGTCGCTCAATTAAAAACACAGGGAAAGTGTTCTATCATCCGTGGTAACAGAATTATGGAGGATTTCAGTGCCGTTATCATCAGGGTTATTCTTGAGTAAATAGCCCAGAGTCCTCTGGGGATAGCCTGAACCCTAAGACCTTTAGGAGGACCCTTATGGTTCCCTAATCCTGAAGTGGACTGCACAGCACTGAACATGCCAAGGGCCTGCTTTAGCAATAAATTGAATCATTTGAAATCGCTGATGTTGACAGATGGTTAACTTCAAAACGGGCAGTTCTGCGCGCCTGGGTGGCTCAATCGGTTAAACATCTGCCTTTGGCTCAGGTCATGATCACAGGGTCCTGGGATCGAGCCCCATGTCGGGCTCTCTGCTCAGCCGGGAGTCTGCTTCTCCCTCTCCCTCTGCCCTTCCTCCTATGTGTGCTTGTGCATGCTCTCTCTCTCTCTCTCTCTCTCTCTCTCTCTCTCAAATAAATAAATATCTGGCAGTTTTATATGGTTCCATCTCATAACGTTTTATACACATTAAGGGCCTCAATATCTTGAAAAATGATTTGAGGCAAATTCACACTGAGAGATGGCGACAGCCCATCTCATCAGCTGGGGGTGCTGGGGGTTTCTGTCAGAGGCCCCTATTCTGAGACTGGTGGAGATATGTCTACCGACAAAGATCTTCTCCTGCCTGAGTCTCATCAGATTCCTCTGGGCTCTTTTTAACTAGGCTTCAACTGACGGATTTCCATGTTTGCCTCCATATTGTCCAATTTTAGCAAGAATCCTGCTAAGTCAAGGGAGGTAGAATCTCATGCCTTTGATACCTGACCACCTGGTTATTGGATGAGGTTCCTCATTCCTCAACATCCCCCTGCTGATGTGTGATCATCCTGGCCTACCTTCAGGACGAATCCTGTCTGGTCTTCTTACTTCTTGTGTTTCCTTAATGATTTCCCATCTACTGACCCCCATTCTGCTCCTTGACTATAAATTCTCACTTTTCCTTGCTGTGTTTGGAGTTGAGCCCAATCTCTCTACCCTATTGCAAGACCGCACTGCAGTGGTCCCTACACCTATCCTGATAATCTCTCTAGTCAGCCTTACTGCTCTTTAACGAGTGTCACGAATAATTCTTCTTCAACACTGCTAACCGTGGAGAAAGGCAACCCAGCCCAGCCAGCAGCTGCTGCCAATCCCACAGTCCCCCGTGAGAATCACATGCTCCTGGTTAATTGTTTTCTGCTGTTGACTCTTACTTACCCTCCTCAATGTGGGATGCAGAACCAGCCAGGGTTCATTTGCCTCCCACCTGCCCTCAGCTGGACTCTCTCAGGCCTGGGTACAAAGCCCTAATTTTTGTTAAAGTCGGACCAAATTCATTCTGCCTCTTATCTCTGTTCCACAGTTGACTACTAGCCTCTCAGGTCATCTGTTGTTTCCCAGACTCTCAACCTCTCACGTTTCTGCCCTTCCCTCCATGTACCCATGTCCCTCCCCTCCGCTCTCTCCCAGACCCTTCCAGGGGGCTCTGGGGAACTCCCTTTCAGATGAGTCATCTTGCAAGTGGATAGACAAGTTAGTTAGTTTGAAGCAACCTAACTGTGGCTGTAGATCCAAGATGTGTTTCCCAACCCAGCTTGATTAGAAATTATTCTGATATTTGAGGTCTATTTCTTCTAAGATTTTATTTTTAAGTAACCTCTACACCCAACGTGGGGCTCAAACTCATACCCAGAGGTCAAGGGTCACGTGCTCTATCAAGTGAGCCAGCAAGGCGCCCCTGAGGTCTATTTCTGAGCCTGGTTTCCCTGGTAGGAGAAGAGTTAAACCCAGCACCTCCATGATGCCAACACAAAGGGCCAGCCCATTGGACATGGCCTCACACCCTGCCATGTTCTATCTTAAAGCCCTCTCGGACTTCCCTTCTTGTTCTGTTTAAAGTCCATGGTACATCATTCTCTTAATTCTCGGTTAAGGAAAGATGAAATCTAGGAATTCTATTTCTCCCTCATTTGAGAAAGAGAAAAATAGGCAGACGATCAGAGACACACATGGTAGATGAAAAGTCCCTTTTTCTTTCTGAGCGTCATAGTTTTAGATACTACTTTCCATCTTCACACCATCTACTTGACGATGGGTGGTTTCACAATTTCCTGAAGTATTGTCTTTCAGTTAAACACCAGGTGCTGCATCCAAGCCTGACTTTCTTCCTTCCCCATGGTCTCTCCACTTCCAGAGCAGTTTGTGGCTAAGTCAGGGATCACCTTCCAGAATGATGAGAAAAGTAGGGGCACAACTTAAATTGGTTTTGGGCCCAAAGGTCTCAACGTCTAGAGTTCCTAAAACTCTCTGTGGTTGAAAGTTGTGCTCATTGCAAATCATTGCCAAGGTATATAAACTTTTCAAATGAAAAGTTCTAGGAAGCCTATGGATTGGTCACAGGGAATTGATCGGCCCATATTCTTGCCAAAGACCTTTCTCTCATGCTATCAGAGGGTCAGGATACCTTAAATGGATCCCTTCTACTATTAGTGAAGTACGAGACAAAGGATTTGCCAGTGGAGTAACACTCTATCCCTAGTTCATACTTTGTCAGCTCTGTAAAACCTGGGGGCTCTGTTGGGTACAAGGTCGCAGAGAAATCTGTGCATGAAAAGTGGGTCATTTCGTAGTCTATGTCCCTTCTTTGTCTTGCTTCCAATCTACTGCTGGTCCCGGTACAGAATTTAGGTCACTAGAAATCTTATCTGTTGCAGACAGTGCTAGCTGTTTATAAAAATTTACGCTCTTCTTTTCTTCCCAACTACAACACCTTTACCAGGCTCTTTGGGAGTTGGGCATGGCCATGAGCTTGAGTGCCAGACAAATGAGAGGAAATGCTGTGTTGTTTCTGGGCGATGGCTTTCTAAGAAAGCCTGTGTTTCCTCCAGTCTTTCCCCCTTTCCCCTGGCTGGATGGGCTGGATGACTGGATGCAACTGACGGCAAGGCTGTAGCGGTAGGCGGGGCCAAAGAAGGGAGTCCCTGTGCCACTGTGTGCAGAACTCCCACATCCAGAAGCACCTGCTTAGATTTTTCCATGAGCAAAATATACACCTCTGTTATATTTGTCCCTGCAAATGTTTGTCTCTGTGGCCTAGCCTACTGACCTCCTTCAATATGTTCACCAGATTCACTTAACTCCTTATAAAGGTTTTGAAAAATCTCTTGTATTTATTCAATAAAATGTCCAGCTTGAAAACAAACACTGGTCCATCTCCATAGGGCTTTTCAAGACTCCAGTTCTTGCCATGTCAGTGCTGCCACTTGCAGGGCTCATGCTAGACTCCAGTCTGTATGACCGCGCTCACTTGGAAAGCTCAGATTTCACTCTCCACTTTATAGTCCCTGTTTCAAATGTGTTCACTTATTCCTGAGTCAATGTTGCTGAACCTGTTTAGGTTTATAGTCACCCTATCTTAAAAGGGAAGGCATTTGTGTGACCATGGCGCCTAGTATCTTTTTTTTTTTAAAGATTTTATTTATTTATTAGAGAGAGAGAATGAGAGATAGAGAGCACGAGAGGGAAGAGGGTCAGAGGAAGAAGCAGACTCCCCGCTGAGCAGGGAGCCCGATGTGGGACTTGATCCCGGGGCTCCAGGATCATGACCTGAGCTGAAGGCAGTCGCTTAACCAACTGAGCCACCCAGGCGCCCCGGTGCCTAGTATCTTTTATAGATATGGCCTCCTCAGCCCAAAGCGGAATGCGTGTAAAGCCCTAATTTTTGTCCACTGCCTAATTATCGTCTGTTATTTATATTTGACCTCGTGAATTCTGGGGGATCAGAGAGGGGAGGAATAGAGAGCTGTGAAACCTGAATCGGGGTCCCCTGTATTCAACTCGAAAGGGCACGGAGACTTCTTGCCATGTTTTCATGGTAACATTAGACCTTTTTCCTCAGAACATGGGCTAGGCTAGTGGATGTGTCCCTAACAACAACGAAATCTACAAAGCCCTTTGTAGCTTACGTGATTTTATTTAATCTTCATAACAACGCTGGGAGATAGTCTGGAGGGTCTTATGATTCTGGGATTCCATTTGAAGAAACCGAGGTGCAGAGAAAATGTGCCTTAGGAACTCTGCCCATCACACAGGTGGTCCGTGTCCATATCCTTTGTTTTGTGCATCATATAATCCAGTGATTCCCAGCCTCCAAGGGCACCATTCACATTTCTGTCCTGTGGCATCATTTTCCCTGAGATGGGACGTCCGTACGAGCTGACTTCCAAGGTTCCTTCCGCTTACATCTTTTATGACTCCATCCTGCTCCCTGCTTTCATGGAAAAAATTTTCTAGGTGCCCATGATGCTGAAGGCCTGGGGTTTTTCTCTTCTGCGAATTCTGTCTTCATAATGTTGAAAAGGCTTCAAGTTTTATTTCCCGAGGAGTCCCTTCTTCATTTCTCTTCTCTCAACATTGATTTCATGCCCTTAAATACATTATGCTTGAAGCTGTGATTTGGCCCTGCAATCAAGCCAGGAACGAAGTTAATCTCAGCCCATTACACTACTAATGCTTATCTTCACCTCAGGATGTTTTCCAAAGTACTTAGAAGTCATTATGCCTTATAGGACCTAGCGGTTTGCTAAGTTTCCACTTTGTTTAAAATTAGTGTGACCATATAATTTATTACCTTAACTGGGATACTTTTAGTGGGAAAGGAGGCTTTATTAATAATTACACTTTAGGGCAGGTGGCATGAACTGGGACTACCCCCATCAAACGGGCACGTAACTTAGATGCCCAGTGAAAAGGTATCCTTTAGTGGGGAGAGGGCTGTGCTCTGGCTTTATAATCTAACACTGGTACCATTCCACCAACCACCCCCCAGCTTATTTTCTACTTTAACACCCAATGCATTTTTTCTCATGTATCTTATCACAATGTATAAGAACACATTTATTTACGTACTTCAAAAGTATCTGAATTCCTCACTCAACTTTTTTGTTCCGTAAGGCAGGATCTGACACAAAGCACAGCATTCAACATGCAGTAGACTCTCAATAAATGCTCATTGGACGAAGGAACGAGTAAGCCTACCACTCAGAGGCATCTCACTGATGATTCAACAAGATCCCCAAATAAGTAAGGTGTTTGCAAAGGAAACAAAAAGCCAGAGACTGCGCTACTTGGTAGAATTCAGACCTAAACACGGTGGCTTTGTATTTTTGCTCTCTGGGGGTAAATCCCACCCTTTTCCTGGCCAGTGGCATAGGAATAGATTTTGTACTGGGAAACATTTAAATGTAATGACATTCCAAAATGTATTAATAGTGAATGAAAAGATGTAATGAAGTTATTTTTTTTTTTTTCCCTTCAAGTGAAATGGAGCCGAAGAGTGGTTTTCTGGTTGCTCTAGGAGCCCACAGGGGGCAGGCTTTTGGGTCCAGAACAAAGGCTTCAGGGGCCATTCATCACCTGTACATGATCAACAACAAAATTCTACCAGATCATTAAATTGGTAAGGTTTTAGAGAACTGACTCATGTGATTCAGACTCAGAAGAGAGCAATAAATGGGATGGAATGACATTCTTTAACATTTGGAAAGAAAATTAGGCCAAGCATCCCAGAAGACTCATGTCTACTGGTCAGCACACTCTCCCCTGTGGAGCAATGTGAATTAATGCCCAAAGGCTGCTCAGGAATCTAGACTCTAGATAGGTGGTTGCATGATCTTAATGCTGTTGGAATCGAGCTTTGAGAGTCTGGAGTGCTCAGGTTCTCTAGGGACGTGAATAATGTCAGGTGCTGAGAGTCACCTTACAGAAATACGTCTGCTCTTTAGAGAATCCCCCTTCTGTATAGAACTGGATAAGCACGAATGATTATAATTTTAACGGGTGGTATTGAATTGTCATAATGCATACAATAAACTATGAGAAGATTTTTAAGATTTTAAACGGTGTAAGAAATAAGAAAATAAGAAAGAGAGAAATTAGAAATATGGGATTCAAGGAAGAAAAAGAAGAGGGGAGGGAAATAACCTGATTTTTGCATGGAAAATAGAGTCTGCGAAGTCCTGTATGCTTGATGGAGGAAGATTGTAAATCTGAGCTTAAAATTTCCAGTAGCCAGGATGGAGAAAAAAACGGATCGATTCTTCCTCTCCAGGTTCTATTTATCATCTCCTCAAGCCCGACATATTACCAAATAACTGGGTGATTAAGTTATATCCTGGTTTCAAAGATTAGATTGGATGGGAAAACTATCTAGTTTTTCCAGGTGTAGATTTAGATATCATCTCATTGGGGTGATACTTCTACATATGGGTGACATATGGTGTCAAACATAGGGTGTTTGTTTCTTAAGCTTATTTCCAAACTCTGTAGGATGTGTCCTACTTGGAAATAGAGCGCTGTGTACTAACTCCAATATATCACTGAATAATGATCATAAAGATATGGCATATTCTTAGGTTAAGTATGATCGACCAAACTTTCTAATATGTAAACCACAGATTTTGTTTTTTAAAGAAAGCCACACTTTTATCCCCCTGACACATACATATTATTGCCTACTATAATTGAGGCAATACATTCACTCATTTCCCTTTTATGGCATGGCAAGGAAATGAAATTCCTTCCGTAATTAGCCAAGATCTTATGTTCCTTCTTATGACATGGCATGGACCACAAGAAAATACTATTTTGCTACAGAGTAGTGATTACATGGAGCCCACCTGGGAAATCCAGGATGATCTTTCCGTCTCTAGACTCTTAATTTAATCATATCCACAAAATCCCTTTTGCCAGATTAGGTAATAGGCACAGGTTCCAGGGATTAGGGCATGCCTGCGTTTTGGGGGAGGGTCATTATTCGACTATCACAGGACGGTTGACAACATTAAATTATCTTTAAAATTAAAATAAATTTATCTTTAATTATAAAAACAACATAGAAACATCCACATATATAAAGGCCTATAGACAATTAGAGTTCCTCTCTTCACTTTTCATTCTCTTCTTTTTTTTTTCCTCTCCCTTTCTTTCGTTCAGTCCTTTAGGATTTTGATATGATTACCTTGGGATTAGAAATGAGTTCCCTACTGACATTAATATTTTTACAATATTTAGTCTTCCCATCTGGAACATAGCTTATTATTTTATTTTTTCAGATCTTATTTTAAAACCTCAGAAATTTTTATACTTTTCTGTTATACTGTTATCAGATATTGTTGTTGTTTATATGATGAATGTAATTATTTTTTTAAATTGCATTTTCTAAAGGATTATCACTGAATTATAGGAAAGCTATTGCTTTTTTTGGTATATTATTTCAATATCTAGCCCTCTTCGATAAACTCTTTAGGTTCTAAATATTAAATATATTTTCTTAGTTGTTTTACAGAGCCAAGGAATTTATTTGAATGATGAGAATTTTACCATTAACCATACCTTACCAGAACTATATTTTTTAATAGATGCATTTAAGAGTATAAATATACCTCTGGGCCCCATATTAGCTACATCTCACAAGTTTTGATATGTAGTATAAGATTGTTGTTCAGTTCTTAATATTGCAGCCTACATTTTTTTTTATTGTGCTAAGAACAGATAACATGAGATCCACCCTCTTAACTTTTTAAGTACATGGTATAGTACTGTTAACTATAAGCACGATGTTGTACAGCACATCTCTAGAATTTATTCTTCTTGTATAACTGAAACTACGTCTGTCGAACAGCAATTCTCTAAGTCTCCCTTCCCTCAGCCCTTGGCAACCACTGTCCTACTTTCTTTCTGCCTTTATGAGTTTGACTATTTTAGAAACCTCGTAGAAGCGGAATCATATAGTATTTGTCCTTCTGTGACTAGCTTATTTCATTTAGCATAATATGCTCAAGGTTCATCTATGTTGCCCTATATGGTAAGACTTATTTTTTATAGCTGAATAATATGCCATCGTATGTATACAACACATTTTCTTTATCCATCAATGAACATTTGGGGTATTTCCACATCTTGGCTATTGGGAAAAATGCTGCAATGAACATGGGAGTGTGTAGATCTCGTCGAGATTCTGAGTTCAATTCTTTTGGGTAAATACCCCAAAGTGGATTGCTGGATCTTATGGTAATTCATTTTAAATTTTTTGAGGAGCCTCCATACTGTAGCATCTGACATTCCCATCAACAGTGTGCACAGATTCCAATTTCTCCACATCCTTGTCAACAATTATCTTTGTTTGTTTGTTTGTTAATGGCCATCCTAAGAGGTATGAGATCGTATTTCATTGTGCTTTTGATTTGCATTTCACTGATGATTAGTGTTGTTGAGCAATTTTTTTCCCCTATATACTTGTTGGCCATTTGCATGTCTTCTTTTGGGAGATGGCTGTTTAAGTCCTTTGCTCATTTTTCATTTGCTTTCTTTGGGTTTTTGTTGTTGTTGTTGTTACTGAGTTGTGGGAGATGCTTATATATTTTGGATATTAACCCCTTACCAGATTCACAGTTTGCAAATATTATCTCCTACCCCACGGGTTGTCTTCTCACTCTGTTGATGGTTTCCTTTGCAGAGCAGAAGGTTTTTAGTCTGATGGAGTCCCATTTGTCTGTTTCTGCTTTTACATTTATGATTACTTCTTCCAGGCCCTCTGGGGCTCTTCTGCTAGAAACAGGTGGTGACATTGAAACTATCAAAGATGCTGTCACCATCCAGCAATTTCTGTGTCCTGGACTAGGTCTTTGTCCTCCTACCTGCTCAGCTGCAGCTCCAGACAAGGTACTTCAGCATCTTTTTCCAGCTTCCTTTGCCTCCTCAGATGATTCCCATAATGCCCCCTGATTTTAAGGAATAAGCCTAGTTTGGACCCCAGGGAAAGCATAGTTTCCAGTACCTCACCAGAGCTGAACTTCTAGCCGTCTCTGATTTTTGATTTGGACACCAGGAAGCCTGCTGTGTTTCTGGTGTATGGAGTTAGAAATATTGTTTTTGAATTTAGCTGGTGTTACTTTTTTTATTTTTCTATTTGTTTTATCTATCCATTGGAGCTGAGAGGTTTCATTAAGGTATGACTTTCCTCTCTGCTTCTCTTGGTCAGAGACCGAGCTTCCTGTATGCCTTGATGGTTCTCCTGCACATGATGTCATCATTACTCTGGGTGTTCAGAGCTCCTTGTTTCTTGTTTTCAGAGGAAGACACACTCTTATTCTGAATGGCTGACTTGCTACCACTATTTCTAAATGTAGTTCTTTCTGCTGTTTGGAGATCTTGCTCTATCAGTTACCCTCTGATCTTTGAACTCTTTCTCTGCTACCTTTCTTTCTGAATGAAAATGTGCTAAGGGTTCCTTTTGATAGGAACAAACAAACAACACAAAACAAACAACAAATATTCCTTTCATTTACTCTGCTACTCCCTTGAAAGATAATGGCTCTTTATTTTCCTTTAGTGTTTAAATATTTTGGAAGAAAGAATATTACACATTAGCTAAGTCTCGTGTTTCCTTCCCATCTCATTATGCTGCTTGCAATCTGGCTTCTGTTTTTACTACTGAAAGCAAATCACCCCCTCAAAAGTCACTGATAAATCCTTATAGACCAAATACAATGGGCATTTTTCAGTTTCCATCTTTCTTACATTCCCTGTAGCGTACCAAGTTGTTGGCTATCCCTCGTGGCTTTTAACTCTTCCCTCTTTTGTGTGTCTTCCCTCGTAATATTTTGCCGAATCTTTAGTGACTTTCCCCCTTGGCATCCTCATTTGCTCCCATTTTCACCTTTTTAATGGATGATCTCAAAATGTTCTTGGTAAGCAAGTGCTTCGTATCTTTTTAGAGGAAGTGCGTTGCCTTGGAAAAAGTTTTGGAGCCAGAAAGATCCTACTTCTCTGCCACCAAGCAATGTTCTCACTGTAAAATGTGGCTAAGAATACGTGTTGGTGGGTTGTTGTCACAGTTAAATGAGATAATATGTAAAGTGTTCAGCATATTGCAGGCACTGGATTGGAGCTCAAAATGTTAGTTCCTTTTTCTCGCCTTCCTTATACAAAGAGGCAGATCTTAAATTCAGTAAGCTCAAAATGTCCAGTCCCATATTGTCTATACCCTATCTCTATCTAGTATTTCCTACTCTCTGCTAGACATCTAAGCTAGGTGCCCCAATAGTGCCTCAAGCTCAGTGTCCCTAGGTGAATTTATTATCCTCCCCCCAAATCATTGTCTTTACCTGAAGTTATGTTTCTAGTAATCATGGCAGCCTTCTCCTGGGGTACGATTTGACTTGGCCCCACTGTGTAATTTGGTCCCGATTCTATACCCACAATATATTGTGTATGCATTTATTATTTTACTTCTAGGAATCACCATCCTAGTTTAGAGCTTTATAGTCCTTTTCAAGGCTACTGCAATAGACTCCTTTCATTTACTTTCATTTCTTTTTTATCTTATTTTTAAGATTTTATTTATTTATTTAACAGAGAGAGAGAGAGAGAGAGAGACAGCAAGAGCAGGGAGAGTGGGAAAGGGAGAAGCAGGCTTCCGCCAAGCAGGGAACCCCTGTGGGACTTGATCCCAGGACCCTGGACCATGACCTGAGCTGAAGGCAGATGCTTAATGACTGAGCCACCCAGGCGCCCCTCTAGTTTCATTTCAAGCCCTGTTGCTAGATGTATCTTCTTGAAGCATTGCTTGAAACTCTCTCCCTTATGTAAAAATCTTCAGATGCTCTCTATCCTTTCCAAGATAAATCTCAGAAGTCCTTTTAGGTTGGTGTTCAAGGCTCTTGACTAGTGTGGCCCAACATTGCTTTCAGAGTTAATATTCTCCAATGTCTCACGCAGGGGTTATGCATCCAATTTGCATGTGTGTGTGTGTGCGCGCGTGTGTGTGCGCGCGTGCATGTGCTTTGTTTTTAAGCAGTGGTCCCACTTTTTCAAAGCTAAATCACAATATAGGGACCCTCCCCCCCAAATATGAACTAGTTAAACTAGGTAGGACTCTTGCTCCAGTCTCAACCAATTTTACCATCATGTTCTTGGTGGCTCCCTGGAGTGACAAACCCTCTGAGTTCTGGCATAGACAGTATACCCCTTCATTCCCCCAGAAATGTCTCAAACTTTTCATCCCCTGGGCCATTACTCCAACTATTACTTTTGCCTTCAAAGAGCTGCTGAAATCATACCCATCCTATGTGACGACCCATCTCATCTGTGGGATTTCCCCCAATTATTTTAGTCCAGTGGGATCTTCACCTCTGCCTCCACCACCCTGTTAATATCCAGCCTAAGGGCACTTCAGATTCTGCTTCATACTATAGTCATGTATGTTTACATCTGACTTTCTATCATAGATCATAATTTCCCTGAGGATAAGTTTTATTCATTTTTAATTTTTTTTATAGAGTGAGAATGTGAGCAGGGTGGGGGGCGGGGAGAGGAGTGGAGGGAGAGTGAGAGTGAACCCCAAGCAGTCTCTGTGCTCAGCACGGAGCCCCATGTGGGACTCAATCTCACAACCCTGTGATCATGACCTGAGCCCAAATCAAGAGTCTGACGCTCAACGGACTGAGCCCCCCAGGCGCCCTATGAAAGTTTAAAATTTTAAAACTCCTTTGACTATTCCTTTCATACAAAATGGTCTGATAGAGAGGACACTCAATGAAACATTTGTATGATAAGTTTGTATGTATTGCTTACAGCTTTGAAATTCCTTGAAGCTCTAAAGAAAACTGTGATAATCTAATTAATTTCATATTTATTATAGCTGGACAAATACATGTATGTATATACACACATATATGTATATATATACAGATATAAAAAATTCTGAATAATATCAGAAAATATATAAAAATTTCAGAAGGAATTATTCATTTATAACAGGGTTCATAATTAGACTTATCTTTAAAACAAAAATTTTCACCTGGAAAAACAGGGAATTAAACCCAAAGCAATACCCTACTTCCATAGGTTAATCAATGGCTCCATTTTTGTTCAAGTAGCCAGTTGGATCCTGCGTCCAAGGGCCTGTGGGTGGTGCTTTTGTTTTGGTGAGTCAGCAGCACTGCATTCTATATTCAGAGGGCACAGTTGCTGCTAAATACGAAGAGTGTTGATATTTCCTAAGAAGTCCCAGACAGTTTATGGTATTCTGACTCTCTGTGGTCACAAAGGCTTCTTCAGAGAAAAAGCTTAAAGGCTTATTAACTGCCATTTGAAAAATTGTTTTCGGTAATGTGTTTAATTACATCTCTACCTTAAGAATTAAATTTTGCTCTTTTTTTTAAAAATGCAATCAATGCGGTGCTGCTTTTTAATGCACACCCCCTAGTTATTTTAGTGTCATGTAATACAAATAACTTGGCTTGCCACCAAAAAATATCACTTTGAGGAACCCGAGGTGCTCATCTTGGATTTTCTCATTTTCCCTCCCAATACATAAATGAAAATGAGTTCAAGTGGCTGCCTGAATTCCCAAAGTCTCTCAGAAAAAAATGAAATCTTCTTTTCCCAGACCACAGTGTGGTGAAATAAATTAGTATAATGATTTATGTTTACTGTTTTAGTCAATTCTGATAGAGATTATAGAGACAAAATGACAAACTGCCTTAGTGGTAAACTTAAATCATGTCAGCCAATCTTTAGTTTTTCCTTACCCTAATTGCTCCTCTTGTTCATTTATCTTCCCAGACAATCTTTGGAAGAAATACTAGTTCAATCAGTGCGTGTGCAAACCACCCGAGATAAAAAAAGTTTAGTCTAATTTGTCTCACTGCATTGTAATGCCTCTAGTAAACAAATCTTGGTTTGAAGGAGACTAAAGAAATCTGAATAATTATGGTGCAAAATGCTCTCTCTTTGCATTTCTAAAGATACCATTTATATACATATGGGTTGTTCATCTCTCTGCTCCTCCCTCCATACTTCATTTCCTTGTGTCTTTGAAAACACCGACAATTTCCAAATTAGAACAAAGAATTGCATGCAATATTTTTATTCACACAGTTCAGGACCTGTTCAATACAAAAGTAAAAGGTATAGACTTTTTAAAGGAAAATATCCCTCCGTATTCTATGCACACTGCAAAAGAATATGTTGAGAAATGACTTTTAGAGGGATAATGGAGAAGATTCGTGTTTAAAATGGAGATAAAACCTCTAGCTACACAGAGAAGGCTTGGAGGCATGTAAACTTTCAGGTGATGAGAACAGGTTTAAGAGTTTCTGTTCTTTGTTTCACCAGCAAAACTTTATTTTTATTTTTTAAAAGATTTTATTAATTTATTTGACAGAGAGAGACACAGCGAGAGAGGGAACACAAGCAGGGGGAGTGGGAGAGGGAGAAGCAGGCTTCCCGCGGAGCAGGGAGCCCGATGCGGGGCTCGATCCCAGGACCCTGGGATCCTGACCTGAGCCGAAGGCAGATGCTTAATGACTGAGCCACCCAGGAGCCCCTCACCAGCAAAACTTTAGAATGGGTGTACTATGTGCCCCAAACAGCTAGGTAGTCCAGGGAAATTGGCTTGTATCAAGTCTCTTTGTGTTTCTGTTGAAGGGTTTTTGTTGAAGAGAATGTCATCTCCATGTTAGAAAACCTATCAAACTAGGGTGATTATGATTACAGTCTTTTAATTTTTTTCTTCCAAAACAGGACGAATCTGACATCTCTGACTTCTCCCTGGCTCCATCAGAGAGTAGATTCTAAATCTGAGCTGGTAAGTGATGCCAAGGACAATCTGGGTGTCCTCGTCAACAAGAGTGGGGGAGAAATGAGCGGCAGACCCAGGAGCCCCCGTCACTCTTGCCTGCATAAAAAGGAGAAAGACCACTAAGGCCCTTGGTGGTCTGTGGAATCACAGTGTTCACTTGGATGCCCACCACGCAAGTGTCTGATGTGACACCTTAGGAGCTCCAGATGAGGGTCCCTTGTCAGACCATGGCTCAGCAGTATCCCTCAAACCCACAGGATGGATTTTCATGCTTGTCATGAAGTGTTAGATCTAAGGGGTCTTACAAATCATCTCTAAAATGACAGACAAGAATATAATGGAGACACTGTGGTCTAGAAAAAGTAAGGCACTTTCTTAATATCATACGGGAAAGAAGGTGGAGAACTCGGACGCGGAGTTGGGTCCTACGAACCAAGGGGACTGCCTAGACTCTATAGACCAACCCTCAACATAGAATAAAAATGAAGTGAACCAAAGAAACACATTTAAGAAAGAGAAGACTTAAAATGTTAAAGCAAACTTGAGTCTTTCCTGGTTAGAAGAGTCACTTCTATGCCAACGTACTTGGACTTGGGCACCTAACAAGCTTGCTTTGAGTCTTCTCTTTTAGAAGAGAGGCAGAGGGGCACCTGGGTGGCTCAGTCGTTAAGCGTCTGCCTTTGGCTCAGGTCGTGGTCCCAGGGTCCTGGGATCGAGCCCCGCATCGGGCTCCCTGCTCAGTGGGGAGTCTGCTTCTCCCTCTCCCACTCCCCCTGCTTGTGTTCCCTCTCTCGCTGTGTCTCTCTCTGTCAAATAAATTAATAAAAATCTTTAAAAAAAAATAGAAGAGTGGCAGAGTGATTAATTAACCACTGAGCACAGACCACTGTGCTAGGAGCTTTGCAGAGGACACAGAAGACCACTGCCCGACCCCAGGAAGCTCACACGCTGGTGGATGAGATGGGTGGGCAAATGACCTTCTGCAGTGCAAAGTTGAATCAATCAAGAGCATACATACCACAGGTTATTTGTAGCTCAAGAAATACTGTGAGAGAATAGATTACTCGGATATAAAACTTCTCTTCATTAGTGGACCTTAACTGTGAAGGGGGAAAAAAAGAATGGTTCTATATAGGTGGACAAGACAGCTGGGTTGAGGTGTTGCCGTTCCAGTGACAGTCAAGTTACACACGCGCAGTCCTGGCCTTCCTTTTCCAAACTCAAAAGAGAAAATAATGTGCAATTTGTACAGGCGAGAAACAAACAGACCCACAGTTTTCTTGTACTTTGCAATTCAAGTGACCAATTTAATATACGTGTAACAGTGTTACCATATTTCTCCTCGGGGGGACTTAGTTATGGGGAGAGGCACGGGCCCACCAGGGCAGTGATCATGGAGGAACTCACATTGATCAAGTACTACTGTGTGTCACGCGTTGTCACGGGCACTTTGATGTATTTTATTTCATATCCTCATCACGGCAGTCCTATAAATAATGGTGACTATCTCCATTTTAGAGATGAGAAAGTTGGATTTTAGAGAGGCTAAGCAATGTGCCCAAGATCCCACAGGTAACAAATAGCAGAGCCAGAATTTTAACTGGCTCTGAAGACCCCGGTATCCATGCTCTTCTTGATCCCACTGCTAAAGCATGACACTTCAGAGCAGAGAAAAGGAAATGAATGATTTCAAACACAGGGAAAGAAGACCTTTCACAAAAGAGGAGTACATTTTGGCAGGCAGAGAGGCCAGAAGAAAGAAGGGACAAGGGAAATGGTGTGGCCCTCAGAGGCACACACACGATGACTGACCACGCTCCTGCCTTTTTCTTTCTCTGCCCAGACCCTCTGTGCTACCTGAGAACAATGTGAACAAAGGTGGATTGGAACTCTTTCCTTCTTCAGGCTCCAGCAGGAGGGGACTGTGAGGGGCTAGGTTTGAGTTAGAATCCACATTTGTGTGCAAGCTGAGGACTTTGGTGGTGAACATACTACGCAGTCATGCTGGATTACAGGGAGAAAGGGAGAGAGGAGCCTGGAATCTTTACAAAGGTAATTCATGCTCCTGATGCCCGTGTTAAGATGGCAATCTATGCTTATTTGCTACTTTGGTAACAAAGTATTTCTATTACAGGAAAACAGCTTCAATATTTAATGGAGAATGTTGGCTTTCACAGAAAACCCCATCAACAACCACAAAAAGAACAAAACAGCAAAAAATCATGAACAAGGAAAGGATCTGAGAACAAAGTATTCGGTATCAGATAACAGTCCCGAATATTTTTGGGAACTCTCTCTGTTTAGATGCAAAATATTTTTTTTTTGTAATTAAGAAATTAAAGAGAAAGATAAGAGAATCTTGACTTCTGTATGAGTGAGGACATAACTCATGCCAAGCCTTTGAATTCTTATCACTTTTCCCATGATCCTCATTTATCATGGTCATCTAAGTGCTTATCAGGCCTGCAAGAGGTAAGACATCAAAAAACACAAGCAATCTCGAGCCCTTGAAGAAACCACGATATTGGGCATGACCCTTCAAAAGGCATCCTCATCAAACAGAAGCTGTGTCAACTCTCTCGCATGGCAAGAGGTTATGATGCCGAAGATTAAAGACTTGATGTTACCAGGAAAACAGAAGAAGCTACGTTAAAAAAAAAAAGAGATAAATTTCCTCTTTTTTTTTTCTTCTGAGCTCTTTTCACGATTGTTCTCTGTAATTCGCTTTATACAGAATTGCTTGGCAACAGTTTTCCGAAGGAAAAAGCTTAAGGGAAAAATGTGTGGTCAAAAACTTTAAAAGAATTATTTATTTGTTTCACTTTATCCGGGATCTTACAGCCTATCTGCCTGGCTGTGATGCTAAACTTCCAGGACAGCAGAATGAGAAGGGCATTGGTTGGGAGAAAAGGGGTGGATGGATTACACGTCGTAATAAAATTTCACAGCCTCAAACCAGTCCTGACATCACAGAAACCAACAGGGTGAGTAGCTGCGATTCTCAGCTTTCGTTTTAGGGAGCACCTACCTGAGGCTATCTGTGCATAATCCAGATGGACAGTGAGTAGACAGTCATTGAGCGACTGCATCTGAGCTGTTGTGACCAAGGGAATGTTCTGCGGTATCCCTCAGGAAGTACAATGGTGTCCACAGATTCATCCCTAGATTTGGCTCTAAGCAAAGATGATAAAATCGTTGCTCTTTCCACTGGCCTATGGAGGAACTCTCATCCTTTAGGGAGAGATGGTGGGCACAGCCTCACCGATGGGAATGCTGCAGATTGGCATTTGCAGAACACACTGGAAGGAATCTTAGCCTTCTGTGGATAACCCCTGTAGGGGCTATGTATTCACTAAGTGCTCAAGCAAGGTAAATAGTCTGAAACAACAACAGACAGGAAGACAAAACCTTGGACACAAAGGAAGATCTGGATTGAATCAGAATGACCCAGAATTATCCACTGGTCGTACTAGGCAAATGTCCTTTGGCAGGCTCTTTAGTGCAGAGGAAAGGAAATCTGATATCAGCATTGCTCTCTCTCTGTCTTTCTTAGAGCATGACGTTCACAACCAAGACCTATGAGCCCCGAAGTTTCTCAGATGGGCTCAGCGGGACTAGAAACCTTTCAAATTGCTTGAAAAATTTGTGATGGTGTATAAATGTGTGTTTTTTTCCCCCCCAAGGAATTGATTCTCAGATGAGGGTTGAGCACTGCTTTCATACTTACCATATATGCAGGTAAATGCATCGCTCTTATGCATGGTGGCTGTGTCCTAACTCAGCAAGTCATTCTCAACACATCTTTCTGTTGTCTTAGTTTTCACAGTCTTTCATTCAAAGACTCTTCTAAGTTTTTCCACATTGCTACATGAAGTAGAGCAGATGCTGCCGTGTTATGGGCGCCCATGTTTGGTTCTGAGTGTGTACAAAGCCAAATAAGCAGCCCCCTTCCGGAATTGACCAGAGGAGGTTTAGTTCTGTCTGGATATGAGTAATCATAAACAGAGGCTTCAAACTCAGATGTCCACAGGGGCCAGCCACTCATAGAAGGTCAAGCCATAAGGTGATAAAATGCAGCAAAAACTCATCCCTTCTCTTGGGAGACTGTGGGGAACTAAGGAACATATGTCAGAGGAACCACAACTCAGTTCCGGTGAACAATTATAGTAAAGGATCGCATGTCCAATATATTGCCAGATCTTCCCGATTTCTGAGAAGTTCTAGAGATCTGCATTTTTCACAAAAATTTCTGTTACATCAAGAATATCCATAAAAATCACTATTAAGATTTACCTGATGCAAGACTGAGCTATAAATCTTAGTTTTAGGTAACGTGGATTAACTGACTTAAAGTCTTCTGAAATGTATCTAAGATTTATGAAACTCAAAATATCTTAATGTTGAACGTTAATATGTAAGAATAGGTAGAGTGTTGGAAGCTCATTCCTCTTTGAAGATGTAGTTGATCATATTTTCCCCATGTATAGAGTGTCACTAGAAAGAAGCCCAAGAAGAATGAATGTTCTTCAGGCGTTTGGGGGAGACAGGAACTTGAAGCATGTTGTCTGCAGCGGACAGATGTAACTTGTTACTAATACTGAAGAGTGGCTGATATTTGAGAAAGGAAATGTTACTGCATATGGCTAGAGAAATGAGGTAGCAAAGACGCAACACAGAGGGCAATGAAAGTTTATGGAGCCCAAGCTGCAGGTCCATTCCTTCCCTCCTTAGATGAGAAGAGCTGGTCACGAGTCAGAGCAGCGGCATCCAGGCATTGAGGGCTCGCCACCTGGTGGGCTACTTGTTTCGGCAAGAGAGATGCCTCTACTGAACAGGACGGTTGAGTTGCTAGTTTGCCCTGGGACACGTACCAAGTTGGGAGCCTCAGATATACCAAACCTGATTCAGCCACACCCACGAGACACCGACTCTCGCAAGCACAGTAGCTAATGGGCAATGTTGGATGAGAGCCCTAAGGGATCACATGAGGTTTACGTTCAGTTCTTGCAGAAATTCAATGCTTACCGAAAGGGCTGATTTCACAGTTGGCTAACTTGTAATTCCTTTCGCTTTAGTTCCAGCCACAAGAGTCAAAGGGCATTTAGTGTGTCCTAAAAGGCTACTCTTTATGGAGGGGAATAGGGTATTATTTTATATGCATTAGATCTCTATTCTTTATGTATATATTATATATATATATGCACAGGTGACACACACTATTACATTACGATGTTTCAGGTGTACAACAGTGATTCAACAACTCTGTATGTTATGCTATGCTTTCCAACTGTCACCATTCAAAGCTATTAAAATACCATTGACTATATTCCCTGTGCTGTACCTTTTATCCGCATGATTTAGTCAGCCCATAACTAGAAGCCTGTATCTCCACTCTTCTTCACGCATTTTGCCTATTCCCCCATCCACCTCCTCCCTGGCAACCCTCAGTTTGTTCTCTCTATGGGTTTGTTTCCACTTTTTTTGTTTTATTTTTTAGATTCCACATATAAGTAAAATCATATGCTATTAATCTTTCTCTGTCCGACCTATTTCACTTAGCACGATACTCTCTAGGTCCATCCATGGTTTTGCAGGTGGCAGGGTTTCTTTCTTCTTTATGGCTGAATAATATTCCATCACATATATGATATATATATATATATATCATATATATTTATCTATCTCACACATCTTTATCAATAGAAGCTTGGATTGCTTCCATATCTTGGCTATTGTAAATAATGTTGCAGTAAACCTAAGGGTGCAGGTATCTTTTTGGATTAGTATTTTCATTTGCCTTACAGAAATACCCGAGTAGTGGAATTACTGGGTCATATGGTAGTTCTATTATTAAGTTTTTGAGGAACCTCTGTAGTGTCTTCCACAGTGGCTGCACATCCCCATCAACAGTGCATCAGGGGTCCTTTCCCTCCACACCTTCGTCTAGGCCTCTGTTCTTAAGGCCGCTCGCAGGTGTTCATCGTGAGGGCCATGCCTAAGAGAAGGATACTCTTTAAGATCACTCTGGACTACCATGAAATAATCAGATGCAACTATTTGAAACGCTATTTAAAAGCTCAGCATCAGTTTTAACTGCTCTTTTTCTTAAAGATTTTGTTTATTTTTTTGAGAGAGAGAGAGATAGTGAGAGAGCGCACGAGCAGGGGGGAGAGGGACAAGCAGACTCCCTGCTGAGCGCAGAGCCCAATGTGGGGCTCCATCTGGGGACCCTGAGATCATGACCTGAGCTGAAATCAAGAGCCAGACGCTTAACCAACTGAGCCCCCCAGGCGTCCCAATTTTAGCTGCTTTATAAGTGAAACTAAGCTGGAAAATAGACAACCCCATTAGTTTATTTTCTGTGTAATTTAGCTGTTATCACTTCAAACTCCAATGTGGGTTTCAAGTTTTCACGCATTTCTTTCTGCCCTATCAAGATGTGATAGCCAGACAGAATCTTTCTAATAGTAAGGTTCATATTTTATTTTGCCCCCAATGGCTTTTTGCCTAAAATTTGTACCTTCTTAGGAGTCTCAAGTTAGTAGAAAAAGAGAGATCATTTATTTTGTGACCTTTTTACAGGAGAATGGTTTGGAATGTTTATTTTTTATCAACCTAAAATTAAGAGGGTTTCTTCATTTTGTGTTGTCATTTAAAGGAACCAGTCTCTAGAAAAATAAACGTTTTACAGGGCGCCTGGGTGGCTCAGTTGGTTAAACGTCTGACTCTTGATTTCAGCTCAGGTCATGATCTCAGGGTCCCTGAGATGGAGCCCCACAGTGGGCTCTGTGCTCAGCGGGGAGTCTGCCTGTCCCTCCACCTCCCCCTCTCCTCCTCCCCCCACTCGCATTCTCTCTTTCTCTCTCTCAAATAAATGAATAAATGAAATCTTAAAAAAAATTAAGAATTTTAGATCTCCAAATGTACTGGATACCCAGATTAACACAGAACACTTCTTTGAACTCTGAAATACAAAGACCATTATTCATGATATGGAAATTGATTGATTCTAAGAAAATTTTAAAGAAAAAATAATCTATTTGTAGAAAGAAAAAGTAAGCCATTAAAAATCTGCTTATAATTATCAGTCTTAAACTTTCTACAAAAATTAGAGAACTAGCCTGACTTTTGGAGGGCCTTTTGTGTGAGTGGATGTATGAAATTCTGGAAAGAAGACCTGCCATGGGAGAGGATAGTCTAAAGGAAAAGTCTTAGGCCTATGGCAGAAGAGTTAAAAGCATGGGAAGTCAGAAATCAGACTGATTCTAATCCCAGCTCTACCCCTTATTATCCCCTCTGTAAAATGGGAAAAATTATAGTATCATCTCATAGGGGTTCTGGGAGGGGTTTAAGTAAGATAATACCTGTAAAATACTTAGAACCATGCCTGGCACATGGTAAGAATTCTTTTTCCTCTTTTTTAACATTTACCATTCCAACAAGTGTGTAGAATGATATCTTTTTGTGCTTCTAATTTGTATTTTCCTGATTAATCATATTGAGTGACTTTTCATGACCTTAATTGCTATCTGTATGTTTTCTCTGGTAAACTGGCTGTTCCAATGTTTTGTCCATTTTTTATTCCAGTGGAGGCATTAAATCTTCTCCCTTCACCATGGTCTGTAGAAAGAATGGTCACCCTGCACTGGCAGGGCAGTCTCAAGAGATATGGTAAACATGAAGCATTCACAGAGTGACTCAGAGTTGCCTCGTCGCCAGCCACTAACGATGATGATGTACAAGATTGGAGAGAAGTTGGTGAATTGAATCTTTGTGCTCTTAGGATTTGCTGTTGACTTGTCACTGGAGAAGCTTCTAGGAGAACTTGGTTATGGTGCTGGTATCAGATCACAAAGATAATACCCAATTTGGGGGGCTAATGTGAAAGAAGTGACCTCCAGCCTCACGGACAAGGAGACACCTGCCTTGATCTCCAATAGTGTCAGATCTTGCTCACTCTGATGATCTTTTTGATATATCACAGGCCCCAGTTATTCAATCAAACACTAATATATGTGTTGTTCTGAAGGTATTTTGTAAATGTGCTTAAAGTCCATAATTAGTTGGCTGTAAGAGAGTCTTGTAATTAATCTGGGTGTGCCTGAGTCAATCAATGGAAAGATCTCAAAAGCAGAGCTGAGGCTTTCTGGAAGCAGAAGAAGCTCCCCTTATGGCCAGCCTGTACCAGAGAGTTACACTTCCTGATGCCCTGCCCTATGGATTTTCATCTTGCCTCGTTAGCCTTGACAATTGCATAAACCAACTCCTTATATTAATGTCTCTCTCTCTCTCTCTTTTTTTAAAGATGTCATTTATTTCTTCATTTGAGAAAGAGATTGAGAGAGCACAAGCAGGGGGAGGAGCAGAGAGAGAGAGAGAGGGAGAAGAAGACTTCATGCTAACCAGGGAGCCCTAAGAGGAGCTTGATCTCAGGACCCTGGGATCACAACCTGAGCCTCAGGCAGATGCTTAACTGACTGAGCCACCCAGGTGCTCCAAATGTCTCTCTTTTAAAAAATAGCATTTTATTTTATCTTCTTATCATTATTATTATTTAAGTAGGCTCCATGCCCACATGGGGCTTGAACTCACAACCCTAAGATGGAGAGTTGCATGTTCTGCCGGCTGAGGCAGCCAGGTGCCCCATAAATCTCGTAATATAATATCCTACTGGTTCTGCTTTTCTGGTTGAACTTTGACTGATATAGTCACCCACTGACGAGCTTCCTCTTGGACTATGTAGCCTCAACCTCATTTTTCATAAACCCGTTTTAGCTCACACAACTTGAAAAAAAAAAACAAATTAGTTTCACATTGTTTCTTTTAAATAAGATACAACTGCCTTTAAAAAGTATATATACTTCCATAAACTGTCTTTTAGTAGAGTCAATAACCTATTTGAATTTTTCTGCCTAGTGATGTACCTATTTATACCATCTAATGTTTTGTTTTGTTTGCATTTATTTTTTCATTTGTTTTTCCTCCTCTTTTTCTGCGTTTAATTAGACTGTTAAATTTTTTCAACATTTCTGCTACTGTTCTTTTTTTTTTTTAAGATTTATTTATTTATTTTAGAGAGAGAGAGTGCATGAGCTAGGGGAGGGGCAGAGGAAGAGAAGCAGACTCCCTGCTGAGCACAGAGCCTGATGTGGGGCTTGATCCCAGGACCCTGAGATCATGACCTGAGCTGAAATCAAGAGTTGGTGGCTCAACTGATAGAACCACCCAGGTGCCCCTCCTCTACTGTTTTCCTTTGCTGGTTTGAAGCCTATACAATGCATCCACGTTCTTTTAGTGGTCACTATTATTTTATAGCCATATTTATTTATATTTTTAGTAATAAAACATCAAGTCAGTCCATAACTCTTCCCAAACATGCCATAAAACTTACCAGGTTTAAGCCAAACAACCCCAAACAAAATATTATTTCTTTTAGAGCTTTCGTTTCACTCTTCTTATATATTCTAAAATTTATTCTGACTAATTTTTATAGTAGATTTTTCATTCTTTTCTTGACCATTTCTGTATGTTAGATGCAAGAGAATGTGTGAACCTAAGGAGCCATCTTGACCTTGAATTTACTTTAACTTTTTATTATAAATTTTCAACATTCAGGGGTGCCTGGGTGGCTCAGTTGGTTAAGCGACTGCCTTCGGCTCAGGTCATGATCCTGGAGTCCCGGGATCGAGTCCCGCATTGGGCTCCCTGCTCAGCAGGGAGTCTGCTTCTCCCTCTGACCCTCTTCCCTCTCGTGCTCTCTATCTCTCAAATAAATAAATAAAATCTTTAAAAAAAAAATAAATTTTCAACATTTGATATGATCTTAGCAAATTAAAATTTTTAAGAGATGTCTTAAGCTGTTTAACCTAGAGATACTCTAAAATTTCACAGAACACAACCAAGACATGAGGAAACTACACCGTAAGAGTAATTCATTACATTTTCCATGGGGCCTCTTGTCCCTTTTTATGAATTTCTGGAATCTTGTGGGGCCATCAAATAAGAAAAGAATAATAAGGAATCCACACATGCCTTCAAAATATCTGGAAGCAAAAGGTTAACCTCTAGCGGTATTAGATAAAAATTTAATATAACTTACATATGGAGTTATGGATTATGCAGTGTAGGAGAGCATTTAAGATTCCAAAAAAAGCCTTAAACTTTTTTTAGACATATACAATTGCTTCTTAATTAAGAGTCAAGTTTTTACGCTCCTACTAATTAAACCAATGTTGTTATTGAGAAAGATTGTGGATCTCGATCCATCGATTCACACAAAGTAATAGCCATTATTATACTGAATTCAAACCTTCTGGGAAAGCAGAACACAAACCCTGAACTTAAATAAGATTCAGAGTGGTTCTAAAAATGTTGTAAGTCAATATTTAATCAATCAGAACAAATGTGTTTTTGTATAAAAATTTAAACACACAAAATGAACACCTTGAGACACTTTTGGAATATATAAAAGCAAAGGATTTCCAAATAAACACAGTCTTCGCTTATGAGTAAAGCCCTCCGTTGTTGTGGGCTACAGAATAGCGGGGCAGTATAGACAAAGCGTGATAGGGCCATAGATCACAGTAATAACATTTGCAATAAACAATAACAGAACAAAGCAGACATCTATAAGAATCCCACGAGGAATTTACGTTATCCATAATTTTTCTTTACATTTGAGAAACTATGGCAGGAAAGGCCATTACATTCAATGGCACCAATTAATTTCTGCAACTTTTAATGACATCTTTCTGAGTAAAAACCTCACATAATGCCCTGGGCACATGATTGATAGCAGCTTATGTTTGATTTGTACTGGATTCCTGATTTTTTTTTAGTATTTTTAAAGAGTCCCTCTGCAGCCAATCAAGCAATCAACATGAAATACTCAGATTCTCTCTTGAAAAGTACAAGAAAAAAGAAAAGACAGTGTGGCTTCTTTCCTGGGCCAACAGCTGACTGGTGATGTTATTTAAGTAGTTCTGTGGATGATGGATCACAGAGAATTTTATTCCGAGAGAAAATGATAGTCAAGGAAAGCATTTAATGGTTGTTCCATTCAGGGTATCAGAGTATTTAACACTACTCTTAAATATGGGTTTGTAATACAGAATTCCCCTTTATTGAACTTCCTAAACTTGAGCAGAAAGTGTTTCTTTATACCCTAGAAAATATCCAGAGTTTGTAATATCGATGAAGGGATTTAAACCGAACAAAGAGGACCACCCAAGAACTCACATACTATTTTAGTCGGGTCTGATCACAGGAAATAAATCCTTGATTAGCATGGGGTTTGGAGGGAGCCTCTTTTCATTAACCATAAAAACTCCAGTCAAAATTTGGTTGTGTGGTTTAAAAAATAAACACGCAGCCTAAGATAGCGTGTCTATCTGTGGTGTGCTGGTAAGTGCAAGTTTCCTACCCTCAAGGTAGGTATGTCCTGAGAAAGGTCTTCTGAATGGAAAACAGAAGCCTAGAGACAGGCAACATTGCATGTGTGCAAGCGACACCCTACAAAGGAAAAATGGCCTCATGGAGACCAAATCCTGCTCAGAACCATTTATCGGTGATGACCATGAGGAGAATATGGAGTGTCTAGGAGCCATAGACCTTGACTTCATTCCATAAATAGTCATTGTCTATTTTAGTCTGGATACTGAGACAAGTTTTGAAAGGCCCCACGTGGGTGGTAGAGTTGAGATTATCTAGCTCGCTTCCAAATCCTAGTTTGTTAACACTTACGTTTTAGTACGTCATGAAAATAAACAAGAATAAACAAGAATTAAAGAATAAGCAAAAAAATAAACAAGAATAAACAAGACATTGGATTTTATGATTTAGTTGATTAAAATGAAAATTAGTAAAAAATTTTCCTATTAATTGGTGGTTTAGACATTAATCTAGTTTTAATCATAGATTAAATTTAATCGATCAGATTTTAATCATATCAAAAGATGATGGTTCTTATTCAAGGGCTCTATTTAACTGTTAGCATACTTATGTTCAAAGTGAAAGAAGAATAATGCCCAGGTACTGAGGGAATGAAATGCACCCTGGCCTTTAAATTCTTACAACTTTGCTATGATTTTCCACGGTTCCCAGTATGTTCTTTAACTAAAAATTCCAGATAACCCAGAAATCACCCACACTCCATAACCACTGCTGAGAAATAGGGTTTTGGATGACAAAGAGTGAGAGGAAAGATGATAAAATTCAGATTTTTCCATTACTGTTAATATTGTCACATAACAGTTCGGTGGTTTTATACCAGAGCAAACCGTGGGCTATGTTCCGATGTGTGTCTTAACGTGATCTCTCCTTCAATCCACAGGAAGCTACACATGCTGGAATAATTTCTTCTTAATGAATGGACTCATCCAGTTTTACTTTCTACATTGCTTTGACCTATAAGATTGCTGCCTCTTTACTTCTCAAATGTTATCCCTGTAGATAACTACTGAAGATGATCCCATATTAAGGGGGGGGGTGTCCCAGAACTGGAAGTGACCTCAGAGGTAATAAACTCAAATATCCCCCTTTTACAAATCCAGAAATTGAAGCTTTGAAAGTACTTGCCTGATACCACTGGGAATGCCAGTGGCAAAGCCAGGACAGAACCTTAGTGACCGCAGTCCTAGTAAAATGCAGTGGCACTCCCTGATTACTGTTTGTAACATCAAAATCAGGGTAAACAACACATAGAGCATTGTACTGTGTTCCTCAAAACACTCTGTGAGGCTTGTCAGAGACTGGAATATTCTTTTGCCCCCCCTCTCAAGGAGACACAAGCTCAACCTTGCTCAGAAAGATCAAGGTTGCCCTTAAAATTATTCCCCTAAGTTTAAGTGCAGGTATTCTGAACAGTTGATACTGGTCATTGTCATTCCCCTTAGCAGAGACTGAGAGCTATGCATTGCCATGTACCTGTCCTCCCTGTGAAGCAAAATGTACTCAGTGTATTTGAAAAGTCTATTTCTTATTCTACTAAAGAAAACAGGAGAAATGGGAAAGGAGCGTGGAGAAAACCAAATAAGAAAAGAGGAGAAGTGGGGAAAGAAGACAGGGCAAAGTGAGATGTCTAACATAGCCCTGGGCCACCGCTTCAGTCTCATTAGGATGGTGATTATAAAATAAGACAGGGGGCTGGTTGGTTGACTTGGCTGGTAGAGCACACGGCCCTTGATCCTGGGGTTGTAAGTTCGAGCCCCCTTGGGTGAAGGGATTATTTAAGAATCAAATTGTTTTTTAAAAGTGCATCTAAAAATAAATAACGTAAAACAGGAAATGACAAGGTTGGCGGGGATGCAGAGAAATTGGAACATCTGTGCACTTTGGTGGGAATACAGAACGGTGTAGCATCTGTGGAAAACTTGATGGTGGTTCTCAGAAGTACACAGAGAATTATGATATGATCCATCAATTGCACTTCTCTCTATATACCCCAAAGAAGTGGAAGAAGGGACTTGAATAAATACCTGTACGCCTATTTTTCACAATAGCATTATTCACAATAGCCAAAACATAGGGGCAACCGAAATGTCCATTGATGGATGAATGGATACAACAAACAAATATGACACATACATGAAATAGAGTACTACTCAGCCTTAAAACAGAAAGAAATTCTTGGGGTGTCTGAGTGGCTTAGTTGGTTGAACATCCCACTCTTGATTTCAGCTCAAGTTATGATCTCAGGGTCGTGACATCAAGCCCTATCTCGGGCTCCATGCTCAGCTGGGAGTCTGCTAGAGATTCTCTCTCCCTCTTCCTCTGCCCCTCCCCCACAGTGCTCCCTCTCTCTCTCTCTCTCTCTCTCTCAAATAAATAAATAAATCTTTAAAAGAAAAGAGAAAAGAATTACTGGGGAAATTTATGAAAAATGTAAATGACCCTCATACTTCGTATCCACTTAAAAAAAAACTCTCCAAATAATATTCATTATTTTCAGCAAAGGCAATTCTTTTCATTTCCAAAACAAGCAACTGTTTTTCAATGACAAGTGGTTGTTGAAACAAGTGGTGATTCCACTTTCTTTCCCCATCTGCAGCATTCAGAGGCAGATAACCTAGTGCGCTCTTTTTAACTTAGAAAAGGTATCAGGGATTTCCGAAGTACATATTCTATGGAGCCCCAAATTTTTTTTTCCCTTGTGCAGTACAATATTCGCTCTGATTACTTCTATTTGAAAATAAATAGCCAAGTCTTTACTTTTGCAATACTCTTTCTGATCGATCCAAAGGCAGCAGGAATGAAATATTTGTTCTTTCTACTCCTTTACAGTTAGTTTTTCTTTAATTACAGGAAACTCTCATTATAAATATGCTCTGTGTTATCGGGCAGCATCGGCTCTTGGATACTTAGCTTGGCGGCCAAGTTTATCTTAGCCTTTACAGCTTCTACCTTGCAAGGACATTCCAACTTCTCCCATATTCTTTTAGAGATTGGGTAAATGGCCAAACTGCAAAGGATCATTATTTATTCAATGATAGAATAGCTTCCCACGAGCCCAGATAATATGAAGCAACTAATTTAAGATATTTAAAGCGGTGCTCATTTTTATTGGCAAGATATGGGGCATCTTGAGATGAATGTGTGCTTAATCACCACCACAAGAATGTCATGTTATTATTACTCCTTGAGACTTTAGGAAGCTGTTACTGTGTGCTAGGTCATTTAGGATATTGTGATACAAATGGCCGACAGATACGGTTCTTGCTCCCCGGGATCCTACCATTTATCAGAGGCACTCTATGGATCGACCTTGGTTAACTTACTTTACAGAATTTTGTGGTTGGAATGGTTCAAGAGCTCTTCTGCCCCCAGTATTGCCAGAAAATGCATCCTTTCGAATGTATCTCCCTCTTTTGTAGTGTGAGGACCGCACAATTTAGTATCTATATTAACATGACTTTAGGATTCCATTGTTGTCAAGAGCATAATTTTACTATTTCAAGAGTCTCTTGTCCAAGTAAATAACTGGATTGTTTACTACAGAAAATTTCCCAAAAAGATCTGTCAAATCTTCAACTGAAAGCATCAATGGGCAGTTCACAATCCTAAGACTCCTTAAGCTTTTGCTTCAAAATGTTTGCTGTTTCTAGCACTCTCAAACTATTATACAATAATCCTTACCTGGTCCTTCTCAAGTCCTGGCTCTGAAAAACCAGCCTTGAACCCAGACTTCAAAATTCCAATAAACCAGGACTTGCCCTTCCCTCAAGTGTGTGGTATCCACAGCAACCAAAAGATGAGACAGCAACAACTCAAAGTCAAGCATCTATCAATGGAGAAACAAAGTGTGGTATAGCCATACGATGAAATACTATTCAGCCATAAAAAAAAAAAAATCGTAGCACTGATACATGCTGTAGTGTGCAGAAACCTCAAAAAGATTATGCTAAGCGGAAGAAACCAGACACAAGGGATTACATATTGTATGGTTCCATTTATATGAACTATCCACAGTAGGTGAATCTATAGATTAAAAAGGCAGATAAACGGTTGCTTCCGATTTGGGGTAGCAACAGGGGAATGGTTAGTGACTGCTTAATAGTTAAGGGATTTCCTTTGGAAGTGATACAAATATTTTGGAACCAGGTAAGGTGATGGTTGCACAGTATTGAGAATTTATGAAATGCTACATAATTGCATACTTGAAAATCGTTGACTTTATGTTATATGAATTTCACCTCAAGTAATACAATTTTTTAAGGATATAGAGTCATGTTCTTTCTTAGGTTGATAAGGAATAAACAGGTTGTTCTATTGATATCTGGGGAACCAACATTTGACAGCTGTAATTTAAACCAGAGCCTTGTTTGGGTTTTGAAAATAGATCATAATCTCCTTGGTTGGGACCATCAATGACTTTCAAAGCTGGAATTCAGTTTCCCTTGAGTTTACTCCCCTGTGAGTAAATGGTCCCCCTTTTGCCAGCATGTTTTATTCTTGTATGTCTCATCTTCTTACACTTCAGTGATCTTTCAGTTGTCATTCATTTCAAGGCACTCTGACTTGTAAATTCTAACCCTGTTTGGTAGCGCTACATTTCTCCGGCGTCATTATGACGTCTTAATCCTTAAAAAATTTGTAGTATTTATATATATCTCCACTTTTTGGCTTGTTTTTGCTTGTTTGCAACCTTTGAAAGAGCCAGTATTTTTTTTTTTTTTTTAAGTCTAATTTTTTACGTCGAGAGCACAGAGACTCTCTCAAGACATCTTAAACGAGAAGATCTGGTGCAAAGACCCTACATTCAGTTGAACGGGAACAGGGCTGGAATGGCAGCTGCTGGGCTCGGGCTAGGCTCTGTTTCCCTTAGTGGGATCATGAGAGGTGTGAGCGTGTAGGAAATAGTCCCCTTCCCTGTCTTACTTGTCCAGGTTTTGTTTTGTTTTGTTGTTTTCTCTGCAGGTATGCTTCTCCTGACTCTTATTCCATTTTTTTTTTTTTTTTCCTGATGGCTTTTCAGTTTAATCAAAGTATAACACAGCCAGCAATGAGTTACCAGTCTGAGGATGCCCATGCCCCGGGCTTGGCTGTTTTGCTGTCCATTTCTTCCCACCCTGCAGAATATACTCCGATCTAAACATGTTCTAAGTCACGGATAATTCGTATAAGTGTGTGTCTGCTTTGTTCAAAGACAACTGTTTCATCCTAAAGCCCCAAATCACTAGATTTATCTTCGACAATTACTGGGCTTTGATCACTCTGGAATTGGCGGTGTCATGCGGTATGTAGCTGTCCTTTTCCAGGGCACTTCCCTTATCAGGATACATGTCTGTTGATTTGTGGGAAGCTGACTGTTTTTCGTTCCTGACAAACCCCAGTGATTAAAATGTAGTGCTTGCTCTTGTGCTCCTGATAAAGGTGACAACTGCAGAGTTTCCAGTGCTGGTGGATGGAGTCCATGCAGATTGCTTTTTAATGAAAGCAATATATTATCTTACCTAGAGACCCCGAAGCCTTACTTTGTTAATGTATTCTGGTTTGGCACCACATTTATCTATAAATTAGTTGTATTAAACACACTCCTTACTATTTATCCAGCCTTTAAAGAGTTTTTCTAGTGGGAAGATTTTGCCCCTTTTCTTCACCTCAAGTATTGTTATGCCCAGTGACAACCCCACCCATATTTTTAAAGTGGAGTTTTGAATAAAATGTTCCCAGGAGGGAAAAGTATTACTACCACTATGCTCAACAACTTGATAATCCTTCTCCACACTTAGCCATGAAAATAAAAGGGAAGATGGAATTCATTAGAGAACCCGCCTTTCAGGTGAGTCTCCTAAAAATGTGCAATAATTCTGAAATCAAAGCCCACTAAATAAACCAAAAGGAAGATGTCCATTTAAAATTGAGATTGTTGCCTAGGATATTAATTCAATGTCAGTAAAAAGAGAAGAAAAAAAATAAAATTGAGACTGTAGACATTCCAAGGTTGATATTAGAGGAACCCTCCTATCCATACGGAGAAAAAGAAAATCCTGTCATACGTTCAAAGTCAGACAATCCCCCAACATGCAATTCTTTGTCATAGCCATATCTCACAGGGGGTGTATATAACAGTGTTGGGTCTACTGCAAGTGATCACAATTCCTTGGGAAGTAAACGCATCTATTGTCCTTTTGGATGAAGACTCCACTGTGAGGTACAAACTTCATGCTGTGGCTTTGGAAATAGTTACAATGCCCAGGCCTTGTAATGACCCATGAACTGAAATTGGAAACAAACTATTTTGCTGAACGTGACCTCTCTGACCTAAACCCGATATTAAACTTTTTACAGAACTATAAATCAAATCCATTAAAAACAAAAAACCCAGTGAACCAGTCTGAACTAAATCCAAACCTACATATTTTCTAAAACAACTGAACTGTAACAAAACAAAAACATCAAAATATTCTCCAACCTGAATCGATATTTCATTTGGTTCAAGTCTCAGAACCATATTTTCTATTTCAAGATAGGATTATTGTTAAGTGTTAACCAGCACTTTCAAGAGGAAATACAGAAGGGAGATTAAGGCCATAGTTAGCAATGAGACTGAATAAGAAAAGTATGCAGTAAGATGTGTGAAAAACATCCATGTTATAAATTATTGAGCTAAACACACAGTCGTTGAAGAAGAACCCGAGAAAAAAATTGCTGAGACGAAGCCAATGCAATAATCAAATTTGTGAACAATGGAGAAGATATGGAGGAATCAATACAGATCACCTTTAGGAAGTGGTCAGTTCAATGGGGAGTGAACTGATTCCATGGTGCGGTACAGGAACTCAGCAAGAAATCACATATTAAGCATGGCTGACATCAACTTATTTTTTAGATTCCAGGGGATTATATTCACTCTTGTTAGAATTTTCCTTATTTACTGACTACTTTTTTGGATTACGAATTGTAGAGAAATAAATAGTGAATGGAAAATAATTTTAGAGTAACTTTTGGTCTATATGAATAAGAAACTACAAAATTCAAAAGTGAAGTATTTGAACTTTCAAGGTATTCTAGACAGGTAAAAACGAGGATGATTTTCAAAACAAATTTATGTTTCAGAAAAGATTCTCCAACATCCAAAACTTTTGTAAAATGTCCTTTCGTGGTATAAAAACATGAATGTCTCTAAAAATAACCCAAATGTATTTTCACATTATCTTTAACTAGGCTTTGGCATATACACACATAAGTATGCGCGCGCGCGCACACACACACACACACACACACACACACACACACTCTCACACATGTACACATATTTATCTAGAAAGGTCTAGCTTTTCATGAATGGAATATCAGGAAAATGATCACAGGACAGAGAGCCTGTGGATCCATGATTTTTCCAAGAAAAAGGAAACCAGGGTCCCCAATAAGGATACTAACATATTTAATCTATCTATCACTTAGGGCTGCAATGAAAAGCTAGAAGGCTAACATCTGCTCAAAATACTTATAAAATATTAAGATGACTCTCCATTTCTGGAAATTTCTCTTGAAAAAATAATCATGAACATGAGATTTACTCACAAGGATTATCTACAACCACTATGCGGTAGAAACTATTAACTAATCACCAAACCCATTTCCTCATCTTCCAAAGCCCACGGCTAATGCATATTTCCCAGCCTCCCCTGTAGTCAGAGGTGACCATCTGATTAAGTCCTATCCAATGGAATGTGAACAGAAGTGATATGTGATGTGTGTCACTTACAGTCTCACTGCTGATTGTTTATGCTCTTTCCCTTTCTATGTCGACCTTGAAAGCCACATGTTAAAGATGGTGGAACCTTAATATGGAAGGATACTGCATCCCTGAATTACTATTTGAAGGTGATCAGAAACACTGGTTTGGACTTTATGTGAACAATAAATAAGCAATCAATCAATAAATAAGCATGAAATCTATGGAGATTTCAGGGATTTATCTGGAGTAGTGTCAGCTTAATATGCATCTTTTTTTTAATAATAACAAATAATTGGAGATAATCTAAATACCTAACAAAATTGTAGTGACTATTTTATTTGGTGATCATTGATAATTTTCATTTTCTTCCTTGAATGATTCTGGATAATCTTCATTTCCTACAATTCATACATAAAACATTTATAATTGATACATAAAATTTATAATATTGCTTTATAAAAATCAAATTAAATGTGTATAGTGATGGTATATGGTATTGATGGCACCCAGAGTGATAGTTTTAGTAGAAGGAGAATATATTTTTATGCTCATAATATGTTGTAAGTCGTTGGGAAGAAGAAAAGAAATTCTTTTTATTTTTCTCACAGCTTAATTTGATTTCATTCAATGGAAAATTTGTGATTTTAAGTGGAAAAAATGTTATTGGTTGACTCCTGCATACATATTGTTAAAAGTCTGTGTGTGTGTGTGTGTGTGTGTGTGTGTGTTATCTAATAGAAATCAAATCAAGATTTGACCAAGGAAATAACCCTGGGATGAATGGATTCTTAGTACCCCTAAAATTCATATTGAACGGGAGCCTAACTGCTGTGGAAAATATAATGGGTCATTTACCATTAGGTGACTAATATAAGGATAGAAGAGCATGTTGAATTTTCTTTTATATTCACTAACTTTTATTTTAGGTATCAATTATGTTGTTTTTATCCCTTTTCATGATTGTTATTATGTATATTACATAATCAGCTTTAACTCATTACTTTTATTAAAGCTAGGTGCATGTTGTCCTTTATTCACATAGTATGTGCTATCTTTTTCTTTTAAATTTTTTAAAAAAAGATTTTATGTATTTATTTGAGAGAGAGAATGAGCATGAGTGGGGCAGGGTGGGGGGCGGGAAGAGGCAGAGGGAGAAGCAGACTTCCCGCTGAGCAGGGAGCCCGAGGTGGGGCTCAATCCCAGGACCCTGAGATCATGATCTAAGACGAAGGCAGACACTTAACTGACTGAGCCACCCAGGCACCCCTAGAATGTGCTATCTTAATTAACTTGTACATAGCCAGCTTAACCAGAATATCCATGTCCTCTTTGCATTGAAAAACCAACATTCTGATTGAAGTTCATTTCATATCAAATGCATGTAGTTAAGTACCTTTGCATATTTCCAGACTAACAGTTGAGCTGTATGCTTACTGAGGGCTGTTGGGTCTGAGATTTGCTTTTTATTCTACTTACAAGATAATAAATCGACCTGTTATTATTTCATGGATGCTGGCAGAAGACAAAAGACTCTTGGGCCAGAGACTTTAATTACTCATGGTGTAGCAAGCAACAGGAACATCAGCATATTCACAGGAGTTTTCCTTGCTTCCAAGAGTCAGCAGGACAATGTGAAAGACTATACATGCAGTCAGTTTGCGTTAAAGCCAAGAAGCATTAGAATTGGGGAATCTACCTGTCTTATAGCAAGCAGTAAGCAAACCTCCTCTGTGCCTGGGGAGAGATGTTATGTCATCTCTCAATGTCGCTGCAAAAACAACCCTGAGCAATGATCTGAATGGAAGAACAGTCAAAGTCTTTTGGTCTTGGCAAAGTAGTTTTAAAAAATTGCCCTCAAATAAATTGTGAGGGAAATAGTTATGAAATACTGGTACATACCGCATACAAATCTAGCTGGCTCTTACACTAAGATGATATCACAAATTTTAAAGGCTCTCACTGCATTTTAAAGAAAATGGAAATAGAAATCACAGATCATGCGTTCTGGTTTGTGAAATAAAGTCAACAAAGAATTGCAATTAGCACAGACACACTCAAAGTAATGGCATTAAGTGAAGAGATTGGCAAAATAAATGCACATTTATGCCTTAAGTTAAACAGTATATTTAAGAAAGGTATGTACAGGTATACCTTGGAGATACTGTATGTTCAACTCCAGATGATTGTAATAAAGTGAATGTTGCAATAAAGCAAGTCAAATAAATTTTTTGGTTTCCTAGTACATATAAAAGTTGTGTCTACACTGGTGTTTATTAAGAGTACAATAAGCATTATGTCTAAAAAAACAATGTACATACCTTAATTTGAAAATACTTTATTGTTAAAAAGTGCTCTCCTCTGAGCTTTTAGTGAATCATAATCACTGATCACAGATCACCAAAACAAATAGTAATAATAAAAGATTCGAAACATTGTGATAATTACCAAAATGTGACACAAGACACAAAGGGACCAAATGCTGTTGGAAAAATGGCTCTGATAGACCTACACAACACACAGTCATCACAAACCTTCAATTTGTAAAAAATGCAGCATCTTTGAAGCACAAACAAGTGAGACGCAAAAAAACACGATATGCCTACCGAAGTGTTTTTGACTCGGTCAGTTGCTTTAACCCATCTTTTCTTTTCTTTTTTTCTTTTTTAAAGATTTTTTATTTATTTATTTGACACAGAGAGAAACACAGTGAGAGAGGCAACACAAGCAGGGGCAGAGGGAGAGGGAGAAGCAGGCTTCCCGCAGAGCAGGGAGCCCGATGCGGGGCTGGATCCCAGGACACTGATATCATGACCTGAGCCGAAGGCAGACGCTTAATGACTGAGCCACCCAGGCACCCCTAACCCATCTTTTCAATTAATTATAGTTCCAACTATTCTACTGCTCTTCCTTTCCAAGAGTTGTTTATTATCAAATAATACCTACTGATGGCCTCTGGCCTTACTAGTGGTAAAGAACTAGACTCTCCCTGTGTATTGCAAAGAATGTATCTAAGCAAAGAGTATGATAGTTACACAATGCCCAGAGCCACATTACTCACTTTTCTAAGGGATTTCCTTTCAGAAACCATTTTTCCTCTCTCAGAAAACATGCACCTTTCAGGTTGTTGCAGGTAACGGCAAACCTAGCTACCTTAAGAGCTAGATTCCAGTTTATTAATCACTCACGAGAAGACATGTGTTGATAACCAGACAATTTCCAGATAGAAGATCCAATGCAAATTAAAAGGAAAGAAGGGGTCTTAGTGGCTAGACTGTGTATCCTAATGCAATTATTTATGAGGTGTTTTCCCAGAACTCTTCATGAATCACCAGCTGCCTTTGGCTGAGCTGCTGTTTTTCCCTTGGACAGATGATACCAAGGTTCACACCTATCCTGCATGGGGCCTGAAGCCTGGGACTGAGAAAAGGTGTGTGGATGGCCACATGTAAAGAGGCCCAAGCCATAGTGATCAGTATTATTGCACTTTATGGGTACCTCAACTATGGCAAAGGGTATTTTTATTTTATAAGCCTATAGGTCCCCTAATGGGGCAGTAGGCCCATAAACACAGTGACCCATTCACACTAACCAAGTTCAAAGCTTTTAAAACTTAATCTAGTGTACTACATCGAAGTGACTGGCAAATAGTTTACTCTCAGTGCTTATGGAAAACAAATTGTGTTGTTGAAAATGTTGCGACTGGGTCTAAGTTTGACAAATTAGTGCTTTGACCTGAGTTTATACGATACTAAGAGATATTAGGACATAAAAGAGCTGCTTTGTGAGAAAAAAAATTTGGCCGTGACTTCTTCCAACAATTACAGAGTTCCACAAAACATATGCAAGCAGATCCCTGAAAACCCCGACGAGCCCATTCATCCTGTGCGCCCGTAACCCCAGTTCTCGCTTTCTGAACTGTTAACGTGCTGGGACACTTCCTTTCTTCACCTCTGTTTTGGGCTCCATTCCTGTTGCACCAGCATAATGTGATTGACAAAAATGACCTCCTGATGCAAGAGGAGCGAAAAATTTCCAGATTTAGATTACTAGGGGAAAAAAGGAGATTATCAAAGATCTAAATAATGCAACTGATAGCAACACATCCTAGTAAATCATGAAAACCCAGCTAAATTAGATAGCACTGTCCATATACAATTACACTGTTTGGCTCCCATGACAGCCTTTAAATGTGACATGTTATTTGACATGTTTGCAATTAGAGCTGAGAAAAAAAAATCAATCTTTTTCTATTCCACTTAAAATAAAAAATGTACTGTTTTCCAATGAAATGCATCTTTTTAAAATTCAAGACAGACAAAAAAAGGAATACCAGAACAAACATATCACAGCTGCATTATGAAGATAGACATTTAAAGTCCGATTTTATTAGATTTTATGAAAGGGCAGAACCTAGAAGTAATTACCAGCATGTTGTATTTACTTTCACATAATTAGCCTCATTCACTTTGCCCCTAGACTCTAACAGGCATTGAGGCAGACAGTAACTGGCTGTCCTGGGCAAGCTTCTGAAAAGGCTATGGGAACTGTGCCTTTTACCAACTCAAACAGGGGCATGTTCCTCCTTCCATCAGCCTGAGACCCATTAGCGGACCAGAGAAAGTTGCACTTTCTCCTCCACGTTCTGCTTTCCTTCAGTGTTGGTTTCCAACCACTCTGAACAATCCATACATGTTGCGTATGGATATTTGAAGGTGAGATTCTTAACAGAATGAAATGCTTCCAACTTCTTGTTATTCTTCCTTCTCCTTGCTCCTTACTGCTTCTTGTATCCTCTGAAGATCTAGAATCAACATTTGAGATTTTTTCTCTTTCAAGGAGACATTTTGACCTTCAATATACTTTGCCCCATCATTAAGTATCAGATAAATAATAGCAATAATAACCATAATAGGAGAAATTATAGTAACAATAAACTAACGTTATTTGTGTAGTTTCTATGCATAGGCACTGTTCTAAGTGATTTATAGGAACTGTCTCAGCTGATCTTTACAGCAACCCTATAGTTGTTAATGCCATCATCAATAAATATATCTGCCATTGTCAATAGATTAAGGAATCCCAGCAATCATTCTGAAGTAAATCATATAATTCTTGTTAGTTACTTTAACACAAATGGGGGCTTATGATATTTACATAAACTCTGAGATGAACTTTAGATAAAACAAATCAAGCATTATGGTAGGCAGAATAATGCCCTCCTCCAAGATATCCACCTCCTAATTCCCCAAAACCACTGAAGGTTACCTTATATGGCAAAAAATGATACTACAGGTGTGATTAAGCTAAGACTCTCGAGATAGGAAGGTTATCCTGGATTGCACCAGTCCTTATAAGAGCTGGTGAGGCTGTCAGAGTTGGAGAGAATGAAAGATGCTAGACTGCTGGTTTTGAAAATGGAGGAAGAGGCCACAAGGTAAGGGATGCAGGTACCTCTAGAAGCTGGAAAAGGCAAAGGAACTGATTCTCCTCTATAGCCTCCGGATGAAACATGGCCCTGCTAACACCTTGATTTTAGCCCGGTGAAACTCATTTTGGAAAGGTGACCACTGGAAGAGTAAGATAAAAATGTGTTTCTTTCAGCAACTAAATCTGTGGCAATTTGTTATAGAAGCAATAGGATGCTAATACATATAAGAATCCTCATACATTGTATTATTATGGGGTATGAAAAAAATGTGGAGCCCCAGAGGAGGGCCTGGAGGAGTCTGAGAGTCTCTTCAGAGAAGTTCCCTCTGCAAGAGTTGGTCACCTTAGTGGCAGCACCAACCACAAAAGATTGCTCTGCCTTCTGACACCAACTTTAAGTTCAGGGAGTTCCTACAACCACTCTCAGTCTTAATAATCCTGCAGAAGGACTCACAGAATTCACTGAGAGCTACTATATTCATCATCGCAGTTTATTATAGGGAAAGAATATGGATTAAAATCAGCCAAGGCAGGGCAGAGTGTGGGCAAGTACCCAGCGCAGTACTCTATAGTTTTCTCCCTGCTGCCTTGGGGACAGCCTCACTTTGCTGACATTGATGTGTGACCAAATTGATGTGTAGCATGGAGCATTGCCAAGCAGGGGAGCTTACCCAAGACTTGGTAGAGTTTTCACTGGGGCTCCATCCTGTAGTCATGACTGACTGATTAACTGATTGCTCACATGGTTAACCTCAGTTTCCAAGTCAACTGATACCACTTTACTCAAAACCTCCACTTTATCTTCTATTATTGGTCTTTCTGGCCAGTACCCCACTCTAAATACTAGCTACTGTGGACAGCCCCCATCTTAAGTCAGCGTTAGCCTATCTGGTATGACTGAAAACCCCAGTCCAACCAAGACTGTCCTAATAGACATGGCACTTACAAGAGCCCAGAGATTTAAATCCTCTGAGAACTTGAGGGCAAAGGCCACACCTTTTCTTTGGGCAAGGCTAAATTCCTTATAACATGAACACCAAGCTGTGTTTAGAGCACGAGTGGGATTGTTCTCACTGGAGCAAAAGAAAGGGAGAGAATGGCATCCAAGACGTAGAAAACAGCATGAACACAGGTACAAATGTTTGGGGCATTTCTAAAAAATACCACAGACTTGGTGGCTTAAATAATTTTTTCCCTCACATTTCTGGAACCTTGGAAGTTCAAGATCAAGATGGTGGCAAATTCAATTCTTGACGAGGGCCCTTTTCCTGGCTTATAGACAGCCACCTTCTTGCTCTGCCCTCAGTGGTGGAGAGAAAGAGCTCTGGTGTATCTTCTTCCTCATATGAGGGCACTAAGCCCATCATGGGGCCCCAGCCTCATGACCTTATCTAAACCTAATTACCTCCCAAGGGCCCCACCTTATAATACCATACACTGGGGGTTAGGGCTTCCACATACAGATTTGGGGAGGGACACAAATATTCAGACCATAACACGGAGCATTTTCCTCTATTTAGTTGAGAAGCGCCCTTGGGGGCTTCCCATATAAAGGCACACCATTATCTCTCATTTGCTTTTAACAACAGGCTCATTTCTAAGTAATTGGAAGGTTTCTTTCTTTCTTCCTTCATCCGTTCTTCCTTCCTTCCTTCCCTCTTTTTCTTTCTTTCTTTCTTTCTTTCTTTCTTTCTTTCTTTCTTTCTTTCTTTCTTTCTTTCTTTTCTTTTCTTTTCTTTCTTTCTTTCTTTCTCTTTCTTTCTTTCTTTCTTTTCTTCCTTCCTTCCTTCCTTCCTTCCTTCCTTCCTTCCTTCCTTCCTTCCTTCCTCCTTCCTTCCTTCCTTCCTTCCTTCCTTCCTTCCTTCCTTCCTTCTTTTTCTTCCTACTTACTTATTTTAGAAAGGGAGAGTGGGGTGGGGGGAGGCAAAGGGTGAGGGAGAGAGAGAATCCTAAGCAGACTCCACACTCAGTGCAGAGCCTGACACGGGGCTGGATCCCACAACCCTGAAATCATGACCTGAGCTGAAATCAAGAGTCCGACGCTTAACTGACTGAGTCACCCAGGTGCCCCGAAGGTATTTTTTAATTGAAAAAATTATACTACATGCTTCCCGTGGTAAGGAAGGAATGCAGGATTTTAATGCCTGAGAACATGACTTGAATATCTTTGTGTGATCTTGTGTATATCTTCTTTCTAATTTTAACCTGTTAAATGGGAAGAGCAATGATTTTTTTTTTTTTGAAGAAGCTTATTTCACAGAGTTTTTGGAGGACCAAGGAATACTGAGTTAGTTATATGCAATCATACATGTTACTTTTCATCTACAGGACACAAAACATTGCTTTCATTTTCTGGGAGCTTTGTGGCCGTTCAGGGTGTGTTCAAAGACCCCTCAGTTAGAAAGCACTGCTTCCTGAGGAGCCTTCGGGGAAACAAAAAATTCGAAAACCTGGGGCCCATATTCTCAAGGACCTCATGATCTAATTAAGGACTTAAGTTACATGGGCACAAAGATGACCCAGAAATAAGTTGCTAGACTTAGCAGATAAAAATACAAGATTTTCAGTTAAATGTGAATTTCCGATAAATAATGAATGATTTTCTTGAGATAAGTGTATCCTAAATGCTGCCTGGGATATACTTGTACTTAAAAATTACTTACTGGTCATCTGAAATTAAAATTTCACGACGTATCCGTTAGTTTACTTGGCAATCCCATTCAGAAGCCAAATGTGCAAATGTACTCTCCTGGGAATCAAAGGAGGGCACGTTTGGGTAGGCTCCCCAGGAAGCAGATTGGGGTGGAGCTGGGAGGACAAAGGTTTCAGGCACACTGAGTTCTGTGAAGGGACAATCAAGAAGCAGGGCTGGACGAGGGAGCCATCAGATAGTGATGTGGACCTGGCCAAGTCTCTGCCAGCTCACTAGGAGCTCTTCATGGAGTGTCCATTAGAGGAGTCCACGGGGGTTAGAAACAGAGAGGCTTTTTGCACCAGTGAGTATCTCATTCTCCTCTCATCTCCCACTCAAAGCAGCTTCCTTCTACACTAGTCATTGATGCCCCAAATTCTAAAAAGAACATGCCACTGCCACCCAACAACAGAGCACTGGTTAAATCCCCTACCTTTGCACATGGGCATTCTATGGTTTTATTCAATATAATCATAGAAAAATGTTTAGAAGAAATGGGTTAAAACTCAGGTGTATGTGACAAGACATAAAGTATGATCTCATTTTGTTAATGCATGTATTGGAGTCCACGTTTATACACACATAGGCACACGCACACACACTCATGGCAGGGAGATGGACAGAGTAGAGAGAGAGAGAGAGAGAGAGAAAGGGAGAGATAAACTGACAGGACATGCACTAAAATATTAATGATAATTATCTCTGAGTAGTGAGATGATGGGAGATGTTCATTGTGCTTGTAGGTGTTAATATTTTCTAAAATTTGTACAACAAGTTAATGTTATTTTTGCCTTATGGAGGCCAAGTCATTATACTTTTTTTTTTTTTCAAAGCCACTAGAACACTTCTTGGCCTTTCCTTCCCTTCTTGCAAGAATTAAATATTTTTTTCTACACATTATATTTGAAGCATCATTGGAAGTTGCCTTAGGAAAAGATGTTACCCCTTACTTCTTTCTACTGGAGAAAGTGATCTAAGCAGTTTCCAAGATTCTCCTTTCTAGAACCCTATACATCCCAGTAGTGACACTAGGCGCTCCTGATAAATGCTGGTGGTCACGAGAGGGATGATCTTTGTCTACAGAAGAGGGGAAGAAACAGCAGCTTCCCAGTACTACCTTCCTCTGTCTTCTTTTTACATTTTATCTCTTCTTCCTTCTGGGGAGCAAAAACATCACTTCACTATTAAAATGCCTTGTCCTCATCAAGAAAGCGTTCAGAGTAAAGAGCTGGATGTGGAGTTGAGGAAGTTATGACAATTTTATTTATCGGGGATGTGGATGGCTGGTTCACAAAATACCAACACTTTTACATTTGCCTTAAAGCTACACTGGTTTTCTTGGACCATACAAACTACTGCCTTCGGCAGCATTATAGGAAGGAATTAAATACTCTTGAGAAGAAGAGAGAGAAAATAAGGTCTTATTGACTTTGGATGTTTGAAGTTACTTCTTTGATACTGTGAATCCTGTGGGTTTTTTTTTTTTTTTCTCACTTTAGGCAGAAGATGTAAGATAAGACAGCAGTGGAAAGAAAGAAGGAAGAAAATGCCTAATTCATTCACAAAGGGTATTTTCACTGAGAGATCAGTAGAAGAAAAACTGAAGATCTTTTAAAAGCCAAAAAAAAAATCTCCTCGCCTCCTTTTTCCCTGGAGGAGAGAGGCTAAGTCTTCCTGGGGGTCCAAAGAGAAAGTTCTCAACCTGCTTACTCCTGATTCTCTATTCTAACCGGGGTGACAATTGGAGGAGACACTGGAAGGCGTCCTGCCAGAGGGAATGACTTGTCTGAGTCTTGCAGGGCAAGAAGGAGGGGGGCAGACAAAGGACAGCAGAAGGGGCAAGTGTGCAGAAAGGCCCTGCCACACTGTAGGAGTCCTCCGTGAGTTTGGGGAACCAGAAATGGGTTGATAGAGCTGGAGGGTAAAGATGGGTTTGCCAGAATGATCACCATGAGCGCAGAGGTACAGGGGGAGCTGATGTTGATGGCTTGACACAGAGAATTAAGGCATTGGGGGAGCCAGTGAAGGGTTTTCAGGAAAAGTTGTCTTATTCCAACTTGAATTTTAGAGAATGACCCTGATAGCAGTTCAGGGAATGGGTTTGAGGCTGGGGGTGGACGGAGAGCAGGAAGCCAGAACAACGAGACAGAACTGAGGCCGTGGGCATAAAAAGAGATGTGTCCCAGATATATTTAGAAGGCAAAATTGGAAGAACTGGATCATAATTAAGTGGGCTGGGACTAGGGTTCTGTGTGATGGGGTGTGATCCAGGATGCTGGATTGACTCCCAAGGTCCTGGGTCAAGTGACTGGGGGATAATGGTCTTAGTCACTAAGGTAAAGAATAAAGGGAAGGCAGATTTGGAGGGGAGGAAAGATGATGATTTGGGTTTTGGACACTCTGAGTTTTTAATATGTGGTATATTGTATTTTCCAGAGATGATCCCAACCTTATCTTCCATATCACATGCTCTTATTACAACGTGACTTTGATATGTCCACCATTGAGAGATGGGGGTCTATGTTCCTTCCCCCCGCCCCCTCCCCCAAGGCCCGCCAAACCTGGGTGGGACTTGTTGACTGCCATGACAAATATAGACTATGATGGAGTTGATGCTATGTGACTTAGAAGGCTATATCATAAAAATTGCATGCACATCTACTTGGCCCTCTTGGGAGGCTTACTCTCAGAATGCAAGCTGCCATATTGTGAGGAAGTCCAAACTAGCACGAGGTGGAGACACAGCATGGAGAGGCCATGTGCGGGTTTTCCAGCAAATAGCCCCACTGAGGTTCTAAGCAACAGGTGCGTCAATAATCACACATGTGAGTGAAGGCATATCCAGATGATTTGAGGCCCAAATGATCAAGTTGTCTGAACCTTGAATCATCCCAGTTGAGGTGTCTGACATGGCGCATCACAGATCAGTCATCCCTCTTGTAGCCCCTTTGAATTCTGTGAGCACAGTAAAATAGTTGTTTAATACCACTCCATTTTGGGGTGGTTTGCTACTTTGCAAAAGTACATGGAATAGGATGCATGGGAGATATTCATATGGACATGTTAATGCAGATCTGGCTCCATGTACTGGAGCTTCCAGTTTAGGTCGAGGCTGGAAAGGCTGAACTGGCCATCATTGGCATGAAGATTAGAACTGAAAACACAGATGTAGGTGACTTCCCCGAAAGTGTCATAATTAGGAAGACAGGAAGGGAAGATCTGGAACCTGAGAGTGCACTTAATGTTAAGGAGGATTTAGAAGACAAGAAGCATGCAGAAGGAGCTAAGAATAATACTGGTCAGGGTTTAGGCAGGAAGCTAGAAATAACTAGAAGCATTTCAAACAGAGATTCAGGTGTTTACCAAAGCACTGGCGGGGCTAGGCATCTGATAGAAGCTTCCAGGTTCATTGCCATAGGTGTGGTCCAGAGTCAGAGCTGCTACCACCACCCGGGGGACAGGGACCACTGGAAACTCCACAGAGCCACCTCAGCACTGAGCTGATGACAACTAGGGGGTTGTGGAGGCTGCTCTGCTCTGTAGCCCCCACCTCTGTTGCCACTGTCGGGGGAGAAGAATAATTTCCACCTTCCAAATCCAACGCAATGCCTCTCACTGCATCCAGAACACAGATTTTACCCAGAACCCTGAGGCAAAGGGATAGAAAGAAATGTATCCCAGGCTACTCCTGGGTAGAGAGCCTACAAGGCGGGTAAGAATGAACGCTTACGACAAAACTCAACCAGACTGAGCCAGAATACAGCCCCATGACTTTCCAAAGACATGGGGTAGCTTGAGGTGCAGAAGAGACTTCTGAAGCCGAGCCAGGCAGTGAAATGGAGCAGCAAAATGGCAATGGAATTGGGAATCCAACAATCTTGAGTTCACATCCCTGTTCGGTCACTTACTATGGGGTTCACCACTCCCCCAGGCTTCTGTGTCCCCAACTGTCCAACAGGGAAGAAAAGACAACCACTGCAGTGTTATCGGAAGAACGGAGAACAGGACGTGTCGGGGGCAGAGCACAAAATGGGACCCAGAGGCCGACGTCAGTGGTGGCTTGTGTTATTCCTAAGGCGGCAAGTGACGTGCGAGACAATCCAGCAGTGGGAAGGTCCTTGTCCATATTAAGGGGGAGGGTTCCATCCACCTCAGTGGATGAAAGGCAATGAATTGGTGAAGCAGGAACTTCCTGAATAGCATTTTGTCAGACTTTATTCAAGAGCCTTTGGTTTAACACTGCTCCTTCAGAGATCTTTAGATAAAAGGTGGCTTCTATCACCTTAGAGAGTTAGTTTCAACACATATTTTGAAGGGTGGAAGAAAGTGGCCCAAACAATAACAAAAACTGCTGAGAGATCAGCTTAAATCAGCTGGTACCAAACTGGCCAGTTTCAGAGCTGACTCTACCCCTCCGTACACCCTAAGCTTGTTCTGATCCTAGGTGGGACTTGCTTAGCCTCCTACAGCTTGTGAATACCCGTCTGTCTCCCATTCCATCCGCAGTATTTCCATTTGCTAAGTTAGAGTCCAAAAGATGTTACATTAGAAAATACAGTGTGTAAGATCTAAGAATGCTTAGCATTGCGTAGTGGAAAGATCACAGCTGGCTTTTGATCCAGGTGATGCTTCTTCTGAGCTGGGTTGCCATAGCTACATTCCAACCCTCTCTGAGCCTCAGGGATCTTTACGTAATAGCAAAAATGGACTCACTCCCTAGCAGGGTGGCAGCGAGGATGAAATGAAATCAGTAATGGATGATAGCTGCCGTGTATTGACATGTGTGTGCCAGGCGTTGTGCCTAAGTGCTTTATATACGTCTACTTCATTTAATCTCCAGGGTAATCCCATGAGGCTTTGTTATCGCTAGCCTAGAGATAAGGAACCTGAAGTTTAAAGAGATTAAGTAACTTGCCCCAAATCACACAGATGCAAAAATGTTGCAGAGGCAGGATTTGAACCCCTGCTGATGGAAAGGCCCAGCATGGGGGTCTGGCAGGCAGGAAGTACTCAGGAAATGGAAAATGATATTTTTTACTGGTCCAGCGCACCCCCTCGTTTGACAGACCCCAAACTGATTCACAGAGATTTACCAAGTGTGTAGGGCTAGGGTTGTATCTTATATCGTGTATCTTCGGATTAAAGTCCAGTGCTTTTTAGGTTAACCTAAAGCCGCCCTTCCCCGTATCAAATCCCATTCTAGGAAGACTGTAACGTGAAACTTGGATGGGCTGGCGGTGAAGGATACATGTGCATGCCAACAGCGCTCTCTGCTGGCCTCTGGGAGAACTGCATGGGAGCCTGCTGGACGTTGACTTAATAACGAAAGGTTTATGTACCATAAGCTTACTATCTCAGTGGACTATGTTGTCCTCCTTGCCTTTTCAAATTTAAATTTTTTTATTTTTACGGGAACCCTTGTGCCCTTAAGTCTTTTATTTTATTTTACTAGAAATTCATCCTTGGTCTTTGAAAACCCTCTGATCCTGCCCAGAAGGGGCAGGACCCAGTCTTAGGGAGTTCTGTGATTTTCCTCTAAGATTCTAGCATGCTCTCGCCAACCACTCCCAGCTGCCCCTTACTGACAATCACTACTTTGGTGAGTACTCTAACCAATGCCATTAGTTTCAGGTGTGCTGGTGAGTGAGCGTATCACGAGCACGAGCCTTGCAAAGATAGGTCTCTCTCTCAACACTGCAAAAATGATGTGGGAGAACCAATCTGCACCTACAACACTGCATTTGAATCCAGCTTTGGGTCTGTGCTTCTCTGTCTGCCAAGCTAAACGAATGTTTAGGAGTATATTCTGTAATGAAAAAAACCCAGGATCTTTTGGCACCTCATTCCAGAGATCAAATAGGTGATATTCAATGACCATGATGTATTCAGTTACTAATATTTGGAGCAAATGCTGGTGTTTCTAAATGATGAACACACTGACAGTCAAATCCCTGCTCTCACTGAGAGTTTAAGGGGACATCGTAAGTTATTTGCATTACATGGTACCTGCCACTCAGAAAGCAATTAATACAGAATTGCCAGAACAGACAAAATGAAACAAAACAAAGCCATTATGTTCGCAAGGCCAGCACAAACTCTCTAATCTCCTTAATTCCTTCTAGAAATTGGGTGCTGGCAGGCTCTTGGAATGAGAATCTGATTGCTGGGTATTCCATTCTGAGCGCCAATCTCCTGCCCTCGTCAGCCTGCTGCTGGCATTGGAAACAGTTGTTTCTTTCATTCATTCATTCATTCATTCATTCATTCATTCATTCATTCATTCATTCATTCATTCAAAGTAGGCTCCACGGACAGCTTGGAGACCAATGCGGGGCTTGAACACGACCCTGAGATCGAGACCTGAAAGGAGATCAAGAGTTAGACACTTAACAACGGACCGAACCACCGAGGTGCCCCACAAACCTGTTATTTTAAACATCTTCCCCTTCAATCCTCCTGCAATTACCAAGAGAGTTGGCTTTTCTGCCCTTTATTTTCAAGTTAAAGATAATTCATCCAAGCTCTCTTCCAGAAAAAGAGAGAAGATGGGGCTGCAGGGAGGAAAGGAACTCAATTATAGCACTGACAGAACCTGCCGATACCGGCCTGGATGTCGGTCCCTGCCTTATCCACGTGGCATTTGCACCAGTGGGGGCCTGGCAAAGTCCTACTGATGTATACAGTGTGACAGGAGTTTCTGTTACTACCTCAAGGCTGTTTGTATAAGCATTTCATTGAAAGGGGTCAGTTGGCAAAGAGCACAGACTGACAGTCCTGGGCTCACAGCCACATCCGTCACCCACTCACTGGGCAGTCTTGGATAATTTAACTTCTTTGAGTTCTTCAACTCTCAGATAGTGGTAATGGGAACAGGATCTCTCCCGGCAGCTCTTGCGAGGGTTATAGAAGTAAATGTACGGAACTGCGGGGTCTTGTGTGTGGCAAAAAGGAAGCTTTCGATACTTATCTATTCAACAAAAGTTGACTGAGTACCTACTGTGTGCCAGGTGCTGATCTGAGGTCTAGGGATGCCCTAGGGAATGACATGGCCAGCTCCCTGCTCTCCGAGAGCCCACAGTCTAGCTGGGGGAGACAGACGCTAAACTTTCAGATAATCTGGAGTGCTGTTCTGTGAAGAAAAATCAAGCAGAGTAAGGGCTAGATGTGGCTAGGGTGTTTTTTTGACAGAGGGAAAGCCTTTTGTTATTTTTTTTTGACAGGAAAGACTTCTCTGGGAAAATGGCATTGGGGAAGAGACGGTAAATGAACTACGAGAGACAAGCCTTGGGGATGATGACCCCAGGAGGAGGGCAGATCAGTAAGCACGAGGCTCTGAAGCAGGTTTGCACTTGGACTTGGAGCAGCAGTAGGGATTGTGGCTGGCATGTGGAGACAAGGTGGAGGAGAGTTCAAGAGATGGCAGGTAGTCAGCTCCTAGGTGGCAGGTGGGACCTGCAAGGTCATGGGAAGGACCAGTCAATGAGTGGTGATGGTGTTTGGGCCAAAGATCCAGAGGATGCCACCTGGAAAATCATTCTACTTCCTGACCATCATGTGATCTCTCCTTGATTCTGGAGAACCTAAAGACTCTTGAGAACTGGAACTCGTGTTGTCTGGGTTAGGGAACACCTATGAATAAACTCCATCCTGGGATTCATTCTGCCTTCTCGATTCAGTTCCAGCATTAAGATCATTATTAATATTAAATGCTTCCTAACAATAGCTTATTTTATTGACGGCTCAGGAAGGTTTTATAATTACACCTTTGAAAAATCCAGTGATGAGTGTTGAGCAAATTAACCCGGGTGGCTTACTCATCCCACTGTCATGAAGGTCGCATTTGCCTTTCCAAGGAACAAAAACCAAAGCTATCGATTGCTTCTCTCCTTCAGGACACAGAAGTAAATATTTTATTTTCCAACTTGAGAAATATCACAAGGCAGAGAGTCATCCTGAAAATGTAAACCTGTCTATCAAGAATGTGTTTAGTGACACAAAACAGACTCTTGAAGCTACAAGAATCATTTTTTCTTATCAGAAACGAATCTTGTTTTGAAGGATATTTAAGTTTAACCCCTATGTGTGGGTGCGTGTATGTACACACATATGTGCATAACAAATTATTCTGAAGCTTAGTGACTTAAAACAACAAATAGGTCTTGTATATTTGGTGGCCCAGGCTTCCAGGTGGCCCTGGCTCATGGTCTGTTACTAAGCAGAAACCAAACTGTTGGCTGAGGCTTTAGCCATCTCAAGGCTTGACTGGGGAAGGATCAGCTTCCAAACTCACAGATACTCATGTATACATCTTCAGTCTTCAGTCACGTATACATCTCAGTAGGCAGCCTCCAAGATGGGCTCCCCAACATCCCCCCTTCCCTGGATTTCTTGCCCTTGTGTAAATTACCCCTCTTCAGTGTGGGCTAGCCCTTGTGACTTGATGCCAACAAATGGAAAAGCGAGGAGACATCACTTCTGAGATTAGTTTGCTGAAGGACTGTGGCTTCTATCTCGTGTGCCTTCTACTCTCTAACTTGTTCCCTCGGAGGGAAGCTGGCTGCCATGTTGTGAGCTGCCCTGTGGAGAAGCCCACTTGGTAAGGGACCAGTGTCTTTAACCAATAGCCAGTGAGGATCAGAGGCCCTCCGAGGGAGTGGGCAAGCTGATCCTTCCCCTGTTAATCCTCAAGATGGCTAAAGCCTCAGCCAACAGCCTGATCTCAGTCTACTAACAGACCATGAACCAGAGGTCCCCGGAGGAGCTGTGCCTGGATTCGTGACCCACAGAATCTGTGAGATCACATTTATTGTTTTAAGTCACAAAGCTTTTGGGATAATTTGCTATTTCGTGATAGAGAACTAACAGGTAGCTCATACAGATTTTTTTTCTTCTTCTAGCTTTTTCTTGACATCCTGGTTCGAAGAAATACTTGAGGAATATGATGCTTACTAAGAGCACTAGGTTTGCGTTATGACTCCAGAAATCTAAGTCCGAAGACTAAGTAAGGGTCTAGGAGCTTTTACTAGAGACTGAAAAGCACATAAACAGTCAAAGCATTTTAAGCCAAACTATAAAACAAATGCTTTAAAATTCTTTCCATTATTATTCACTGCTCTGAAATATATTAAAACATAATTGAAGAGTGCATTCAGTTCAGCACTGATTGACGTACCACAAGTCACTTGGGGGCAGGTGCAGAGGGTACAAGATGACACTTGGGCCCACCTCCAGTAGCTTGCAGCCAAGTTCATAGCTGCCTCACCGGATAATCTCCATAGTGTTACCACCACCATGTAACAGACCCTGAGAAAGTTCCTGGTGCCCTCTAAGAAGGTTTCTACCATTTGGATTAAAACTTGATCAGTTCTGGTATTGGCATTTGCTCTTATAAAAAGTCAGACAAGCAGATTGAGAAACCATGACTTGGGTCTAGATTATAGATCGGGGGCGAAATAAGCACTGACATATCATCTCTTTCATTTACCTGGAAAATTTCACCAGGTGCAAAGTAGTTATAAATGTTGTTTAAGATTCCAGAGCTCAGTTGTTACATGGGGCTAAAGAGAATGGTTTACTGATGAACAGCTAGAGGTAAGACAAAAAAATATCCCCCAGAAACACTGAAATGGCAGCAAAGCAAATAACTCTGTTTATGGAGGGAAAAGGGCCTCTGATAAACATATAAATAAACCAAAAATAAGAAACACTGACATAATCATGAGCACTTCTCAGATAAAGAGACCTGGATTACTGCAAATTATATTTACTTTGCTAAATGTGAATGCAATATTGCTAAGGCTTATTTAAAGAGTCAGGAAGAAATGAGACTAGAATTAAACCAGATGCGCTGGCCAGAGTGCCTTTAAAACTTGCTTTCCAAGTCATAAAAATCATTTGGAAATCCAATGACCTAACAACTATGGAAAACCAAAGCTCATAGTAAGTATTTATCTCTAGTTTCAGCTCCTACTCTGTAATGTATGTGTACATACAGAGTGGCCTCAGCATCAAGGATTTGCTCCCAAAGAGAACTCCATCACTTTCCTGGAGTGTTTACAGCTCTATATGTGTCCTCTCTAAACCATGAACCCCCTGAAAGGGGTCTAATTCATTTCTTTAATCCTTAGGTAGCCCCACTGCTGGCACACAGTAGATGATCAAAATCTGCCAGTTGGATCCATGACGAAGTGAAGAAGCTGAAGGAGAACTTGTTGGTAGCCTTCATATCATAATCCTTCACGAGAGGACAATCTCATCAGATCTTTACTTCCCCCACAAAGGACCACCATCCATAGTGTGAACTGAAGGGGGCTCCCCTGTGGGCAGGAACTCTACTCTAAAGATACGACCATCACCCTAAATCTTGGATTGCTCTTTCTACTCTCTCTCCTTTACCCACTTCTTGTAATTCTTCTGTGCTGGCGTGGAGTTTCCAACAGAGCATGGCCATGACACGGTGAGCAGACAGAGGCTTCCCATCCATCCGCCACTGGGTGTGTGTGCGTGGGGGCGGGGGGTGGTCAACAGCTACCTGGAATCATTACTATCTTTTTGCATGACTTGAGAAAAATCAATCAGAACCCAATAAACTCAACAAGAAATAAACACTGTTTTAGCTTATCTTATTTAACTTAGTGTGTTCAGAAGATTTTAATTGGTAAAGAACTTTTGTAATACTGTCTTGAGCAGGACATCTTGACTAAAACGAAAAATCATTTACTATGGGATCATTTACAAAGGAGGGCCTATAAATATCAATGGAGTTGTTGACACTTGAGCACTTTCTCAACTTTGGCTCAAAGCACAATCCCACAGCCACGTCCACAGCAATTTTATTACCCTTCCGTCAAAAGTCTTAAGACATACCTTCTGTTTCTTACATGACCTCTGAAGGAGGAAGCCACCACCTTACGAACTGGAAAACTGAACTACCATTGCTGTTTTCTTAATCTGGGACAGAGACGGCAAATAAACGACTCATTCACGGCACACTGTTGTTCATCAGTCATGGAACTCACTTCTGTTAGGTTTAGGCAGGATCCAGATTCCTTTTCAATACAGTTAGTATAGCTACACCAATTGGGGGCATGTGGGAAAATATGCATTTGCCATCCCTGAGGACACAGGGCAAATGCTAGTTGTGGCCATGGAGAGATTATTCTGTAGGTATCTTAGCAATGGAGACCTGCAAATTTGTAGATGACACTCAGGGAGTTTGTCAACTGACCACGCTTGTGCAGCAGGTGGAAGGAAGGCAGAGTAGAGTTTGAATATGGAACATCTAACCTGAAATTCTTCAACAGCAGTGGGTGACTTTTCTTTTTACCTCGACGTTGCATTTCATGTTCTTAAGGGAGAGCACCTGGGTAAGACAAATAGAGCTAAAAAATCTCAATTTTTTCTTGATTATACATTGCCCTTCTCTAACCTCTTGGCCAAGTTATGGTTAGACAACCGTTGCTTTTCCTCCAAAGTCCTTGCTGCCTAGAGCCCGAAGTTCATAGTCTCATATACTCCTCACCCCACTCTCGACAGGTGCTCTTCTCTATTTTCTCAGCTATGGATCTGCAAAAGTGTTTTCAATCACGAAGCTATTTTTTTTAAAGATTTATTATTTTTTTGAAAGAGAAAGAACGTAAGTAAATGGGGGTGGGGAGGGAAAGAGGAAGAGGCAGAGAATCTCAAGCAGGACTATGAGATCATGACCTGAGCCAAAAATCAAGAGTCAGAAGCTTAACCCACTGAGCCACTCAGATGGCCCCATCACGAAGCCTTTCATAATAAGCTTTAGACTCTTACCGAATATATCCCCAAAATACGAAGGATTAAAATCAAGAAATAATTTTGGAAATAGTTGAAAATGTAGTCAGAGTTTTATAGGAGAGATGATACCAAATATGCATTTGAAAAATCGTTCCAGAGCAAAAGAAAAATGGAGAGCTTCTCACCTCATTCTATGAGTCGAGACGAAGTTCCTGCTACCAAACTGAAGACAGCAAAATATGCAAGCAAGCAAACAAACAAAAACAGCAAAACAGCCTGAAGCTTCCTGGTCTACTTGGAGGACCGTGATGAGGAAGAGAAAGGGGACCAGAGCTCAGCTGGCATCTCTGACCAACAAGGGCAAGATCCCTGAACAGGAGGAATCAGAGGCCCTAGTTGGAGTCCTAACTACATCCCTTACTAGCTCTCAGAGCTTTGGGGAGTCATTTGATATTTGGGATCTCATCTGTTTATCTGTCAAGAGGAGGTGAGGCTCACAGAATACTGAGGATGACAGAGGATCACAGGAAAGGACCTGAGAATTTATAATATACTATTAAAGAGGACTGTTTGGGGAGGGGAGACTTCAAAAGATATCAATACAATATGCTCTGATTACATTATTTATTAAGCTACTCATTAGCTTATGACCTTGGGCATGTCATTTGACCCATCTGGGACTCAGTTTCCTCATCTGCAAAATGGGAAAAGTACTACCCATCTAATAAGGTTGTTGTAAGGATTAAGTTAGTGCTTTTATTTTTATTTATTTTTTTAAAGTATTCTTTTTTTTTTAAAGATTTTATTTATTTATTTGAGAGAGAGAGAGAGAGAGCTAGCGGGGAGAGGGGCAGAGGGAGAGGGACAGGCAGACTCCCCACTAAACGCAGAGCCTGATGAGGGGCTTGATCTCACGACCCTGAGATCATGACCTGTGCCAAAATCAGATGCTTAGCCGACTGAGCCATCCAGGTGCCCCAAGTTAGTACTCTATTAATCGTATTTATTATTTATTAAAAATAAAAGTATTATTTATTTAAAAAGTATTAAATATTTGTTAAGTAAAATAAAAATCAGATTTAATGAGGTGTTTCAAAAGTTGTCTCATAAAACTATGGCTTATTGTATGATAAATGAAACAATGAAACCAAGATTTTATGCAAATTATAGCTCATCATTTTTGATGATTTTGACCCAGTTTGCAGCAGTCATTTTAATTTTGGGGCAGTACCTTACCCTTGGATTTGGTGATGAATGGCTCACAAAAGCCTATCTTGAAACACCATCCACACAGCAATGTGACCACAGGTAACATACCACTGGCATAAGGCTTGGATTGGAAGATGGACTGCAGAAATCTAGCCTTTATTCTATTCCTGAATGTTCATTTGTGCCAAATTTTCAGTGGTCTAGGTGCTTGCCATTGGATTTGTGTGTTTTTATGTTGATCAGATAAGGTGACAATGCTTTAGGATTCCTACGTGCTCTAGCTCTTTTGAGATTCACTGTATTGCGGTGCACCATGAAGAGGTTTGAAGTGTAGAAACCCTTCAGTGTCAACCAAAGATAGCCTATCACCTTGGACCTGAGGCCATCTTGATGAACCACTGCGGAAGATCCATTCTGTTTGGCCTCAACTACTCCTTTGCCTTCAATTTCTCATATTTTACAACTGTTGCTTTCTCATTCAAGAATTTTCCCATTTCCCCAAACGCATACATTCTGAAATTGTAATTTTGTGACCACATGTTCCCAGATGCTGCAGAAATGAGGTATGACACAGATATATGGTCACAAGGACCTTGAAACGTGCCTCAAGTTGGTGCCAGACTTGTTCGTATGCAGTAGGAGTTGCACACGGCAAAATTAGCATCAACCAAATCATCTGTTTACAGGAAACGCTTTTTGAGCCAAATTTAGTAATTTTAAATACAGAAGTCTTTTTTAAAAATATTTTGTTTATTCATGAGAGACGGGGGGGGGGGGGAAGAGAGAGAAAGAGAAGCAGAGGGAGAAGCAGGCTCCCAAGGAGCAGGGAGCCCGATGTGGGACTCGATCCCAGGACCCTGGGATCATGACCTGAGCCGAAGGCAGACGCTTAACCATCCGAGCCACCCAGTCGCCCTAAATACAGAGGTCTTAACTGGAGACACAGTTATGAAATTTTTCCTCCAGTGTTTTCATCCTATTCCATCGAGGTTGACCAGACCAGAGTGAAGGATTGTACCTCTTAGGTCCATCAAACAGGAACATCTACCAAGAAGAGGCTCATCTGCTCCATAGGCTGTCTTTACGAAGGTGGGGTGGTGGCTGCTTGAATGGGTAGTAGGCGAAGTGGTCTCATTCCTCTGGCCAGAGCTTTCTAGATCCAAGGTTAACACTTGACCCCAACCTGGGCCAGACTCTGTGTTTGGGGAAAATGGAATTGGGACACAGTGACAGTCAGGACGCTGAGTTCAGAGGACATGCTGGGTTGACTAGGGCAGCCATTTTTCTACCTATATAGTGGAACAGACAAAACCAATCCATGGAAAAGAGAGAAAGAGATGTGACGGTGAAAAGCAGAGGGAGACTGAGGTTGTTTTGGTCCCGAACTGCTCTGCTGTCCTTATTTCTAGGTCTTCCAGAAGGCTGAGCTGCTTCCTGCCCTTACATCCCGTGAAAGGTTCTTGAGTCCTCTCAGTATAACGTCCTTCCTCCCCTTTAGCCAACGTGGAGTGGGTTTGTTATTTTTCACCAAATAATTCCTGACCGGGTCAAGTGGGTAGGCAGAATCCAGTGAGGGGAGGAACCAAGGGACCAGCTACTGGGTTTGCCTGGGTCCTGCTCTCCAAAGGTGTCCTCTCAGATGGGCCTTTCTTTTCAGGTGTGGGTTCTGTGCTGAGGAAACCAGGTAATCATAGATCTGTCATTCATTAATCAATTCAATAACTATCTAGAGAGCATCTTTCCCGTGCCAACACGCTTGAGAGGCACGGGAGAAGTCTAGATTAATAACATCAAGTTGTCCCTCTCTAGTAGCTTGATGTTAGGAGACTAAACGTCTTCTTCAATCAGATCTGTGAATCAAGAGAAAATTGTATCTTAATTCTATCAGTTTTAAGAAACACTTTCCCTTCCCGTGATGCACCACATTCTAAGGAGAAGCCTGAGAAAAGTTTAAAATCCAGAAATTAGAAATCAGTTCTTTAAAAAACAAGGCCAGATGGTACCAGCGTAGCTTCCCGGATCTGTCACTTACACGGAATATTTTGGTAGTTACGAATCTAACTTACAGTTGTCAGGCAAACAGCCCTACAGATGAATCCCAAACTCCCCTTTGCCTTGGCCGTGTTCAATTTCTTCCCTCAAAAAAGAAATGATATCTAGTGTTGCTCTTGTGTCTCTGTCAAGAACCCCAGGACCTGACCGAGGAGCTGCGGAAACTCTGCTCAGGCTGCAGGTGCTGATGCTCTGGGCGGAGGGCGGTGAGCTGGTCCCCCCAGGAGCCTCCGTGGGCGCCACACTCTCCTACAGCTGCTCCCTACAGGTTAGAAACGCGCCAGGACAAGGAGCGGGTAGACGAGGAGGAGGAAGGAAAAACAGCAGTAGCAGAGGAAGAAATGGAACCAAAACAAAGAATTCCAGCCCTGGTTCTTCTTTCTCCTCCAGCTTCTCTGCACTTTGTGGCCGAAGCAGACGCGCCTGCTGATGTCTCAAGCTCTGTCTCCCTCTGGTGACCACTCTTACTATCTCCCACCTGCTGCAGGGTCTGTGGCTGTCCTTGTTTTTCTAGAAGCTGTAGCCTGCATGGATAAAAATGCTCCCTCTTTCCCTCCCAACACTTGGGAGGTCTGGTTGGGGTGGCCAGGTCACGGGGTTGGGGGGGCAGCTCTGCCACCTGTTGGGAAGCATCAGGCACATCGCTGAAGCTCTCTGCGCCTCTTTCCTCATCTGTAAAATCAGGGTGTGAGCTGCACCACCCAGAGGTCGCCTTGAGGACTGAACAAGACACTGCCATCAGCATTTGCATGGCACCTAGCAGAGGGAGCCCACGTTACTCTGGTTCTGGGAACCCTGAAACTGGGTTGGATGAAGACGCTCTTGTTTTTGGAGAGCACAGCTTTTCCAACAAGCCAGAAGCATTTGCAAAGGAGGCATTAGCTATGAACTGCTGGTGGTGGTGGGGCGGGGGTGCGGGTCTGTACATTAAGAGTCTGTTTCCTTGTGGGAATTCACAGGATTTTCAAATCAGATCATAGGTGGTGCAAAACATATAAAAAACATCTTAAAAAAATCCCCAGGTCCTGGTCACCAGAATTCAGAAATTTCTGTCTCAGAGCCTGACTCGTGGGGTCCAATCCTGATCCCACCACTTTTTAGCTTGTTTGACTTTGGGCAAGCGATTTGGCTTTTCTGAGCCTTAGCCTCCTCCTCTCTAAAATGGGAGTGAGATTGCTCCCTGCCCCCACAGTGTTCTTGGGAGGATTAAATGAGACCATTCACAGGAAGCATCAAGGATATGCTTGTGTGGAGGAAGCCCCCAGCATATGGTACATATTATCAACTCCAGTGCAAGCTGAGCTTTCCACTCTTCAAGGAAGATTGAGCCCAGCATCGAGGGAGAAAGCTTGGTAACCATAATTTGGGAAGCAATGGGTTTAGCAGGAAGGAAGCCTGCGTTTCTTAAAAGAAAAAAAAAAGTGGTATTCAGATTTAGCTGCATATTGGAATTGCCTGAGGAGCTTTAAAAAAAAAAGTCGGAACATGGGCTCCACCCTCTGAGCTTCTGATGAAACTGGTCTGGGGTGTGGCCTGACGTTGAGATTTATAAATGCTCCCCAGATGATGAAAATATGCAGTCAACGTTGGCAACCCACTGCCTTAAGAGTACCTTTCTATATACCTGCATGATGTTTTCTTTTTTTTTAATTTTATTAAACTTTTTTTTTCACCTTCATACAAAATCTGCTAAGATGTACAAGCTAAAAAGCAATTTTATTTTGAAGATTTTATTTATATGGGGGGGCAAGTGGGGGGAGAGAGAGGGACAAGCCGACTCCCCGCTGAGCACAGAGCCCAGGCGCTGGGCTCCATCTCATGACCCTGAGATCACGACCTGAGCTGAAATCAAGAGTTGGACGCTCAACCGATGGAGCCATCCAGGCGCCCCTAAAAAGCAATTTTTAAGAACAGAATATTTGTGAAATGAAAGCAGCTTGACTGGCTTTCAAGGATCAGGTGAAACAATGGGAACAGACACGTAAATCGCACCAAGTATTTTTGTAAATTGTGAGGCCCTTTAGGATCACAAACATGTCCCCGTTCTCCCTGAAGTCACCCTCACTGACAGAGGGCCGAAGTCCACTGCTGTCCCCCGGGGAGCTTAAACCTGGGGTCAGTTGTATTCACGTGTGCACACGGGAACCTCAGTCAACAGCCAACACCGAGAGGTGCTTTAAAGGGGAAGGGTCTGTGGAGGGGGTGGGGTGGGGGTCAGTGGGAAGAATGTGCCTTTATATCTGCAGCACAGGACCGAGAGTTCTGTGTGTTCAAGGCCCAGAGCTGATCTGAGAATAACTTAGGGTCAGGCAGCCGCCATCAGCCAGCCCTCAGGGATGAGCGTCTCGGGGGAGTGGGGGTTTTGGGGTGGCGGGGAGAGTACAGCTTTCCAACTGAGCGGGTGCAGAAACGTAGAAAGACACCGACCCCGGGGGAACAGAGGGACACATATCTAGTGAGTCTGGGGACAGCAATGAGCAGTTAGTTGGAGAGAAGCCTTTGAATACAACCGTGAGCTGTCCCTTCTCTCGTGGGGCATGGACTCTGGAGCCATCTTACTGGAGTTTGAATCCCAGTTTTGCCCCTTACTCTGTGACCCCAGCATGCTGCGTCACCTCGCAAGGCCTCAGTTTCCCCATCCGTAAAATGGCAACAATAAAGAGCACTCACCTCACAGAGGGGTTGAGAGGGGGAAGTCATCCAAGTGACGTGCTTTGAATGATATTTAGGACATGCTGAGGGACATATTGTTTGCATTTTTACGATTTCTAATTCAGCTCTGAAGAAAATATTTCCTAAGTCTTCCAAAAGGAAAATCTGATGAAAACACAGGTGGCTGCCATGGGAGGGGTGTACAAAATAACGTAGTGATTTTTGTTGGTTTGTGGAGAATTTTTATACCCCTGCAACCAGGACCCTTCCTCAGCGTTGGCCAGAGGATGTGTCGGGAGGGTGGCATGGCTGGAACCGAGCTAGGAAGAGAAGGCTGGTCAGGCCAGAGCCAGCAGCTGTGCTCGAAGTGACGGCCGGGGATGCAGTGGGGCAAATGCAGGCAGAGCCACAAACTTTTCACCTCAGGCAGAACTTCGTGCGCGGAAGGAGAATGGCCCCAGCCACCCTGGGAAGCAGGGACAGGAATTCATTTCCAAGCTTTGTTGTAGGGGTGACTAAAAATGACTGTCTCCATTGTGAGGTCTTGTAGCCCCTTTCCCACTAAGGTGGGCGTCAGTTACTGACCAGATGGTCACCAGCTATTCCCTGAAGCATGAGGCCTGTTACGTCAGGAGGCAGAGAGACTCCTCATATTGTACCATCTTTGGGGGTAATTGTGCCGCACCAAAGTTCAAGAGCAACCCCAGGGGTCTTGGGAACTATCTGAATGTGAGATAGGATGAAACCCACAAGGAGACACCCGGGCCCTCATCTGTGGCAGTGACAAACCCACAGACTCTAGGACTTTCCTCATGTTGCTCTGGGGCGAGCGGGCAGGTCCCTGCTGATCACGAGTCAGGCCAGTTAGGTATTTGATCAAAGGTGTCGCAGTGACCAATTCCACATCTACTTAAGTAGTGATTTAAGGGTTAACGAATTCCCCAAACAGCTGTAGTCCAGAGAAGAGTCTAAAAATGGTTATCAGTCAGATTCAAAAGGTAGCATGATAGAAGAAAAAGAAACACAAAACTCTGAGGGTCTCTGTGAATGAAGCCCCGATACAAAGTTTTCTCAGAGGTTTTTCAAGAGGCTTTGAAGTTTTTCAAATTAATTAACATTTTATATTCAGCATCCCATGAGTTTCACATCTGCCACTGATTTTCTGACTAATTAGAAAAGCTGTTGGTGGAGGGACTGTTAGATGTTTGCACAGTACAAATTAGGGCATAATTACAAGGCAGGGTGTATGCTAATGAGAAGCAAGGCTGATAAAGCAGTGTTTACACCAACAGAAGAATCTTCCTTCTTGTGGTTCTTTGAGCTCATTTCTGTTAGAATCCTGGATGAGTATAGGTACAAATACATTTTGATAGTTAGGTGGGAGTTGTTTGAAACCATACAATTTTCAGAGGAAGACCTGCCCTCAAAATCCCATGGACAATATTGCAGTAGCATACTACCTGTTCTCAGGTGTCATCAGGTGAGACCTAAGACTTCTATTTCTATCTGATAGTTACTTTGAAATGCTTCCATATACGCATCTTAAAGAGCCTCTTCTCTTTGGGGAATCTCTAGCTTAGCAGGGATCAAAGAGGCCCCAGTTCCCATAGAGAGCCAAGGAAGGCCAAGCTGTTATATGACCCCCGGCCTTATTTCCGCCATTACTGCTCTGCCATTTTGTCTTCGTGATCTTACTTGGGCACTGAAGACTGCCTGCTGAGTTAAGTCAGAACAAAGAAGGCGCATGAGCTACTTGACTAACACACAGTAGTTTGTCAGAGGTGGCAACAGGTGAAATGTAAGGCATTTCACCTGCTCACAAGTAGCTATCTTACTGAAGAAGTAAAACATACACTGAAAGCCAAGAGCAGATAGGCTATGAGTGCTTGTCCAAATGGGGCCTCTGTGAAGATTTCTGAGGCCAGAACCTCAGCCTCAGAAGACAGCAGTGACACTGATGAGCACCTTCACCCCATGAATCATGGAGAACTCCTATGGGATCCCTGCTATCCTGTGGTTCTGTAGAAGGAAACTTTGTTGAAGGAAATTGCCAAGGCAATTTCCTTGGCAATGTTGCCGATGATACTGCCATGTTGCTGATACAAGCCATTTTCTCCTCTTGGGGGATCCCCGTCCACTGTCGGCCAGACCCTCCTACAGCCATCTACAACCCCTACAGGCATGTGCTGATTCGCTCAGCCCGGGAGCCTTCACTGCAGCTTCATGGCTTTGGCCATACTCACAACCAGGCTCTTTGATCCAGCACTTGGTGAGGAGGGTCTCAGCAATCAGCTTGATCTACTTACCCACGTGCAGTGGGTCTGCACCAAGGTTACATACACCTGGTCAAGCCCTCGGGTTGAGTTGCATATTCAAAGTCCACAGAGGCCAGAGAGGTCCCCCACAGGACCGTAGAGACACTGGCAAGCCAGAGGGCACCTGCTCTTTCTACAGAAAGTAGCCATCCCTTGGTTTTAGCTGCACAGGAACGTGGACTGTGCCTTACCAGATCTTTCTGATCCCTCAAGAGAACGGAGAACACTGGATTCATACAAGAAAATTGGCCAGTTTTGGAAATGTTAACACATTCGAAATTTTGTACCACTGCAAGTCAAACAAAATAACATGCACACACAAAACTCTTACTGTATTCATTCCACATGTGGCCTCAATGGAATCTGCCTTAGGCTGGTCATCTCAGTCTCAGCAAATATCAACAGGAAGTGCCAACGGAATTCAGAGGTGGGGGATTCAGGCAGAAGTAGCAAGAGTCACGAAGACCATGAGAAGGACCATGACAATTCTATCACTTTGTACCAAAGATATGATCTCTGGCGCCCTGTGTATTATTCATTTCTCCCATTCTAAAACATTTTTTTCCTTAAATTATGGAATACTTTTAATTTCCAAAATATTCTGTTAATATAGTGCCATATTAAGTCTCTGTGTCCCTAGAAAGCTGTTCCCAGCAGTTCATGCATTTACTTTATGATGAAATATGTTAGGATACAAATAAATCAATCCTTCGGGCAAAACACAATATTTACAACTCAGGAATCTTAACACACAGCATTTAAAGAATCTAGTCAAGTTACAGTCTACTTAAAGAACATTGACTCTCGAAAGACATATTTGTAGCTGAATGTTGCCGTGAGGAACTGGAAATGCCTCATTTTCACCAAGAGCTTGTATATGAAATAAGATTACACTGACATTCCAAAGACAGTTGTGAAATATTCCTTTTTATACACCATGCTTCTGTGGTAATGTGTTTTTTTTTTTGCTGTAATGTTTTCAAGAGAGACAATTGTTTTTAAATTTTATAATGGTCACCTGTTAAAGGGATTTATTTCCCCTGGTCCATTTCTTATATTCTTTTTCATTAAAAAATTAATTTAATACACGGCAAAAATCCATCCCATTTTGTGCATGGTTTTGTGGGTCTTATTAGACATAGACCACTGTGGTATCTCTGGTGCTCAGTTTTGACACTGGAAATCAAATATAGAGACACTCTCAAACCTAGATTCATCAGTGGCTTCATTTTACTCTTTGCGGTCAGTGAACTGTTTTAGCTTCTGTTCCGTACCAGGTAGTGGGAGTACAAAGGAGAAAAGACTTGGCGCCAGCTCTCAAGGAGCTTTCCGTTCTGTACGTGACAACAGGCACGTGAACGTAACAACACACTGCGAGACTACTGCAAAGGACGTGTGCCCAGATATGACCCCCATTTATTCATTTCACTAATGCAATTGGATGTAGCCATCAGGACCAGGCCCTCTGCTGTTGAGTGTGACAGTAGGTGACAGAGCTGGGAGCAAGCTCACAGGCCAGCCTGGAGCCCCTAGACACACAGAGAGGGATACTCTGCTGGAGAGGGATGAGAGCCCTGGGCCCTGGACAAAGCCACATCTTGCCCTGGGGAGTGGAGGGGAAGGGTGCCAGGCAAGAGGTGAAACCCTTCTTGAACTCCCTGTGCAATTCCTCCAGCATGGTCCAGTTCTAGAAAGGGTTGAAGAAATCTACATGGAGAGGTACAGAAGTTGCTGAGTGGATTGATTTATGACTGGTTAATGGTGAAGGAAATGCGAGACAGAGCATCTACACTCAACTACAATCCAAGAAAGCTTCTGCTTTTCATGCTACAAGCAGGCATAGGAGAAATGGCTATCTTGCTGACAGAGATTCCATGATCCCTGCATTGGCAGCAGTGGGAATGCCATTTATTAGTAGAGGGAGGACAGAGAATGGGCCTGCCTGTCCGGGACCATCCACCCTGCCTGGCCCTCCACTCCCCCAGCTCCAGGAGCTGACGATCAGCGTCCGGGCGGTAGTGAAGCAGACATTGGCAGGGCTCACTCCCAGACAGCCACGGTGCCAAGGTAAGTGGATCTAACGGGCTGCCTTGATTACTCTATCAATCTCAAGGCAGGCAGACCATGGTCAGGAGGCAGCCACAGTTATGATTCCCTGGACTGGAATGCTTGGTTTTGTCCATTTCCATTGGCTGGTCTTCTGTATCATCTACCATGCTGGCTGGTGCTCATCTGCTGACAATGGGGACAGTTCATTTAGATGATGGGCAATTTCTTGGCTTGAGTTCTTTTCCCTGCGTACTTCCCCGTCTCCATTACCAATGAGTGGAAATCTCCGCCTCAAGTCAATGTCTTCCCTTCATCCTTTTTGGCTCTTGGCCATACCCTCACAGTCCCATCTGCATTTCCCTGTGCATTCAGATGCCAAGCACAGAGTCAGCCTTAGAGTCAGGGAGATAGGGAGTTCTCGGCCTCGGCACTGCTGACCTTTAGGGCTGGATAATCCCATGTGGTAGGGACTGTCCTGTGCACTGCAGGATATTTAGCACCCATCCCTCTGCCCAGGAGATGCCATGAGCACCCCTCTAGCAATGTCAACCAAATACATCCCCAGATGTTATCAAATGTTCCCTAGGGGGCAAAATTGCCTCTTGTTGAGAAACATTGAGAGAGTCCTGGGCTCTAATCATGGTTCTGTTGCTTATTGTTACTTAACCTCTCTGAGTCCCAATACCCTTGTCCATAATGTATTTCCTATGGTCAGTATAAGAATTAGAAAAATGTACAGTTGGTTAATTCCTGGCGTGTGGTAGGTCTTCCAAGGACAACCCTTATTACCATGTCAGGACTTCATGAATTTTCCTAGATAATTTTTGCTGTTATAGTAATTTCAGATTTGTGGTGACCAAAGAGTTCAAGAAGAAGTAGAACTGACAGAAATGTCCTTGGCTCTATCTCTGGCCACGTAAGGAAGCTTGGCTTGGATTGCATCTCCTAAAAGTATAGTTTGGGGTCTCTCTCTCCGGGAAAGCTGGTGTTTTCAACATTCCTGTAGAATGGGATCAGCAGCCCCATGAGCTTAGGGATTTTGGCCTTCTTATTGCCCGTTCTGGGGTTTGAAGACTCTTTCACTTCTCATTATGAGTGTGTAGGTCACTGATGGTTTCTGAAGCCAAGGTTTGAATCCCCAGCCTTTGGGATTCGGGGCTTAGACCCGATCCAAACTAATTTAGGAATAGAGTTTTTAAATAGTTTGTAAAGAGGGAACCAGTTCTTGGAAATTTATAATTTTGAGAAATTGGCCTTTTTGGGGTTGCCGATCAGGGTTTATGGAATGTTCTCCCTCTGCCTCCACCACCCCAACACATACATTCTTGGATATAGGAACATTTTTATATAATTACATAGAAAAGCATTCTTCAAGAAACTAATCATCTTCTGTTGGCTGATTTATAAGAATACGGAAGGGAAAGAGCATATAAAGAGGACAGCTGTTTTGCAGTTTATCAAAGTAGGAGATATGTCAGTCCTCTCCAATCTCCTCCCTCTTCCTTCCTTCCTTCCTCCCTCCCTCCCTCCCCCCCCTTTCTTCCTCCCTTCCCTCTCTCCCTTCCTTCTTCCTTCCTTGTTTCCATAAAAATCTTTATGTTTGTTTTAGGGCCAGCCATGCTATGATGATATTTACAAACCTAAGACAGAATAACTGAACTGATGAAGAATGGACAATTCTTTTTTTAAGTTATACTGGAATGAGAGACATGTCAAACTTAAGTGGACTCTAGTACATAGATTTTGGTCAATTATTCTTACTATTTTGGATGAATAAGAATCTTAGGAACTTAAGATCCAAAGAGGAATAAGACAATATCTATACCTAAGAATTAGAGAATCTAATTGGGAGAGATTAGATGATAGAGCTGATTATATTTGAAAATTGACAGAAAAGAGATAAGAATAGTGTTCACAGAGTAAGCAGTCAATAAATTTTAGGAGAAGGGGAAGTGGAAGGAAGGAAGGGAAGGGAGGAGGAAAGGAGGGAGGAAAGGAGAGAGAGAGGAAGGGGAGGGAGGGAGGATCCTTATAGAAGAGTATATATTAAATGACAAATGAAGGGCACAGATAGTTCTTTAGGAATTTAGAGAAGATCCCAGGTCATGGGCTAGACCAAGAAAACTCCTGAATCATGTGGAGAGGCATATGACATGTCAAGTAGTTGAGCAGAAACAGAGATCTCCATTTAGCCAACAACAAATATTTCTAAGAGATAAACACTCCTCAGGCAACAATCTACGAATTTGAATTGCTAAAAATCTCTTCTGAGCTCCTTGAAGTATGAAGATAATATAAGACCCTAAAAACCACTGCCTCTTGGTATCTTAAACCATGTATTTTTACAACATAAGCCTAAGATTTGCCTATGTATTGGGCACTCTGTGTCTGAAGGAGACACCAAGGCATACCCAGGAAAGGGGCTCAGCTGCCCTCCTCATGGAACCAGGAAGACAGAGAGACATGACTTGTTAACTCCCTCTATGCCGGTGGCCATGCATTTCTCTCCCTGCAGGGTTGTGACTTCTTTTTAAGATTTTATTCATTTATTTGACAGAGAGAGACATAGCGAGAGAAGGAACACAAGCAGCAGGGGTGGGAGAGGGAGACACAGGCCTCCCACCAAGCAGGGAGCCCGATGCGGGGCTCGATCCCAGGACCCTGGGATCATGACCTGAGCTGAAGGCAGACGCCCAAAGACCGAGCCACCCAGGTGCCCCAGGGTTGTGAGTTGTGAGTTCTTAAACTACCTGCTATGTAGTAGCCATTTCTTAGATTGCTACTAACGTTACCTCTTTTGGACGTTCATATTCATACCTGAATCCCTAAATATTCCAGGTCCCATATGAGGAAAAACATCTCCAACTCTGTCTTCCATTTACCTATTGGCCGGCACTGTTGCTTCTTGTCCAGATATGTTTTTAGGATCAACTGGGATCAAATATTCATTTCCACTTAGGGCAAGAGAGGGGCAGGCATTCCTAGATCTCATCACATTTGAGAAAATGAGATGAGAGTAAAGCTGGACCTGGAAATATGAGGCCCCGTGGAAGGTATGTCATTTGGTATCCCTTCAAATGGATATATTCTTTGCCTATTTGTTTAATCTTTATGTAGTAGGGGTGAGGAAATACTGATTTTTGTTAATAAAAATTGTACCTCTCTCTTAGTGCTCAATTAAGGCTTGATTACATGTAAAGTATATAAAATTACTTTTCCCCCCCTTTTCTACTTACTTGTAACTGTCTTGGAATTTCCCCATTCTGGACTAATTTCTTGGGAAGCATATTAAATTATCTAAGCTTCAGATAAAAAAAAATAATCACTTATTCTCAGGGAGCAGCACTCTTCGGTAGTGGTACTGGGCAGATAGCACTTTGGGAGGAGTGGTTTTGAAAATTCACTTGAGAAATTGTCTGCTTTGTGGAAAACAGGGCCTATTTGTATTTTACCAGTGTGAACTGTAATCTGGATAGCAACCCAAGTTAAGACGTGCTGGATTTACTAGCTCATTCTGCCCAGTTGGCCCGCCACTGGCGCCCACCCCCACCGCCGGCTGACAGACCAGGCTCCCCTCTGACCATGAGTTCTTTGAAGGCTCACCATTTGGGAATTGCTCACGAGCCACTGGCCTTCCAGAGGCTTCTTTTTACACATCTGTAAAAAAAAAACTGACTCTACCTCTAGTAGGAAAACCTATTTAAAAAATGATAAAGATAATTCCATGAGGACCTGGTTTGAAAAATCCCAGTTTTTATGGTTTGAAAAATCCCAGTTACATCTCTCAATGTGTACCTTTCCGTTTAGATTGTATTAGTCATCATAATCCTTTCGGGGATGACTCATCGTGCTCTCAATCCGCTTTTCCCCTGGTAATCCACTTTATCTTGTCCAGTGACTGGGACTGTATGAGATCATAAAGACAGAGTTTGACTTCAGGAATTTATAATGACTTCACGTTACCTCTGGTCTGGTAGGAGCAGGGCAAATTGCACCCTTGCCCTTGGGAAATCACTGGTTATTCTTCTGTTGCCTCCCAGGCCCTGCACCTGTACCTGATCCGTCCTCCTTTTATCTCTGACATCACCTCCTATCTGCCTCGTTCAGTCCGCTGTTTCTTCAACCTGCCGAACTCATGTGCACCTCAGAGTTTTTGGGGGCCTGGACCGCCAGTCCCAGATTTCCACGGGGTTCACTCTCTGCGTTAACTTACATGTCTGTTCAAGTGTCACCAACTGGGGAGGTTTTCCTAACCAACCCCTCCATCTAAGCACACCGCCAGCCTCTCAATCATGATCCTCTTATTTTTCTTTTATCATCAGTGTCTGATGTGATAGCACATATGTATTTAGTTTTGTTGACTGTTTTCTCCACTAGAATATGAACTCACTTAGGACAGGATTTTTATCTGTTTTATGCACAACTGTATCCCTAGGACCTATCGCTAGAGTCCGAAGGAGATGAACTGAGGAACAAGGCAAGGAATTAAGATAAGGAATATGGCACGTAGTTACCTAAAGAACTTACAGCTCCACATTGAGGGAAATTCAGAGCCACCAATTAGAGGGGCTTAAACGAGGGACATGGAGGTGTTTGAGGGAAAGTTTTGGGCTCTTTCTGATTCCTGGCTCCATAGTAGGGGGGTGTAACAATCTATATTTTTACATAAATGATTAAATGCCTCAAATTAAGAGTTGGGTGATAGACACTGGGGAGGGTATGTGCTATGGTAAGCGCTGTGCATTGTGCAAGACTGTTGAATCACAGATCTGTACCTCTGAAGCAAATAATGCAATTTATGTTAAGGAAAAAAAAAAGAAGATAGCAGGAGGGGAAGAAAGAAGGGGAATAAGTCGGAGGGGGAGATGAACCATGAGAGATGATGGACTCTGAAAAACTGAGGGTTATAGAGGGGAGGGGGGTGGGCGGATGGGTTAGCCTGGTGATGGGTATTAAAGAGGGCACGTTCTGCGTGGAGCACTGGGTGTTATGCACAAACAATGAATCATGGAACACTACATCTAAAACTGATGATGTAATGTATGGTGATTAACATAACAATAAAAAATTTAAAGAAAAAAAAGAGTTGGGACTACACAATTTCCAATGTCCTTTCTAGTTCTAAAATTGTATGAGTCTATAAAATCCTACAAGCATCATTAGTTTAGTGAAATGGACACCTTGGGGATTCCTAGGAGATCCTAAACTAGGGAGAATTCTGTCCAGAGCATACCGATAAGACAGAATGTTTAGCAAAGTAGTATAGGCTTGTCTCTTTTTTCTTTTCCACTGGAGAGAATCAGAAAGACATAATAAAGAGTCAGAGAGTTTCAATAGTGGAAACTAGGTTAAATCATGGAAGGTGTGCTCCCTACTTTCCAAAGTGCCCTTGTTGGCAAACGTGTAAAGTTTGAGAGTGAAGAGCTGTCACCAGGGCGCCAGGCAAACCCGCAGAGAAGGTCAAGCTTGCATTCTGCATTCCAACCCACCTCTTCCTTTCTGAGTCCACTTTTCACCCCAGTTATTGGACTGTAGCTATTGAATTTCCTCGTGCTGCCATTTGCCTTCTAAATCTTTCCCCTCCCTGACTGCCCTACTGCCCTGCACAGAGATTTATCTTGTTGCCTTCTTATCCAGCTACAGTTCCCATCCCCTAGGTGCTCGTGGCAGCCCAAATGATGAAAAACACTTCTATTAAAGGGTCCATGAGGCCTACAGAACATCTGCAGTTTGAAAAAAATGGTCCAGTGTCTTACCTGGTCTTCTAGGACCTGAAATGGATGGAATAAAAATTGTGGTCTCAGATACATTCTTCTGTGTATACCCATATGTGTGCGCACACACACATGCGTGCAACACACACACACGCACACACACACACACACACACACACACACACCCTATTTCCCTATAAAGTTACCCTGGAAGCTAGGAGGCAGCAAACAAAACCTTGCTTTGGTAGAAATCCCAAGTGAGCAGCCTCATGACTATCCTGATATTCGTGGGTTTGCAGGTACAATCTTCAAGATTTTTCTAATCAGACCAGACTAGCAAATAAAGGTTTTCAGACAAAGCAATTTTCTAACCAGGGGTCTTGTGGCACAGACTGCAGAAAAATGTCCTGATTTAACACAACAGTTGAGTAGTAAGAATCCCTTAGGGTCACCTTGACATGGAGCCAGAGCAGAGACCCTCATTTTCACTGTGCCATTAAAGAATTTTATCCTTAATCTGGGATCTCAGGGGGAAGTGTGAGTTCCCAATGCCCTGACAAGCAGTTGCTGATGAGTAGGCCTGATTCCTGCATCCATGTAACCTCCTCCCCTGGAGGGTCTTGGGGTTACTGAGGGGTGAGGACCCTACAAAAAGACTGAGCTGTTAATTTGTCTCGGAGCCCTCATAATTTGCTGTATAAATGATCAGAATGATATCATTTTGTCCCCTAAGATGGTGAAGTTTGAGAGAGGCTGTTATTAAAAAGTGAGGCCAGTGTCCAGTAGGGCCACCCTGGACACAAGCGGGAATTGAGTTTCCACAGAGCCTGCAGCAGTGACTCACATCTAGTGTGGTTGGGAGTGCGAGAAATAAACACAGGACAGCACTGTATCATTTGCCTTGGATTTAAAGTAGACCTATGATCCGACTTTGCAGGGATAGGACCCAGGAACCTGCATTTTTTTAATGGATACCCCAGGTGACTGTAAGGCCCAGCCAGCCAGAGGTGAGATCACTTCCTATATAAAGGCCTCTTCTAAGGGAGTAGACAAGGGCTGGTGGATGTATGTGCTGATACCTGGAAAACAGGGAATAGCTTTCTAGGAGTTTGCAGGTGGAGATTGCTGGACGTAAGAGGTCTTGAGCAGCTGTGGGGCAGGAGTGGGACAGTCTTAAGTGAATTTTTTTTTAAAGATTTTATTTATTTACTTGAGAGAGAGCACAAGCTGAGGGGTGGGGCGGAGGGAGAGGGAGAGAGAGAATCTCAAGCAGACCACTCACCGAGCAGAGAGCCCGATGTGGGGCTCGATCCCAGGACCTGAGTTGAAGGCAGACGCTTTACCAGCTGAGCCACCCAGGTGTCTCATAAGCAAATGTTTTTTAAAAAAATTTATCAATTTATTAAAGTATAATTTACATGCAATAAAATGTATCACTTTAACTGTACAAGTTTGATGAGTTTTTGAAAGAATATATACATCTATGAAACCACCATCCCAGTCATGATACAGAGTGTTTCCAACAGAAGTAAAATTTCCTGCATGCTACTTTGCAGTCAAACCCCTTACCGCCCAGATCCACCCACGAGCCAACGCTACTCTTGTTTGCATCAGTATAGATTAGTTTGGGTTGTTCTTGATCACACAGTATATGTCCTTTTGTGTCAAGGCTCCTGCCATGGATTTGCACAAATTTATTCCTTTCTATTGCTAAGTAGCATTCCACTCTTTGAATGTATGATGATTTGTTTAACCATTCACCTGTTGATGGACATTTGGGCTCTTTTATTTATGAATAAAGTTTCTGTAAACATTTTGGCCTAAGCTTTTCGTGGATAGGTTTTCACTTTTCCTGAGTAAATATAGTTGGTGTGTGTTTAACATCACAACGAAGTGCCAGTTTTTTGTGCCATTTTGCATTCTCACCATCAGTGTAAGAGAGTCTCAGTGCTTGACATCCTTGACAACACTTGGCATTATTGTCAGTCTTTTTCATTTTAGCCATTCTAGTGACTAGATGCTGTTTCAATCAGGAGTGTCTCATGTTGCTTTAATTTGCATTTCCCTCATGACTGATGATGGTGAGCACTTTTTCGAGTGTGTATTTGCCACGTGTTTATCTTCTTTTGTGAAGTACGGGTTCAGATACTTTGCCGATCTTCTTAAAACTGAGTAGCAGTCCTTTATATATTCAGGATTTAAATCCCCTGTCAGAAATATGTACTGTGGATATTTTATGCTGTCTATGACTTACCTTTTATTATCTTAGTGGTGTCTCTTGCTGAGTGAAAGTCTTTGCTTAATTCTGAGTTATTTTTTTTTCTGTCTAGAAAAATCTTTGCTTACAATCCAAGGTCACAAGTATTTTTCCCATGCTTCATTCTACAAATTTTAAATATTAGACTTAATTTTTTTTAATTTATTTATTTGAGAGAGAGAGAGAGCACAAGCAGGGAGAGGGACAGAGGGAAAGAATCTCACGCAGGCTCCCTGCCGAGTGTGGAGCCCAATGTGGGGCTCAATTCCACAGCCCTGAGATCATGACCTGAGCCGAAATCAAGTCAGACACTTAACTGACTGAGCCACCCAGGTGCCCCTCAAATATTAGACTTTTATATATAGGTTTATGATCCTTTTTGAGTTCATTTTTATTATGCTCTAGCATTCAAGTTTCAGAGCATCTGTCTCTACCAGGGGCACACCCAGGGGCGGACTGGCTGAATCACAGAGTGAGCACAGGTTTCCTTCAGGAATGGGTTCATGTGTTCGTGGAGGTTTGTTAAGTTCAAAATCTGTTGCAGAGGCTGGAGACTCAGGGAAGAGTTAGTTGCAGTTCCAGTCTAAAGGCTGTCTTCTGGTAGAATTGCTTTTTTTCTCAGGGCATATCAGTTTTTGTTCTATTAAAGCTTTCAACCAATTGGATGAGGCCCACCCACATTAGGGAGGGCAGTCTGCTTCATTCAAAGTCACCAACTGAAATATTAATCTCATCCAAAAAATGAAAACAAAATCCCTAACAGAAACATCCAGAATAATGTTTGACTACTTACTTGGGCACTGTGACCCACCCAAACTGACACATAAAATTAACCATCACATCCACACAGATATCCAACTGTCCTAGGGCCACTTGAAAATTCTATCCTTTTCCCACTGAATTTTGTTGAGAATTTTGTAAAAAATCAGTTGAGCATATTTGCGCAGGTCTATTTTTGGACTCTATTCTGCTTCACTGATCTATATATCTATATATCTATCCATATACCAACACAATGGTCTTGATTTTTGTAGTTTTGCAGCAAATCTTGAACCTAAGGAGTGTAAATCCTCCAACCTTTTCAAAGTTATTTTGGCTTTTCTAGGTCCTTTGCATTTCTCTCTATATTTTGAAATGAACATGCCAATCTCTGAAAAACTAAAATCCTTTCAGACATTGATTGTAATTGTATAGAAACAGCAGGCCAATTTGGGACAACTGACAACAATGTTGAATTTTTTAATCTGTAAGCAATGTTTATTCCTTTGTTTCTACGTCTTCAAGTTCTCTCAGCATTGTTTTGTAGTTTTCAGTGTAGAAGTCTTACATGTATTTTGTTCAATTTTTTTTCTAAGTAGTCTCTTGTTTTTGATGTTATTGTAAAATATTTTTAAAATTTCACTTTGCAATTATTCACTGCTGATACATAGAAATGCAATTTATTCTTGTTTCTTGACCTTGTATCCTGAGACTGCAAAATTCACTGATTAATTCTAGTAGCTTACTTTGTAGATTCCTTAGGATTTTCTATGCACACCATCATGTCATCTGGGAATAACGATAATTTTATTCTTTTCCAAGTTGCAAACATTTTATTGCTTTTCCTTGCATTAATACACTGGCCAGGATTTCCATTACAATTTGAATTGCAGCGATTAGATGGCACATCCTTGCTTTATTACTCATCTTAATCTTAAGGAAAATAGCAACATTTTCACCATTATGGAGAATGTAGGATTTTCTAACATGCCTTATCATGTTAAAAATGTTTCTTTTCTCCTTGATGGCTAAAAGTTTTTACTCATGAATGGATATTAAGTTTTGTCAAAAGCTTTTACTATATCTATTAATATAATCATAGGATTTTCTATTTCATTGTCTTATTGTGGTACATCATATCGAATGATTTAAAAATTATAAAAATCGACCTTGTGTCCCTGAAATAAACCCCACTTGATAAAGATGTATTATTCTCTGTATTGCTAGCTTCAGTTTGCTAAAATTTGATTAAAGACTTTGGCTTCTATTTTCACAAGGAATATTAATCTGTAGTTTTCTTTTTATGTATTTATCTGGTTTTAAAACCAGGGACATAAAATAAATTAGGAAATATTCTCCCCCCCTTGATTTTCTGAGTTTCTATGAAATCGACATCATTTCTTAAATGTGTGATAGAGTTAAGCGGTGAAGCTATTTTTTTAAAAGCTAATTTTCCCAAAGTTTTAAAAAAATCATTAATTCGATTTATATATTAGATACAGGATTCTATGACATAAATATGGCTATTCAGACTTTCTATTTCTTCTTGTGTCAATTTTGGCAATTTATGTCTTCCAAGAAATTTGTTTTTTGTAAAGTTGTTATATTGTCATAGAATTGTTCACAGTATTCTCTTATTATCATTTTAAATGGCTATAGGATCTATAGTGAAAATGACTATTTCATTGCTGATACTGGTTTTTAAAATTTTTTTCTCGATCAGCCTGGGGTTTACCAATTTTACAAACCTTTTCAAATAACTAGATTTTTCCCCTGTAGATTTTTCTCTTTTATTTTTTCATCGATTTCTTCTCTTTTTAAAAATTTTAAATAAATCCTTATTTGTTTTTATTTTTTAAATATTTCTAAAATATTTATTTATTAGATTTCTGTTCTTATTTTCATTATTTTATTCATTCTATTTACCTTGGATTTAAATGCTTCTCTTTTTACAGCTTCTTAATGTGGAAACTTATATAAATGATTTTAAACTTCTCTTTTCTAATACAAGCACTAAAATCTAAAAGTTTGCCACTTGGCATTGCTGTTGCTACATCCCACAGATGTTGATATATTGTGTTTTCACTACTCTTTTTTTTAAGATTTTATTTATTTATTTGACACACAGAGAGAAAGCACAAGCAGGGGGGAGTGGCAGGCAGTGGGGGATGGAGAAGCAGGCTCCCAGGGAGCCTGTGATCATGACCTGAGCCAAAGGCAGACACTTAACTGACTGAGGCGTCCCTCACTATTTTTCACTTTAAAGCTTTTTTCTAATTTCCTTTATAACTTCTACTTTGAACAGAATATATACACATAAACATATAAGCATATAAAGAAATGGAATTATATTCTATTTGCAACCTGCTTGCTGACTTAACAGTAAATCAAGAACAACTTTCTGATAATTTTCTGCATTATTTTTCATTGAGTTTAGTACATTATGGATATATTGTACAAAATTTATTTAAACTAGGCCTCTATTGTTGGATAACTTAGTTGTTTCCATTTTTCAGTTACAAATTGTTGTGATAAATATCCTCATATATTAGTTTTTGTGTAGTTAAGAAATTTTTTCATTGTGAAGTTTTCTAAAAGTGGAATTGTTATGTAAGGGGATCCTCTTTCAAGGTACTTTCCTATTTTGATACCGACTTCTTGGACCTGAGCCTATATTTTCTACGTGGTTAGTTTTTTCCCCCAGAGTGAATGTGGTTTGTGGGCTGCATCAGCCCTTAGGCATGGCAATTTGGCATTCACAGAGGTGGAAAATAGTCAACTGCCAACATCCAAGATTGCAGGGGGAAGGTCTTACATACAGCATCCGGATTTTCAGGTTCTTCTGGATAAGTGGGAATCTGGCAACACTAAGCCAACATTCCTGTGTGATAAGAATTAGTGGGAAAGGAGTAATTACTTTAGATGGGGCAGGCTCTTTCCATGTTTCCTAGCTCCTACTTCGTCCATGCCACTTGATTAGGACATGGCTTGACTCTTACAGGATTTGGGTTCACCACCCCTGATATGGTAGGACAGAACCTATGAGAAAACTCATGCCAGTCACGTACAGGCAATCCCCAACTTACTACTCCAAACTGTGTGACCTTTCCCAGTGAGCATGACACCTCTTTGCACTTCTTTCTCTAAGAAATTCTAGACCTCCCCCTTGGTAACCTGTCAGATTTGTCCTTCCAAAACAAAATTCCATTCTTTTGAGGAAGAGAACAGAGATCTTCTCTGTGCTTTAATGCCCATGAATTTTTCTAGGTGAACATTATCTTTAGAAATATGCAAACATAATGTACCCACATCATGTCTCTCAGATTCTCTGGGTCTCATTTTTAAGGATATAATGAGGATATAGCCCTCCCTTACCAGTAGTTTTTAACTCATGACACAGTTACGTTGGGATAAATTATGAATGTGGGATGATTGCTGTCTCTTCCCCTCCCCTATCCAGCCAAAGAGAATTCTCTAATTACCAGATCAATCTCCTGATTGTTTTTCTTCTTACAAAGAGGAATTTTGTTTTCTGCTATAAGAGAGGTAAGGTCCGTATACATGATGAAGTGACACAGAAAATCGTGAGGACAGGCAGAAAGAGGAGCATGATGTGTTGAGAGCAATTACGGGGAATTGTGAATGAAAGGGCTCTGGATTGGTACCCAATGTGACGGGGAGAGGAAGAAGAAGAAAGGAGGTTTTCATAAATATTGTTATGGTCTTTGAATCTGGATCCCCTTTACGGTTCTCAGGAAACGTAAAGAAAGGGTTTGAGTTATTGAAATTACTTTTGGTTGTGAGAAGCTATTTTCTTGACTGCAGTCCTGCTCTGAGACCAAACTGTGTCTGGCCCAGGTTTATAAGGTTACACAGGCTTGTGGATAGGTTTTCCTTGTTCATATCCTTCTTAAACTGTGCTATGGTTATATTAATTTGCTCTTTGTGAGACACTAAGTACTGGACACCTGTTTAAACAGATTTAAGATTGTTCCTTCTGGCTGGGAGTTTTGTTGTGTACCCTCTTCAAAAAAAAATCCAAGACCTAGACAATTGAGACAGATTTCTGTTCTCCTTTTCTGTTTATATTTCTCCTTCTATGGTTTTTCTGAGGTGGGGAGTCCACATTAAAGGTCATAATGCTTCTGGCTCTAGGGTTGGATTTCTTAAACACATCCCCAGGTCAACTGGAGTCTAGAGTTTATTACTTTTTAAAAACGAAACCCCTGCCAAGTAAAAGGAGAGAAGGGCATGTTTAGATGAGAGTGCCTGATGTTCAAATTCTGTAGTTTGTTGACATTTTATTGCTCAATGCAATTTTTCCTATCCTTCAGGGCATTTTGCTTAATGGTTTCCCAGGAACACTGTGATGAGGCTTCAAAGCAAACCCTAGGTTTTAGCAACGATGCTCTTATTCCAGTTTATATGAGTCACATGTCCAAAACCTTGTACACATCTCAAGTTTTTCCCATAAATGCTTATGCCCTGAAAATATGGTAAACCATGTTACCAAGCCGTATTAGATGTCACACACTAATATGGAAACAAACCAGGTAATTCCAATGTAATAGATTTTTGTGGTAACTGGGAGGCGGAGAGGTGTGCCTAAACTAGACATTAGCTGTACTATATATACTAAATTCATTCAAGAGGATCTGTCACCAGTGGTCTGATAGAGCCGGCTGTTGAGTATGAATTTGTCAGTATTGGCTAGGTAGGTGCGATGCCTTCAACGTTGAATTATTACAAACACACCAACAAAATGATGTATAACCCCAAGAAGTCTGTCCTTCACGATTATTTATTCCCTGGGTCAAGAGGAATATGAGCAATTTATTACCTTTAAAGTAATTCTCATCTGATTGAACCCCATATATACTAGTAAAACATGGCTTCCTGAGGGGATATATTTTAGTACTTTTATGGTTGAAAAATGAAATGCCAATGCTTAGACTTAGCACTTACCTGGGATGGTGTGCACATGCCCCTTCTAGCAAGTGCTGGGAGGCAGCCGACCTCTCAGATCTCTCCTCAGAGTACCATGCTTTTCCTTTCCAGGTGTTCATTACTGAAAAGCAGAGGAAATGGTGCTCTTACCTTCCATTAAGAAGATATCTCAGGCAGCATTGGGAAAGCCACTTCTGTGGTGGTTTCTACCAGCATAATCCTCCAGGAACGAATGTCAGCCAGACCTGCAACATTGAAGAAGACTTCAGGGTCTGAGCTTGTGTTTTGGAAAATGCTAGTCCGTGTTTGAAGCTTCATCTGACAGACTTTCTGCAATACGCATTGCACAAGAGAGGGCATTTTCAGCCCTGGTTTTTAATTTCTTCTCTTTTGCGGGTATAGGCACAGACCTCAATGTTATTTTAACCTCGTTTCCTCCAGGCAAGGAGATTTACTTAATTAGGTAGCCAGTCAAGAAATTCTGTTGCTGCACATTTTGTGTCATGCAGGCTGTGGTGTGTCTGGAAAACAGAAGGGGCACAGGAGAGGAAGCTCAGCCTCTGAAACTTGTCTTGGAAGGAGGCTGAAGGATATTCAAATTAAGTATTTTTTAAGGTCCACGGGGCCAAGATAAATTCTAGCAACATGGCGCTGAAATCAGAGGTGTGATTTTTCCTAGTTTGTCACAATGTCAGCCTGGGAAGGAACAATGGTTTGGAATTCCCTTGAAAAGCTGCTCTTGTAGATACAAGCAGCAAGAAGGGCTTTCCATCCTCTCCTGACCACTCTGAAACTTAAGGATAAATTGTTTCCTGCTGGAGACTTGTCATAACAATCTAGCAAGTGTTGGGAATGTGACATCACAGGGCTTTTCTCGCAGGTGTGTGTGCAGATTCAGATAAACCTGGAAGTTTGCAGCCAGGATGCCAGGCATCTATTCAGATAAGGCACAAATAGAATGCTGCTTTTCTCCTCGAAGTCTCTACAGGTTTTGGAAATTGGCTGTGACTATACATCTTGCACGTGAGTTGGGAGAGGCAATCACCATTAGGAACATGACGACCAGTAACTTCGCAATTTAACCAAATATTTACTCCCTGTACCTGCAATTTACTGCCTGTAGCAAGTTTATGAAAATTTTAAATGTTTGTTTAAAAATACATCTCTTTCGATAAAGATGAACGCAAGGGAAATAAATCCTACAGTGATGAGTAACTTGAGTAATTCGCTTATGTGTTCTTTGTGCTAAATTAACCTACATAGGGAGACTGATGATGTGAAGGAGAAACCTGAGGTGAGAGAAGGGAGTGTGAGTTAGTCACCTGTGAAAAGCAAGATTTTTTTTTAAGATTTTTATTTATTTATTTATTTACTTACTTACTTCAGAGAAGGAGAGAGCGAGCGAGTGAGCACGAGCAGGGGGAGGGGCAGAGACAGAAGGAGAGGGAGAATCTTAAGCCAACTCCATGCCCAGAGCTCAGGGCTTGATCTCAGGAATGTGAGATCATGACCCGAGCTGAAATCATGAGTCGGACGCTTAACCAACTGAGCCACACAGGTGCCCCTGGAAAGCAAGATTTTTTGAACATGGGCAATAGATGCAAAGAGAACAACCCACAAAGCACTGGGGAGGGGAGCTTCATGTAAAACAAGAATTCTCTTCACCTCTCAGGGACTCTAATTTTCTTCAAACTCAGATAGTGTGCTTTGCCTGTATTGTAGGGTAAGTTTTCTCCCATTACATACCACCTCTCCCTGCCCCACCAGCTGCTCTCTTTCTCCCACCAAGCCAAGACCTTGTCCTTGTGTCTGGAACTTATGGGGCCCAAGGGAATGGAATATGACTTTTTGTGATGTAACTCATGTTACGGAAGGAAATCAAGACTCAGCGTAAGTTATAGACAATGTCCATAGTAGCACCAAGTTCATCTTTGCTGTGAGAAGACCCATTGCCTTACCTACCACCACCTGTAAGATCTTAGGCACCATCCTCACCCCACACTGCACCCTGCCTAGCAGGGCAAAGAGAGGATAGCCCATGCTGGGTGCTAAAGCCAAGAGGAAACTGAACTTGGAATGGAGTGCCAGGGGAAGTAAAAGGAGGAAGACACAGGAGGAAGGTCAAGGAGTTTGTCAGTTAAAAGGCCTGAAAAGCAGCCACCAAAATGGGATTAGATGTGCAAGAGGTTCCTTGAGGGACATGCCTCTGAAAAATAAAGGGGAGAGGGAAGGAGGAGGCAGGGAGAACCTTCAGACTGGGATGCAGGGCTGACACATGGGGAAGGAGAGAGAGAAGGGGGGAATAACATAGGAAGAGCCTCAGATCACACCATATTGTGGAGAAAATGGCGGCAAGGTAAAAGGGAGTCCCAGGCCACCAGTGTCCCTTAGAAGAGTCCCCCAGCTAATTGCCCAAGAAAACATGGGGAGAAGTGTGGCCCCGGGGTGAGCACCAAATTGGAGCGGGAGGCATGCCCCATAGAAGCTTCTCTTGAATAAAGCTCGGCAGGACTAACGAACTTCAGGGCCACCACAAGGAGGGATACATGGTGCTGACACAGGCAGGGTCACAGTGAAGGCTCGAGGACCATGGCCCTGTAACTGAGAGCAAGAGGACAAGTGGAATTATACAGGGAACTCACTTCTCCATCTCTGCTCACCTGCCTGTGGGTTAGAAAATCCTGCTGGATCAAGTTCAGGGCAGACTGAACATTATACAAGATTCTCAGAGTTGGACAGGCTACAGCCAGTCCATTTGGCTGTGGATATGTAACGTTGTGTTCAGATGCATGTCATTTTGATAATAGCATTCCCTGGGGACTGGGGTAGCCAATTGCGGAACCCGAGTGTATTTGTCCACCTTTATGAAAAGCAAACCTTACAGGGCACCTGCCTGGCCTCAGCCAAAGTCAAAGTGATTACTCCCACCTCTCAACAACATTGTCTCCTAAGAGACAATGTGGGGTCTCCCCACCCCACATATTTTCTGTTTTGCACTTTACATGTGTGTCTATGACTTCCCCCATCCTTGAAAGCTAATGTGCCACTTGAAGCTAAAAGTTGTCTTACGCTTTGAATCAGCATTGTCTTGCACATATAGTTGTTTTGGGTTTTCACATCAGGTAAATAAAGGGACTGAGCAGCCAGGGGGGTAAGACGGGAAAAAAAAAACCCAAAGAAACATATATATTTCAGCCTACTTACTTTTCAGGACTAGCAGGGACTTATAATAGAAGACTCAGATGTATTTCAACCATGAAAAAGGATCAACGTATACAATGCTTTCAATTTATATGATGCTATCTGTGAAATATATTTCAAAAAACAAAGCATAAAGAAATGAGGACAAAGGAACGGGGTGAAGTTGGCATGGGTACAGCTAGAAAAAACGAAGCTAAGGATTGCTACTGAGATTGAATACTAACTTTACTTTTGACCTTTTCCTGGCAGCCAAGACAAAAAGGAAAACACGTTATATAAGGTTCTTATTAGCTAATAAAAAGAAGCATGCCAGCTTTTCTATAGATTTTTTTCCCCCTAAAACTAACTTTAAGAAGAATTTCTTTTATGGTCCCTTATAAAGCCACTGACTTTTAAAATATATGATGGTTTCAATAACAGTTTTATAAAAACGTAGATAGCAACTTTTTTCTGTATGGCCATTTCTTATATTGATTTTTGATAAATGTCATCGTTGAGAGAGGACATTTCCTTGGGGACTTAGGATGGAGTTCAACCCCCAGGAGTGAAATGAGGTTGACAGATGATGTCTGGGCCTGTAGCCTGTGGAAGGGACCCTGGGAATGGAGTGATCCAGTTGTAATGCCCACGAGCTAAGCATCAATTTGAGATTATTAGCATACAAACGAAGTTGTATTAAAATAGAACAGAAGTTTGGTTGTAGTCCTCATTTGGCTCAACAGTTGTGCCCCAACACATACATTTTGATTTAACACTGGGCCTGAATCATAATAAATTCCATATATGTACAATGATCGAAAACTGACCCCACGAGGACCTATACTCCTATTAAGAGAAATGGAGAATGTGACAAGTGTTCCAAAGGAAAAATCCTCTGGTTTACAAATCCGTTGAAGCACCAAACACAATTGAATGAGTTGCTTTTGTATTCTGAGATTCTTCGAGACTTGCCTATGCTAATATGCTGTCACAGATTGAGCTCCCTGGTAGAGAGACTCTGACCCGGGGATTAGCATGTAGGAAGTTTACTGCAAATGGCTCCCGGGATCAACACCCAAGGAAGACAAGAAAAGGGGAGGGGGAGCACAAGATCAAGTGGAGGAGAAAGTAGGGTGAAAGCCATGGGGAACACCGGACCTGGGATGGCTTTTTGGAGTTGTCTCCCATGGGGTGAGGGGCTGGGACCCTACACCCCCGCACTGACCACTCACCGGATCCAAGCTGTCCTCAGAAGGGGTGTGCTCTTGGGCACGGCGGCTTTCTCCGCCAAGGGCAATTCCCTGAGGAAGCTAACACCCGAGAGCTCTGGGCCAGTAGCCACAATGAGGGGGATTAAGTCCCAGACTTCTGAAGGTGGTCCATTACAATCGATCAAGGGATTTTCTAGGCACTGTTTGCCAAACTAGCAAGACATACTTTAATCCTGAAGCACAGCTAAAATATCTCCCAGACCTGACGGTCAATAGAATATCATTTGTGCCATGCTGCTTTATTCCCATAACCTGGATGTATACTCTTTATTCTGTAGGACGAGTCCATCAGTGTGGTTTTATATTTGGCTGCTTCTACCAGAAGCCAGCTACAAGGGAGTTAGTCAATGAAAAGGACTTATTTTACTCACTTAAATAATTTGGGAGACAGTCCATAAGCCTGTGCATCTGCTCACAGAACTGGGGTCTTTCTCTTTTCTTCTAGTCCCTTTTTGGCAGGTAACTTCTGTTCTCATGGCTGCAAGAGGCACTGCTCTGCCCCAGAGGGGAAAGCACAAGCCACAAAAGATAAACGCCAGGCAAGCTTTTCTCCCCAACATTTTCCGAAGTGCTGTAGGATCTCTACTGACTTTTCATTAGCCAGAACCGAGTCACATGACCGTTCCTAATTTCCAGGGCATTTGGTAAAGTCATTTTACCTGAGAACATTTAACTGGCTTCTCTTAATTGGGAAGAAAAAGAGAAAGGATATTGAGAAGACAGCTAGCTTGGCCGATCATAAGTAATAGAATTTAAATCCTTCCTTCCTTGTTCCTCATGGGCTGAACAACTGCATGAAATGGATTCCATAGAAAGAAAAGAAATGTAGTTATAAAATATTAATGCGACTATGGGCACGACATCACAAAAAATTTATCCAGTTGAACTCAGACTTTCCACATTTCATCAAAAGCAATATGCATTCATTACCCTAGATTTATGCTTGCCTTTCTGCCGCTTGGGACAGAGCTGTGCACATGGCAGACATTCACTGTGTGTGTGTTCATGTGTGTCTCTGTGTGTGTGTTGTGTAAACAAAGGAGCGTCTTTGGCATACAGTATAGCACTGCACTGTGTCTGAAGTCATAAAATCATGAAGTCATGTGTCTTGTTGGCATATATGGGAAGCCCCCGCAGCGGTGGTTGAGGAGTGGTTCTGGGAATGGTTTTAGTCTTTCCTTGACCGTGTTTTGTCTTCCTTATGCCCTTGCCAGATGGGTAGCTTTTTGGTGATTTGGTTTCATACATCCAGATTTTAGAGAACTTTGAAAAATAACAATGCAAATCTACCCCCAGCAGGATTTAAAAAGTGCAATGGCCTCATCCTTTCTTGAAACATTATGGTGCTCTCTTCTACCTCTCCCATCCAGAAAAGAAGCCTCACTTTCTATAATTATATGATTTTGAACTTTCTGCATATGAGATTATAGTATGGAATAGGATTTCCATATATACGCTTAAACTTATGGACACACTAAACAGAAGAATATAATGTGATATTTCCAGAAAACACCTAATACCCTCTCCAAATCTGACTCTAGGTTTAGGGGTTCATCATTCTTCCCCTCTCCTTGAGGAAGGGTCTTTTTTTGTCTCAATAGATAGTTCACAGCCTCACAAAATTAGAAGGAGAGGCCATGGTCAATGTCAGATGATTCTGCATTTCTGATGTGCTCCCAGCTGGTGTCAGTGCTAATGTTCTCTGGCCACACTTTGAGTAGTGAGGTGTTAGTTTTAAAGCTTGGTTGCCTTTTTGGAATTGTGAGGCGAGTTTTTACAAATACTGCTGTCTGGGTTCTACCCAAGAGTTACATTTATTATAGGGTTGGCATGGACATTAGATTTTTTATTTTTTATTTATTTTTTTCAGCACGGGGGAAGGGCAGAGGGAGAAGGAAAATCCCAAGCAGACTCTGCACTGAGTGCAGAGCCCAACTCGGGGCTTGATCCCATGACCTGGAGATCATGACCTGAGCCGAAATCAAGAGTTGGATGCTTAACCACCTGAGCCACACAGGTGCCCTTGGGCATCAGATTTTTAAAAGCTCCCCCAGGTGATTCTAATATATAGCAAAGTTTGAGAACCATAAGCTATGAACCAATTACAATACATTTCCCCATGTGTCCCTCCAAATACACAATTTGTTAACTTATGTAACCTTGTATGCCCCCACCGTGGCTAATACCAATTTCTGAGTGGTTTTTATTCCAAGAGAGTGCCTAGCCCAGGGCGCCATTGCTGGCATGGGCTCAATCAGAGTCTGATGACCACATCAGCATATAGAAAAATGCTGTTCTGTTTACACGCTGTAGCAAGAAGGGAGAGAGGATTTTTCATTGTAAGTATGGGTCCAGCACATTTCTACTTACTGCAATTCCTTTGCCAGTCTTCTTCCAAGGAAACCCCATAAAGAGGGTTTCCAGATCTTGGGAACCTAGGGCAGACAAAGGGGAAAAATGGAGAGTGGAGGTGTCAGCAAAGGAAAGAGAGTAAGGGAGGGAGGGAGAGAGAGAAAAAGAGAAGAGGAGGAAGAGGAAGGGGTAGAATGGGGAAGAAATGAGAAGAAACTAAGAAGGATATAAGGGTAGCAGAAGTTGAAAAATATTGACAAAAATTGACGATTGGTATTTACTAACCACCATCTATGAGAGGCGACAAAGATTCTTGTGGAGATCAATGAACATAGGGTTTTGTTAGGGGACAGGAATCAGGCACTCAGCAAGTTACATTGAACTATGCAATGAAGAATAAAGGGAAATAAAATCGGAGATAACATGGGACTTACAGAGAAAGACCCATCAACAAATAAGTTTCAGGGCAATAGACAGCACAAACTCCATTTTTACATGGGGAAATGGTATCACCTCCATTGCCATGGATCCCTATTCTTACTTGGCTATATCAGCTAACTCAGATTACGCACATAGGTGGCTCCTGAAGAGAGAACATTTAACACATTTCGTATCAAGGAGTCCTTCAGGGAATTATTTAAATATTTTATAGTTATTTCCTCTAGCCTGTACCATCCAGTATGTTGCCTGCAAATATTCGCTTTGAGAAAAAAATTAACTTTCCAAAAATTTACTTGAAGATAGTTACCCTTTGAGAGTCCTCATACCCACTCCTAACCCCATGATGCACATCTAGAAATTTCTTCTTAGAGTTGAGGTCTTGGTACTAATGTTTTATGAGAATAAGGAATGGGCATTCAATCCATTCAAAGTGGTGAAGGTTTGGTATCTTGTTATCTTTTCTAAGAAACGTTCTTAATTTGATGTGTTGAACTTTGGCAAAGTGAGTCCCTTTAGTGACATAAAAGCAGCCAGTCTTTAAAAGACGCTGACAGATGCTGAGAGAGTTTTTTACAGTGGGGCTGAGTTTCCAGCTCTGCTGCATGTAATTAGGCAGGCAGATAGAGCTTCACTCATTTTACTAGCCCAGTGGGATGGAATGGGGCGAGGGCCCCAAAGTTCCGCTTACTTCAAGGAAACACACTCTCTCTTTAACATGTGTGTCTCCATTTCTGTGAAGAAATAAGAGTCTGTGTTTTCATTTTATAAATTCTGCACACAACTGAGCTTGTGGTAAGGAACACATCATTTCTATTTATTTCAAGCAAGCGTAATTTATCCATTTCATAAAGAACTTGGATGGTAAAGATGGGGTACATGCATGATTTAAGGATCAGCATTTTTAGTGTCCTAACATCAATAAACACAGAATGCATTGTCTTGGCAATCTGGCTCATCTGAATCTACTTGAATTTTCCTATTTTGCCTTTTTTTTTTTAAATTATTTGCTCTTCAGGGCTTAGTACTCGGGTGTCTGAAATGCTTGTGTCAATAAACAATTGAATTGCCAGTTTTCTATGTCAAGGTAGCATCTCTTTCTTTCAAACTCTTGGTTTGCTCTGCTACGTTTAATTGGGAACTCTGTTTGGCTCGTAAAATCTCTGCAGAATGCCCCCCCACCCCTTCAACTTTTACGTTTAAAAACCCAGTCTGTCTAAGAACAAAGCTGGGGCCTCTGGAGAACAGAGAGAGCACTCTGTGGGTCCCTTTCCCTTGCAAGCCTCATTCTAGAACTAAGTCCAAAAGCTTGGCTCATGTGTGTTGCTAGTGTCACCTCTTCTGTACCAAGCAGAAAGCACGAGGATCTTCACAGGTGCTGGCCATATATTCTCTATTAGAATCGTAACAGTAGGACCCAGCAATGAAATGTGAAGAAGCAGAGAGGGTCCTTGAGGCCAAGGGGCCAAATTCAGAATAGGGCATCTCATTTGAGGAGAAGGCAATGTGAGCAACACAGAACCATGGTGGGCACTGGGCTCTAATGACAGGAACTCAGAGGACCCAAACACGGACAGAACAAATTGGTTGAATTCCTAGACATGTTGCTCTGTAGGTCGAAAGGAACTTACCTCTTAAATGTGCATGCAGGCCAGTCTCGCCCTTTTCCAGATTTCTCGAGGAGGCAATGTTCCTCGCCCAAGACCCAAGAGTCATCCCGAAGTAGAGCCAACACAACCCATGATCCCTGTGTACTCATCCAGTGGGTAATGCACTAAAGATATGGCATTGTGCGGGACAGACAGGTTAGTCCAGTGGGAATAATGAGCAAACCTGGGCCCGAGCCAAGTCTGCTATTTACAAGTAGTATTACTTTGGACATAGGACTTAAAGCTTTCCGAGTTTGCTAAGCTATAAAATGGTAGTAGTAATATCTCTACATAAGTGTGGCTGGTACATAAAAGGTACTTGAATATTAGGTCCTTCTTCTATACCTCATTGCATCTTGTCAAGCCCAAATTTGTCAGGCCAAGCTTGTCATCCATATATGCAAGATTTCCTCCTAACTCAGTACCTTGGCCTCTTGTGTCCACCAGGATATGGAATGGTTCACATCTGATGGCAGTAACACCGCTCGTAACTGTAACATATAGGGCTCCCTCCTACTGCTAAGAACACATTCAACTTCCAAACTAAAATTTGACAGGCCTCTTATGGGCCGTGCCAGCACTTTGAAAATAAAACTCTTGAAGTTTCAACAGAAATATTTTTTTACATGATAGGACGAAACCATCTGGAACTTACTGCTTACATGGACTGAAAGAGCTATATCAACAATAGGGTTGTTATAAACTCAGGCTCCACACTGTCTCCTAAAGGGATTAGACAGGTCTCATAATGTGTTCTAGACAGAAAAAGTGACCCAAACAGGGGCTGAATCCTTAGATGTCATTAGTATTTTCTCATGTCAACGCTGGGATTTGAGAAGACAGAAGGAATTGACTTACTTTATATACTTGTCTGATCCTTTAGTATTTAATGAAAACTAGAATGTTTTATTTCACCCCTATGGGAAAATAGCTAAACTGGGCAGTTTGTTCCTGAAATAAAATATCAGCAATCAAAATAGTCTCAAGGTCTCTTAGAAAGCAGAACATCACAGGCTTATTAGAAAGTAGGTGCCCCAAGCTTCTAGGTGCTGTTAACATTGTTTTATTTCCTTTATACAAAAAGTAGAAATGACAGAAAAAACACTCTTGACAGAAAACAATACCACTGACCTGGTCTCATTTAGGAGCTGAGCCCAAACTGCCCATTTTACCGGGAAAGGAAAGTTCAATCAACATTAGCAAACACTCATGCAACTGATGAAAGACAAGATGGCACCAGTGGCTTTAGGTGGATGTCGTGTGGGTAGGCTGAACCAATCCAATCTTAAAAAACATACATTGGCCCAATCATGCTTTTAAACGTCATCTCTTTAGAAACAAGTTATATATACAAATATCACCCAAAAATGTGTATTATATAGTCTACTACTATAAATTTAAGGCATCCTGATACTGTTCTTCTGCTGGTGAGGCATTGGTTCTCATGATTCTATTTCCACAGTGGATAGTCCAGAAATTTCCAATGGTGTCCAAAGGGCGGCAGTGAAAGATAAGAAAAAAGTGATTTACAAGAAGAGTTCTTTTGACTCTGGCTCAGCATTGTGCTTTATGCTGTAGGATTTCTTCATTTTTCTATTGATGTCATTATGCCTAAGCAGAAGAAAAACCATAAAGGCCAGAATTAGATAAAACTATGGTCAAGTTACAAGACAACAGCACTAAACAGCTCACCAAACATGGAAACTATCCTCATACAAACCACACTGAAGAACACTTCATTCCAGTAGGCAAATTATTTTCTTTTCATATAAACCACTCTTTAAACAATAAAAGCTATAGTCATGTAATAACACACACTTAGTGAACACTTTTTAATCCAGCTCTGGAAGTAATTTCTCAATCATGCTGATTGGAATCCAGGCAAGATTCTAGTCAAGTGAATTTCATCAAATTCAAGTCAAAGTCACATCAAATAAGATAGTAAGTATAGTAATGTTGGTTGAGTGGAAACGAGAGATGTTTATATTTTATTGACATGGATTCACTGGTGACATCTTTAATGTCCAATAAGCTCAAGTCTTAATTGTTCAAAGAAGATGCTCTTTTTGGGTGTGTGTTTACTGTTGGAAGATCATAAGTAGGTAAGTCTAGGGGAAAAAGTAATGCTGTTTGCTGCCCCCAGGATCTGATACCTAGTAAGCCTATGTAAAGAAATACCAGCTTAAGCCTTGGAACAGTTGTGCTGTATAAGTGAATTCCCTCCTGGGTAGATACATTCATTTTCATGAGATATTACTCGCATTCTGGGTACAAAAATCTTCCAGAGGGGAGTCATCTCCTGAAGGTGGGCCAGCCTACATATTAATAAATTCCTTCTTGTTGCTACATCAGACAAAAACAAAGTGTTTCCGGTAATGCTACTTGCTAACATGAGGACATATTTGGATGGAGAGCCTCAAGTGGGATTTTATGGCCTCAAAATCGTGCTTGCTTACAAAGACCATGTAGTCTATTCTTAGTGTTCCAGTAAGTATTTGATCCTCATCACAACCTGAATGTTCTAATTCTTACTTTATTCTTACTTTATTTATGCCTCTAAATAGAACCTTATTAATTTTTTTAAGATTTTAAGTAATCTTTACACCCAACGTGGGGCTTGAGCTTATGACCCCGAGATCAAGAGTTGCAAGCTTTAGCAACTGAGCTAGCCAGGTGCCCCTGAATAGAACCTTAGAGAGTGTCTGTGGGCAAGAAAGGGAAGAAGGGGCAAGAAAAACCTGGTTGGCTAAAAGATGTTCTAGGGACTTTCAATTAAACACGGTGGATTAAATACATACGTTCATCACCCTATTCTTACAAAACAACACTAAAAGGAAAGTAAAGAAATAAAAAAGGCATAAACCTAAATGAATAAGGCAAGTGAGAGGGGATGATAATAGACAAAATACCAACACTATTTCAGAAACAGAAAGGTGGATGGGCATGTGGAGTTGATTTAGCAGAGTTGAAGATGCAGAAATCCAAGCCTATAGGCAGGGAACCCAACAAACTGATTTGTGCTGCAAGATGCAGAAACCAAAAGCATCATGTATTTCTGAAGGTGACAGTGGGTGCTGAGTGGGTGCTGAAAATCGGAAGATTATCTGAAAAATTTTTGGAAGTAGCAATTCATATCCCAGATTACCTCCCTGATCAAATGTAGCTGGGTATATATCTCTTTCCCACTGAAAGAAAACTGGAGGTAACAATTTACAAGGCATGAGCCAGAGAGACTCTGAATTCAGCTGAAGCGGGTGGAAACCAGAAGATTAAATGAAAGTCTCCCTAAGTGAGAAAGTGAGAATATGATTCTCAACCCATCTCCCTTTAGTCTGACTCATGAATGCTTGGCATTCAGGTTATGGGCCCTGGCAGAAGACTGGAGTTTCCTTAACTTGAGAAATGAACTGGCCAAGAGAAAAGACCTACAAATACTGACAGGGACTTCCCCAACAAAGAGCCTTGTCCTCACCAGTTCGGGTGAAGCAACATCTACCAGTCCATAAGCTCACCCATAAAGTCGGAGTTTCCATTCAGCTTTAGTGAATATAAATGAGTTGGAGATCATCAGGTATTTGAGGAAAGTGCTACTATGAAAGACAGGACCAAAATAAACAGAGAAATGGAAGTCAAAGTGAACAGAGATAACATAGGGAGACAATGAGAACTTTGAACATCTTTAACAAGAAAAGAAAAACTGGGAAAATGTCTGTAATTCATAATACAAAGGGTTAGTCTTCCTAATATGTAACATATAAAGAGCTGTTATAAGTCATAAGAAGGTGAGAATCTCAATAAAATGAAGGGTTAAAAATAGGACATTCATACAATGAGATAATACATAGCTGTGTAAAAGAATAAAGAAACTATATACTAATACATAAAGACCTTCATTGTGTTAGGTGAAGAAAAGCAAGAAGCAAAACTGTATCAGACACCACTTTTACTGCAAAAAGGAAGAAAAGAAAAAAATATACATTTGTATTTGTCTGTAAAATTTAAGTAAGTCCTGCATGTATAATGCTACAAAGAGGAAACAGAGAAAACCAACAAAGTACTTCTAGAAATTAACACTATTATAGCAAAAATAAAAAATTAGAAAGGTTGGAAGGTACACGTCAGTTCTTTCCTAAAGGAACTAGAAAAAGCAGAAGTATGGATAAAGATAGAAAAATAGTTAGCAAATCTGAGGATTGATTCAGTGTGTCCAACATTACAATAACATGATTTCCAGAAAGAGTGATCAGAGAAATTGGAATGGAGAAAACTTTCAAAGAAATTGTACAAAAACATTTCCCAGAACTGCAGCACATAGGTTTCCAGATTGAAAAAGCCTGCTGAGCGCCCACATGTCAGGAATGAAAATGGCATCATGACAAAGCATCAGGAAATCAAAATACTGGGGATAAAGAGAAAATCATAATAGCTTCCAAGGGATTTGCAGTTAGAGAGGAATGGAGCTTTGCAACAGACACATTAGAAGCAAGAAGAAAATGAAACAGTGTGTTCAAGATTCTGAGGGAAAATCGTTTCCTAGGTAGAATTCTATACCCAGCCAAACACACCTAATTCAGAATGAGGGCAAAATGAAGATCCTTTCAGACAGACAAGGTCTCAACAAATTTAGCACCCATTCACCTCCTAAAGATGGGAGGATGTGTTTACCAAAACAAGAGCATAAACCCCAAATGGGAAAAGACAGATTCAGGAAATAGGGCTCTACACAGGAGAGAAGCAGAAGCAATTCCCAGAATAATGTATGGGGGAAACACCAGGAAGACAGCTGTATAGCCCTGCCAGATAGCAGCAGTCCAGACTGGGGCAGGAGGAAAGAGGTTGCTCTTTCCTCAGGGATTCCACATTTCCATAGCCCATGAACAAACTCAGAGACACTTGACTTGTCTGAGTGTGCTGAAGGAAGGATTCTGTCTCCTGTGAAGTGTTTAGAAATGAATTGTAAACTGAGAAGCAAAAATTACTTTCTCCCCTCAAAATGTAAAGTTATAATTAGAAAGGAAATGCACGGACCTAATGTGATTAATATTTAGACAGCCATAGTAATAATAAACACCAAATACTAATTTAACCCCAAAGAGAGATACAACTGTATTAATAATGGTGGGAAGAGGAAGCAGGTGTGTGTGTGTGTGTATGTGTGTGTTTGGGGGTAGGGGGCAGTGCTGGGTGCTAAAATAGAGCTAGACAAGTTTGTTTCTTTGTGGAGAATATAGATTTTTGGAATCCTGGCTCCATAATTTATTATTATCATTACTGTACAAACTTGGGCAAGATACATAATCTCTCTTGGCTTCCAATCTGCAAACTCTGATAATAATAGTATTTACCATATTGTGTTACTGTGAAGGTTAAAACAGTTAATATGCAGATGGCATCTAGAATATTCTTTGGTACACTGTTAATGCTTTATAAGTGTTAGCTATCATTTTACCTTTTATAGTGGAAAGCCAATAGGTAACAGAGGGAATATCTAAAGTTGAGTATCTGTATGAGCATGTGATCTGGCAATACAGAATACTAGAGAATACATCTGAAAGAAAGCCAAGTGGTTGATTCAGGGGAGTGGGAATACAGAACAGGGTAGGTTGGGCAGAGGAGAGCCAATTTTTGTTAGGACGCTAGCATTATTGTTATATATACCTATAGCACTTTGACAAAAAAGTAAACAAAAAATCAATAAAAGTTAAAAAGAAGGCTTAGGTTGTAGTTTAAGGATGATATCATCATTTAGACATTAACAGAGTATTTTTGCTTTAATATAAGGGGTGTTGTGGTCAAGAACACTAAAAAGGAACACTTTCTGCAGGACAAAACCCAGCATGATTAGAGCCGAGTGTATATTTGAGGCATTTATTTGAATAATATCAGGATAAGCCTCCCTGAATCCCTCAATTACCTAGTCCTGAATTACCAGTATTCAAAAGAACAAAAGTGTTTGGGTAATTGTGGCATGAATTATTCAGATAATTTGCTGTTCCTTGATTTCATTTTTGGATACAAAATCACATTCTCAGTGACCAAAATTGGGAAGAAGAAAAGGCTTAAATTTAAATAACAGTTTTGCAAGTAATCTAACTTGCTGATTCATCCAGGCAGGGATTCCACATTTCCATAGCCCATCGTGATCAGACAGCAATTTACTTGGAGGATTAGTTTAAAAGGGTCCACGGGCATGCATTACACTTCCACTGATAACCAAAACAGGGAGATTTTGTTACTTTCCTGGTCTCCTTCAGAACTTTACTGAGAGCAAATCTCTAAATCCCATCTACTAAAAAATGGGATTCAGGTTCAAAGAATGAACAACTTGCCCTCTAAGTACCCACACTAAAAACTCACTGTAGGTAGGGAGGCTTGTAATCAAAGGGCCTAGATTTAGATGGAGGACACCGTTGTTTCTTGGGATAACAAGCTCAGTCCTTTTTGTTTCTCCTTTTCCCTCTTCTTTTTCCCTTTCCTCCCTCCACTCTCCCTCTTGCCAAATATTTATGAAGTCTCTAGCATGTGCCAGGCACCAAGCTGGACACTGGGGTACAGATGGGGGGTGTAGGGAGGCTGTCAAGGGTCCCCACTGTCATGAAGCTCCTCTATGTTTCATGGAGTTTACTGTGTTATAACTCTATCCTCTTAATTCTCCCTGGATTCTGATCTCTTTTAGGAAGGCAGCATACCTTGTGCCAGCACAGCAAAATGCCTGGCTTAGAGAGAAAGACGGTGGTGCAGTGAGTGCACTGGCAAACCAGGGATGTGGCATCCAGGAGGGTAATGTATCTGCAAGGTTCTCAGTGTGGGAAGGAAAATCCAAGATGACTGTGGTTGGAGCAGGGATGCTTGGTGAAGGTACTGGAAGTTGTCTGGGTAAAGTCTCTAGCTGGTACTTTTATTTTTACATTTTTTATAATTTTTTTTATTATGTTATGTTAGTCACCATACAGTGCATCATTAGTTTTTGATGCAGCGTTCCATGATTCATTGTTTTCGTATAACACCGTGTTCCATGCAGTACGTGCCCTCTTTAATACCCATCACCAGACTAATCCATCCCCCCCACCTCTAACACCCTCAGTTTGTTTCTCGGAGTCCATAGTCTTTCAGGGTTCATTTCCCCCTCTGATTTCCACCCCCTTCATTTTTCCCTTCCTTCTCCTGATGTCCTCCAAGCTATTCCCTATGTTACACAAAGAAGTGAAACCATATGCTAATTGTCTTTCTCTACTTGACTTATTTCACTTATTTCCCCTTCAGTTCCATCCATGTTGATACGAATGGTGGGTATTCATCCTTTCTGATGGCTGAGTCATATTCCACTGTATATATGGACCACATCTTCTTTATCCATTCGTCTGTTGAAGGGCATCTGGGCTCCTTCCACAGTTGGGCTATTGTGGACATTGCTGCTATGAACATTGGGGTACAGGTGCCCCTTCTTTTCACTACATCGGTGTCTTTGGGGTAAATACCCAGTAGTGCAATTGCTGGGTCATAGGGTAGCTGGTACTTTTAAACCTCAAATCAATGGCTGCTTCTTGGAAACTCTAGTCTTCCTCAGAGCTTATAGACAGGCACTGCTTTTTTAATGTTCAGAGACACCCCCGTGGTGGCAGAGATGGTGCCCATAGGACACTAACAGGGCAGTTTCCCTGGGGGCATTTCACAGTTCAAACCAGGACCTTAGAGGGGAGGGAGGAAAGGAGGGTGGAGGTGGGAAAAGGGAGTAGTCTGTTCTTCAGTTTCGTGATTGCATTTAAGCCAGGATTCACATGCTGAAAGAACGTATTTCTGGAGGGATGGTTTTGGTTTTGAAGGAAGGTCTTCTCTCTGTACCCTCCTACTTCTCATTCATGGCTGTTCCACATGGTCATTTCCTGCCTTCCAAGGGCAGTGCTTGAAGACTGAACATGGGATCTTAGTTGCAATAGCTTTTTCTATGTCTCAACTCCTTATACTTGGAGACTCAACTCTGTTTCATTGTCTTCCTGTGGCAGCATATACTTTCTCTTTTTCCCAGTGGGTGTACGGCATGTATGGAAAGAAACTCCATTTGTGAATCATGCTCTGGTCAACCTTGGGAACTCTGGCTGCTTTTATAAAGAGCTTGCGAAGTTGTGCCGAGACTTTGGGAGGGTCTGGTCATTTTAACTATCCCTCATCACATGAGTATTTCCCTCCACACACAAGATTCTGCTATGCGATAGCCAAGGACAATGCAAAAACCGTGGCCTGAGCAAAGGAGAACCTGCCTTTGGAGAAATGTTCAAGACTGGGGTCTCTTCTCTCCTCTAAGTCATAGGGACAAAAAAGCTCAGTATGAAATATGGGTTTCCCCTCTGAAACTAATATGAATACTAAGGAGGCAGAGGTGAGGGTGGGAGGGACAAGAGTTGTACAGGGAACACAGAACCTGGGGACACACGGAGGAGGAGTGGGGGGGAAGGTGACCAGGGGGGTTCTAGGGGTTTCTGGAGTAGAGGAAGGCACCTCAGGGACCTGGTATCAATTCCTGTTAATGGGCTGGCTCTAGACCCCAGAGCTAGGATATTACAAATGAATATCCACTTCTGATCAGGGCTTAGAAGCCAAAACTGTAGTTTTTGAGTGATAATGCTAATGTCTGTAATCGCTAAATCCCCTTTTTGTATTAGCCCTTGAACCAACTTTTCTGAACTGTTATACTTAAGACTCTGTCTGCCCTCGGGGAGGTCGCTCTAGAACTATGTCCTCAGCATGGATCAATGATCCGTGGTAACATAACAGTGACCAAAAAATTACAGACACATCCCTTCAAGAATTCTTAAAAAGCGTATGGGTTAAAAAATAGATACTTTAAGGTAAAAAATTAAAGACAAGATTAGAATGTGGTTATTTTCTCATATCCAGAGAAATGATGGTGAGGATGCCTTTGTTCAGCAAGACTGGGGCTCCTTTTTGGCACCGACTGGATTTTTCCATCATGAGTCTGGAAGTGCTCATCAGTGGGGCTGAGGATAACACATTGTACTTGGGAGACAGCTTTCTGCCAGGGCCTCACCTCTACTTTTCCAATGGCTTCCATATCTTTGATCATTTTTCTGATTAGCATGATATCCTGACAGTAAGGACATAATGTGTGTGTGCGTGCGTGCGTGCGTGCGTGTGTGTGTGTGTGTGCTGGTGGGGGTGGGCACCCTCAACTCTGACCTCCTACTGGGCCCAGCACATGACTACCACACCTCACATCGTCTCAGGCCAAACGTACGACTCCTGTTGAAGTGGTTAGTGAACATCCTTGACATCTATGCAAAATATCGGATACCAGAGCTCTTGGCCCTGCATGTATCATTTCCTGTGTGGCTAATTCCTTGGCAGTAAAACCCACACTAATGGTGTTTATTACTTAATGTGTTTTGAAGCCGTCTGCTCTGGTGTTGGGGCTAGGATGAGGGTTTCAGGCCGCAGTGGCACTGTGGTCACAGACGGTGTGAGTGGTGGTGGCCAGAGGATGATACCCTCTGCCTCTAGCTAGCTGGACGCAAAGCTCACGTCATGTGTCCCAGGCCTCACTTAGACTTAAACTCTGGGAAATGAATGTCTTATTGGCGTTTTAAGACAAGTAATTGCAAACATTCCTTTGGAGTTGTAATAACTCAAAACCAACTTGTCCTTGATAAGAAAAAGTAAAGATAAATCTGCTTGTTATAAACAAAGTCATCGTGGGCTGTGGAAACACTCTGGGAAAGCTGTCCAGAGTAATGGAGTCCAATCTAATTTTAAAGGGCATTGAAAAGAAATTTAGATTCTTTGCTATCAAGCTGTGACCAATTTAGGAAAATAAATAGCAAACAGAATCCCCACACAGAGGTGATGTTCTTTCAAATGTATTTACTGCCCGTATTTTCCCAGGAAAAATAAACATTTCTTAGGAACTAAAATGGGACTCCAGCATATGTCTGCAACTAGGTTCTGGGGACCCACTCTTTCTCCTAGGGCCATAGCGATAGGGTAATTCGGTGGCATTAATATTTGGAACCAACCTCAACCCAATGACTGCCATTGGATTCCAAAGTTATATAAACCTGGGGAATTGCTGCTACCCGGGAGAAGCCGTTTAGCTTTCAAGCAAATTCTTGGGCCAAGATTTGAAGGCATCACTGAGGGATGAACCCTTGGGTTCCTTTCTATATTGTATCTTTCTGTGGGATGTTCCTTCAATGGGTCCCTGAGGCAAAATGAAGCAAGCACTAGAGTCAATTAGGTGTTTTTCATGCCCACAATCTCATGCTGGTGTTAATTTCTCTGAGGAATCTTCATTTCCACTATAGCCGTCCACCCTTATTTTATCTAAGGAGTGAACTTGGCCACGTTCTCTCTGCCTCTGTGTCATTATGAGTGAATCCGAGAAACCTCCCCTCTCCAGTGTGAGCCAACGAGGGACTTCTCACTTTCTGTGGAACACACGCTAAACGGAAACCATGATAAAGTAGAGGTTAATTTATAAGGTAGGGAGGGGAAGGGTGGCCAAGATGCTTATTTAAATACACTAAGTATTTTTATTTTGGGGTTTCTAGTTTATCGCTGAAATCAAACTCTGTTAATATGTAAACCCAGTGACTCTGAGGTTCAGAACTGAGCCTTCAGAAGGATTGTTCCCTCAACTGAGTAGGAAAGAGTTAACCTAGAGTTGGATAGCTCAGGAGCCCCAAAACCTCATTTGGTGCTCTGACTTTTGTAATTATATTATAGAAAATTGTTCAGCTTTCTTCCTTTGCTTGTAAAAAGACAGGACGAAATATTTCTGGCAGGACAATCCACTGTGATACTAACTGTCTTGTTTCCAGGTACTGTAGGAACCTTCGAGAGATGAGAGGTGTTTCTCCTTCTCCCTCCCAAGAGTTTCTCAAGTCTTTGTGCTGCCTTTCCTGCCTTCTTAAACAGAAGTTGGTGACTTCTGTTTAAGGACAGGAGCAGAATTTTCCAGGTACCAGAAGACACACCCAACCTCACCTGGGACTGAGAAGGGTATGGGGATGGGGAGGTGGGTTGGGAGGAAGAGAGGGGGTCCAGTACCAATGTCTGGGAGGGGAATGCACATTTTATTTTTCCTTCTATTTCCTTCCTACCCCAGGCCTTGGGTTCGAAGAACGGGCTGAGATTCCCTGCCCCAGGGTGGCCGGAAGCAGCCCAGACTCAGGCACCGTGTGAGCCTGACCCAAGTTGAATGCTGGTGACCAGTAAATACCTAAGCTCCAAGGTGCTTCCTTCAATGTACTGAATTAATGAGACCCCTAGGGGCACTCCCTGAAATGCCTGAGATTTACTTCTCCTCTGGGCTGACCAGAGACCTGGAGCAGATTAAATCTGATTTAAAGGGTCAAGAAAAGGACGTTTCTTGCACCTTAGTATTCTGACCTAAAAATTTATACTCACAACACATACACTCTTATTTGGGTGTGTTTATCATTATATAGAAACAGACGCACATTAAAAATTTATACTCACAACATACACTCTTATTTGGGTGTGTTTATCATTATATAGAAACAGACGCACATTCACAAAACAGTGCGGAGGATTTTGGAAGGGTGCTGCAAGGCGTAACATATTTTTCTTTTAATTTAAATAATTATATTAAAGCAAGCAAGTTTAAATGATTTAAAAGTGACAGCCTCCCTTAACATGAATTTGGGGCTTTCTTCTGAAAGAAGCCAGTCACCGGGCACCAAGTGTAGGAAGTCACCCTCCACGGCTCTCCTTTCACTACCCCCCCCCCCCCCCCCCCCCCCCCCCCCCCCCGTTTCCTGCTTCCTCCAGGAGTAGGAGTTATGCACATTCCCCAGGGAGGAAAGAAAGCCCGATGCAGAAGGACTTTGCCCAGAGAGGCGCCTGAGCCACTGGGGACCTTCGAAGACGATCCTTTTCTGGACACAGTCCATGCATTTTGAAGCATAAACCTTTTGTTTGGGAAAGCCCCACGTGTGACTGGTGGGTACACACAGACGGGCTGACCGCTGGGCACTGGGGTTCTGAGCGTTAAGCGAGAGCAATTTCAGAATGGCAGGGCCTTGCTTCTCCCCAGCACAGTGATGAAAGGAGCTTTCAGTGTAGGATAAGCAATGAAATAAAACCTCAGCTCTCCTTCACAGCTCTGATTCTGATCAGAGATCGACTCCGTCCACCCGTGACAGGAAATTTAATTTCTATACTTACTTGGTACTTGACTCCATTAAAACAAAGACTGAAAGCCAAAGTCAACCGGGAGACTCAGCATGTTTGTAAGGTGAGTAGATTCCTCTGCCCTCTGCGGCTGGAATAAAGCCCCGCCAATCAGGCACTTGATCCCTTTCTAAAGCCCCGTTATAAGCTTGGCTGCTTCTGTTGGTGTGTGTGTGTGTGTGTGTGTGTGTGTGTGTGTGTGTGTGTGTGTGTGTGTGTGTGTGTGTGGAAGGTGTCATTTTCTTCTTTCTTGGTATCAGCTCCTGCTAAGGGTGCTCTGGGACTGTGGCTTAAAAGGTCATGTTACTGGAAGCAAAGGCATGGCCTCACTGCGCGAGGGACCCGCTAGCTAGCACCACGTACCGTGCATGGTTACGCAGAGGCTCTTCGGTCAGCAAGTTAGAAGAAAGGGTGATGCAGCTGCCGTACATCTCCTAGAGAGGTGCAATTAAACATCATCTGAAAACATGCAACAAAGCTCGGCACATGCACATGTCTCAATCAACAGGAGGCATGCAGGAGGCAGTTTAGTTGGACAGAAGCTTCATACCTACTTTAAGGAGCATGGGGAGCTGCAGAGATCATTCTTTCACTCCTGAGTGACAGAACCCAGTAAGTGACTTGGGAAAGTCTTATTTGAGCAAGGTAAGGCTGGCCATGTGAAACCCAAAGGGGCCGGGGTTTGGGGCACGGGGCTGACTTTTCTAGCTGAAATACATACAACACGGAAGTCCTTTAAGACAAAGACAATTCACGTTGGAAATCAATGTATAGTTAAAACTGGCGTTCAATTAATTAGAGAGATATTAATGGAAACTCGATTTCGGTATTGCAAAAGGAATCTGGACAGGTCTTAAACCTCACCGTAATGGAATTTCACCTTATGGCCAATAATCAATTACGCAGGTTGGGACTCTCTAGATTGCAGGATGGATATTCTGCATCCTTTCATTCCTTAGAGTTTCACATTTTGGATGCTATACCATTTTTTGGGGATGGCACGGCATGCACAGAGCACACGGCAAACATCGCCTAAAAAGATGTTCCTATCTCTTAGTCACTGGTTTTAAACCACAGATTACAGTGCATGGTTTTCCAGGAAATGCAATTATAAAATGTAGTTCATGGCACACTCCGCCATCCCTCATGTACCGAGCACTCCAGACTGCCCCAGCATTATCCTGATTAACACTTACTGGTTTGTGTCGTAAAATGCCAATGTGGAGGTCCCTGTGGGTGTATTCATTTTAAAGGTCACTCCAAAGTTGAGTGGTTAAGTCTTTAAAAATAGAGTATTTATGTGCTCTTTCACTGGGCTTGAGAATAAACTAGCCAGTCATCTAAGGAGAACAAATTCTTCCTGAGGAAGAGTCAGTGCCAAGGAAGGGCCTGATTTCACATCAGCTGGTGGTCTGATCTTGTAGAAATGCCTCCCGGTTCAGGACTCCTAACACTCAGGGAGCCAACTATTTAGGGCACCTGGGGGACTGGCGTATAATACCCTGTGATGTATTTAATCTTTCTCTCTTATTTTCCAAAGGAAGAGCAAAGTGTCTATACTCCAATGTGAAATATCTCATTAGAAAACACATGGATTGGGCTTCCCGTGTATCCCTTTGGACTTTTTCCGGGGATTCCCTCGTGGTGGCAAAGGTCACCAATCTGTAGTGTGAGGAACAGCACAGTGAATTCAAAGGCAAAAAAGGGATAGTCTCCAAATAGCACTCACCGCCTTATTCTTTCCTTTGCTAGCAGAGCTCATGGGATTTCCCTTGGCGTCTGTTGTCTTCCTTCCAAGTGAGGCTAAGGGCAGTGTGGACGTCTTCAGCTGGTTGGCTGCCTGGTAGTTATTATTATTGTTCTGGTTGCCGCTGAGTGTCTCCATGATAGACCGGAAGGTTCCAAAAGGCCTTTTCAGTTGGTCCCCTGATTCACTACTCATGGAGGCCCTCTGGAGGGGCCTGCCTTTATCTCTGTCCTTCTCCCCATTTAGCTCCGGGCTAGTTTGCTCCATCTGTACCACAGGCTCCTCAAAGGTAACTCTGAGTTTCAAGTTCTGGGAGGTCCGGCGCTTGGAAGATGGAGACTTGAGGGCACTCTTGGGGCTCATGGCCACTTTCTGGGCGGCGGTGCTGTCGGGGCTGGGCTGAGCGGGGTCTCCAGAGGGCTGGCTTGGGGGATTGGTCCCTGAGCCAGGACACTGGGATTCCAAGTCAGGTTCGCTGCTCTCTGAGGTGGGGGATGGGCTATGGCCATCCAGAGATTTGGAGGCCTTGATGCCAAAAGGAAACCTACGTCCCGATGCCAAGGGGTGTTTCTTTATCATCAGGTGGAAGCTGTCTGCACTGTCCACACTCTCCACACTTCCCACGATGGGCGGTGGCCGGGGCCTGTCAGGCCTCCTCACGGGTGTGCTCTTGGGGTCCTCAGAGGTGTTGGAATCCGTGTCGGACTCACTCAGGGACCGCTGCATCAGCTGCCTCAGCCGAGCTAACTTGAGTTCCCTCTTCTCCGCAGGGATCTTCTTGGAGTTTCTAGAGGAAGCCTGAGCATCCTGGAATTCCAAGGACAACTTTTCCTGGGTGCAGACGCTCTCTGAGATATCTTTTCCCAGTAACTGGCGTAGGATTTTGTCAGAATCTTCGTCTTTTCCTTTGGCCCTGGCCCGGCTGGATGCCGACAGGCTTCCGAGAACCTGAAGCCCCTCTTGGACTCCAGGTTTGCTTTTGGCTACAGACTCATCGTCCACATCTGGAGATTTCCACTGGGACCTTCTGGAAGCTGGGGAGGATGGTGAACTGAAAGATGACGGAGAACATATGAGGGGATTTTCTATCACTGATTTCCTTCACTGCCACGAACAACTTACAACAAATCGACAGGACTGGAATAAGAATAATCCCTTAATGTCTGTGCAAATCAATCTGCATAGTGGCAACTATGACCAAAGTATAGTGCCTCATACCTAATGCCATGACAATATAAATGTGTCTACTGTTTTACTGTTTACACATCAATTTTGCTCTAATTCTATTATTCTCATCTTCTACAACCTTACAAGTCTACATATCCTTATTTCCATTTCACAGATGAAGAAATGAAGGAGTCCGAAAGAGTACGTGACTTGCTTACAAGCGGGGAAAGAAGAAATGACAGAGCCAGAGATGAACCCAGGTGTTCTGACTTTAGCCCCAAGGCCTTTTTCCCCTGAAATGTCTCAATTTTATTCCTCTTTACAAAAATAAAATATTGTGGTCTCCTTAAAGATATTTTTCCTAGAGGTCCAAAAGAAGGCTCAGAGACTAAAAATAACTAAGAACTCTAAGAACCCATGTTGTTGGTATTACCTGGGTGAAGAAAGGAGTGACTCTGATTTCTGAGCTTCCAGAAGTTGCTGGAGCTGGTTCTGCAATGTGACGCGTTCCATTGTCTGTCTAGAAAAAACAAATGGAGACACATGAGCTCTCTGATACATGGCCACTACTACAAATGAGCAGCTATAAACTTTTTCGTGATTATTTCAATAAATTGCAACAAATCCCAAAGCCTTACAAATGTGCATATTCTTCATTTTGCAATGCAGAAATTTTCCTAAGGACACAATCAAGTACCCAAAAGGATGCTTATTATTCACGCTAGCAAAAAACTGTAAATAACCTAAATGCTCATCAGTAAGACTAAGTGAATAATTTAGTTATTTCCATAAAGGCAGCTATTAAAAATGAGAATATATTTCAGTATCCATGACATAGGAAAGGTTTCCCTAATATATGTGCATATATAAAGTACACTTTATGTATATATATATGTATAGTAAGTAAAAAAGGAAATTGCAAAATACTGTGTGTAGTATAATATCATTTTTAAGAAAGCTCCATAACGTGTATACTTATATAATTTACTCTTTCCAAATTGTTTAAATCTTTAAAGTAATTGAATTAATTTAGTGATCAGAAAAGAGCAAAATAGAGCAACACAACTATTTCCGTATTGGGTAAAAACCATTAAATAGCTTGGTATTTTCTTACATGAAGGGAAACACAGTATGTCAACACTCATTTTCTTCTGGAGATAAGAGCATGTGAATGAGAATGTGCTTCAAATTTAAGAAAATCAGTTAAAAGCCACAGGTTACAGAAATTGAAATCAGTTTAGAAAGCCTATTACAGAACCTGAGGAAAGTAAAGCCAACTGATTCTGACTTTCAGAGAATAGCAGTATTTACCGAACTCTAGTATTAGCATGCTGACGCTCCCACCTCAAGACGTCTATCACATTCTAATCCCTGGAAGGTGGGACTATGTTACCTTTGGTGGCAAAAGGGAATCAGTGTTGCAGACAGAATCAAGACTATTTATCAGCTGAGAGGAAAACAGGGAGATTATCCTGGATTATTATTATTATCATTATGGTTTATCCAATCGAATCACAAATCTTTAACAGTGAGGAGGAGATAGAAGATGAGGTCAGAGCCACTCAAAGTGTGAAGATTTCATCTGTGGTTACTGGCTCTGAAGACGAAGGGAGGGGCCATGAGCCAAAGAATGCAGTGGCCTCTAAGGACTGGCAACGACCCTTTGCTGACAGCCAGCAAAAGAAGGGGACCTCGGTCTTCTGACCACAAGGAACCGATCCTGCAACCAGACCCATCCTCGAGCCTCCAGAAACGAATGTGGCCTGTGGACATTTCGATTTTAATCTGGAGACCCATTCCAGTCTTTGGACCTATAGAGCTATAAGATGAATTTGTGTTGTTTTAAGCCACTAGGTGTGTGGTAATTTGTTATAGGAATAGAGAACTAATACAATTAGCATAAAAAATGGTAGGCCCTCTCACGAGCCAGGACATGGAACTAAATGAATGAGCATTTTGTTGTTGTTGTTGTTGTTTTTAGAGAGAGAGAAAGTGTGCACGCATGTGCGCACTCGCACAGACACACACACACACACACACACACACAAAGTGCGTGAGCAGGGGTAGGGCCAGAGGAAGAGAGAGAATCTTAAGCGGGTTCCATGCCCAGCACAAGCCCAACAAAGGGCTTGATCTCACAACCCTGAGATCATGACCTGAGCTGAAATCAAGAGTTAGACACTTAACTGACTGAGCCACCCAGGTGCCCTGAGTTGCCGGTGTTCTTAAAATGACTGCGGTACCTTAGATCTGGGCTTGAGGAAGCCCACTGTTCTCCTTGCCAAGTGTCACTGTACATACTCAACAACCACTGGCCACCTAACTCTAATTCTGTGAGATCAGACTGGGATGACACCCTTCCAACTCCCCAAGTACTCTGTTTTTCAGACATAGTCAGTCTTAGTCCTAACATTTTATCCCTAAGACAAGAAATGTCTATGATTTCAATTTGTCTCACTCATTCTGTGACTCACCTACTGAAAACTAATTGTCTAAAGAAGGAGCCAGCAAACTTTTCCCTAGAGGTCAGATAGTAAATATTTTAGGCTTGTGAGTCACACGGTCTGTGTCATAACTACCCAACTCTGCTTTTGTAGCATGAAATCAACCCTACACGATAGGTAAATGATTGTGTGTGTGGCTGGGTTCCAATAAAACTTTATTTACAAAAACAGACAGTAGGCTGGATTTGGCCCATAGTCTATAGTTGGCTAACCCTTATTCTAAAGAAAGAATAAAAAACAAAAGTACATTCTACCTTTCCCACTTTGCAAGCTGGTATTGCCAGTCAAATTTTTAAAGAACAATAGTGAGGGGCTAAAGTAGATGAAGCAAGATTACAGTCTACTTTTAAAGGGTTTGTTAAGTGTCACAGTGAATTATGGTACAGTTAAGAAAACTATTTGGGGGCAATCGGGTTGACTGATGATTGGAATTCCATGTATGAATGGGAAAAAAAAGGGACTCTACTGTCTAGAGTCTAAAGAAGCCCCTCAGCAAGGACTGCTCAATTTTAAGCACATGATCATGTGAAATATGATTATGTAAAAGTATATGAAACATGAGAACATAGATGGGTATATGCCATGCTGGGGCTGTTGTTAACCCAGTACCATCAGTTGGGTGGCTAAAAAACAGAAGTTTATTTTCTCACAGTTCTGGAGGCTGGAAGTCTGAGACCGAGGGGTTGGCAGTATCGGTTTCCTCTGAGGGCTGAGAGGGAGGCTGTTCCCTGCTTCTCTCCTTGTTTCTGGTGGTTTGATGGTGCTCTTGGCTTGTGGATGCACCACTCTGATCCCTGACTTCATGTTCACCCATGTGTTCTCCCTGTGTGTGTCTGCCTCCATAGCGAAATCCCCCCTCCCTTTTTAAAGATTTATTTATCTGAGAGAGAGAGCGAGAGAGATCACAGAGGGAGAGTGAGAGGGAAAAGCAGACTCCCTGCTGAGCAGAGAGCCCGACACGGGGCTCAATCCCAGGACCCCGAGATCATGACCTGAGTCGAAGGCAGATGCTTAACTGACTGAGTTTCCCAGACGCCCCTAGATTTCCCCCTTTGATGACAACGCCAATGATACTGGATTTGGACACACCCTCATGACCTCATTTTAACTTGACTCCTTCTGTAAAGACCCTATCTCCAAAGTGGATATTCTGAGGTACGAGGGGTTAAAACTCTACCCTATTTTTTTGGGGGGGGGATGGCATAATTCAACCCGTAATATCTAGGCTTGTACATCAGGACCTCTAACAGAGCTGAAGGTCGCCACTTTTTAAACAGTAGTTATGTTTATTAACTCTAAAGAGTTAGTAGAAAGGCTTTCTGGCAGGAAAAGGCACTCTGGAGTGTCTCTCACTCAGAACTTTGGACTGGAAAAACTCGTGGTTCTCATCGCTCCTCCTGTACCTTTCTGTGCTAGGGGGTGCCCTGGAGCCTGAAGGGCACAGGCTACAGTGGCCAAACCCAGTGGATTTCCCGGTTCACTTCTAGTCCTGCCAATCTCACTGAGGCACACAGTAAGTAAAAGACCGGGGTCTCCAGCCTAACCTCTCATATTTTATCTTGCCACTGGCCTCACCATAATTGTCTAAAGCATTCAGCTTCGGAGACAATGGAAGAACTGTTATCTATTAGCGTACATGTGTATTTTATTCTGGGCCCATCAACCGAGAGGGCAGCCAAGACCCTGACCTTGAAGAGTTCACCAATAAAACAGCTATTATAGCTCATGAACAGCTCACAGACTCCACGGTACAGGACTGAGGACAGTGTTTTGCGATCTTTCCTCTGAGTATGAATCTTAAGGAAAAAAAACAACAACATTCTATTGGACCATTTTAAAGCTCCTCTGAATGGGTATGTCCATACACTACCCACGGGGGAAAGGATATTGCCACAACATTACCTGGAAGGATATTAGGCAACATCTATCCACATTTTAAATGTGTATGCCCTGTGTTTTAGCAATTCCCTTTCTAGGAACTTAACTTTAGAAATACTTACACATACACATAAAAACATATGTACAAGTGTGTTCACTGTGGAAAAGCAACTTATTGAGTTGTGAGTTTGTGTGTATTTTCCCTTCAATTGCATTAAGTCCTTGAAGCTCATTTAACTCACCCGCCCCAGGGGAGTTTTGTGTAACTGGGCAGAGGACGCTTGGAGTGTCACTGCACATACTCAACAACCTTTGGAGGGAACCCCTTTAATATTTAATTTTTAAACCTTATTTGTGTCTAGTAAAATCCTAATCAACTCATTGAAGTGCGTACTCTAGTAGGGGGAGGGCGGGAGGGGACAGAGACTTGGTCTCTGGGGCGAGAGGGTGGAAGTGGACAGATGAAGGTTTCTCCCAGCTTAGAGAAGAGCCCGAGGGTCTAAGGGCTTGTCATAGTGTCGCATGATCGGCGAAGGCCTCCCAGCCATCGCAGGTCTCTTTTCAAAAGGAAAAAAAGTATTTTTTTATTTTTTAAGATTTTATTTATTTATTTGAGAGAGAAAGAGCATGAGAGAGATCATGAGCAGGGGGGAGAGGTAGAGGGAGAAACAGACTCCCCACTGAGCAGGGAGCCCAACCCGGGGCTCCATCCCAGAACCCTGGGATCATGACCTGAGCTGAAGGCAGATGCTTAACCGACTGAGCCACCCAGGTGCCCCAAAAAGAGTATTTTTTTAAAAGATTTTATTTATTTATTTGACAGAGAGAGACACAGTGAGAGAGAGAAGACAGCAGGGGAAGTAGGAGAGGGAGAAGCAGGCTTCCCGCAAAGCAGGGAGTTCAAAGTGGGGCCCAATCCCAGGACCCTGTGACCATAACCTGAGCCAAAGGCAGATGCTTAACGACTGAGCCACCCAGGCGCCCCCAAACAGAGTATTTTTAAAAATAATTTAAGACACCCCCTATTTTGCTTCTAAAATTTAATTTTTTGGGGTTTATCCTCTTAATCGGTCAACATGATTTTGAATACCAATTGGGATTTTCAGTGAATCCCTCTCCAATATGCAACTGTACTTTGACTGGTGTGTTTGCCAAGGGCTGACCTTAGTCCTCTCAGGTGGTGTCGGCTCGATTCTTTGGACTGCTAGAGACCTACCTGATGACTTCTCCTCTGTCCCCCCTGTCGTCAGGCATATCATGACAACCTCCCAGAAATGCTCCCTGACAGCTCCTGATAGGCAATGGCTACCAGTTTGATAATCTCATCAAGAACAGAACTGACTCCATCTAGACCAAGAGGGTTTTAAGTAACATCACGCTGTCTGAATGCTATTTTCCATTCCGAGGACTCATGAATTGTCGGCTTCGTTTCTGTAAATCTTAACATTGGTGACTGTTGTCAGACGGCCTGTCTGTAATACACATTTTTTGTTTGAAAACCTGAGAAACTGGCCCATGTCTAGTTTTTTGTTTTTTCTTCTTCTCTCTCAGGCTTTTTTATGATTTCCTAGAATGTAAAGGACAGAAATTTGGGGATGATGCGTGTGTGTACCTAAGTCATCGGGCCGTGAGCCGCACACACAGAGAGAGGCTGTCTCTCATCCGATGTGCCTCACATTCTCTGCTCACGGAGTTTGCTCTGCACTGTCTGCTTGTGGAAGCATCCTCCTTCCTCTGCGCAGATGGCACCCATTGCGTGGATGCCGGCTGGCAGGACTCGGGGTGGAAGAGGAAAAGGAGATGGGCAGAAGGCTGGGAATTCTCCAGACAACCGGCACCGGGCTCGAACCTGAGCCAAGTGAGGACCAGACCGACTTGGTTCGCAGGGACTTCCACTTACTCCTTCAGCTGCTTGGTTAGCTTCACCACCTGGGAGGCCAGCGACATGCAGGTCTCCACCACCACCAGGTACCGGGAGCAGAGCGTGTGCCCGTGGCGCTCGGCGCTCTGGGATGGCTTTTCCCCCGCATGGTTCTGCATGGTAACGTTTGCTCCGTACTCCACCAATGTCTGTGGGAACGTGCAGAGGCATGGGATCGTTACAAGACCTCCCTGGCGACATTTTGGAATGACGGGAAGAGAAAGGTGAATGGAACTTTTCCTGCTAGTCCAATACCAGTTACCAGAGCCCATGGCAGGGTGGGGAGGGGGGCGGAGGGTATCATCACATACAAAAGAGAGCCTCTGGTGGCTTTGTAGGGGTTGGTATCAGATACTTCCCTCGGAGCCTTCACACATGCAACAGATCCCGTCCCAAGGCTACCATCCCACCCAGCCTTGGAGGAGCCGGCTGTGAGGGGCAGACCCTGCTGCTGTCCTGAGGGGGCTGTCTCCTGGGTTGAGCTGCTTTGTTCCTTTCAGTGGGTGGGCCCAGAAAGTTGGGGACGCCTGCAAGGAGAGAGTGGGGTTTTGTTTACCTGTTCCTATTTGCTTGGGAAGCATATGTGGTCTATTGCTGAGCCTACCCCATCAGAAATAAAAAGCACTGGAGAGAAATGACCTGCAGGGGCTGTGTGTGGGGCAGCCCACACTCCCACCATGTGTCTGGCAAGGCTATGACCCATGGGTTGAGGAGACGTCGTAGAAGGGGGCTTGGGGTGAGCTTGCTATCACCCCACTACGGAAGGAGAGGGTTCCCGGCAGAAAGAGCAGTGGGTGTGACACAGGCGGAGGGACTGTATGGAGGAGGGCGTGAAGTGGGGGCCAGATCTCCCAGGTCAGGTGTCAGTGGGGAGGCTCCAGAGAGCCCCGTGAAGACCTCACCCATCAGGCCCAACAGAGGGTCAGCACCTGAAGGCTGCCACAGAGGACACTGGTGGCCCACCACAGTGAGCCAGAGAAGGAATGACAGCTTTCAGGGAGAGTGCCATGACCTCTGCCAGTTAAGCAAAGAGACGGGTAACTTTTCTCTCCTCCCTCCTCCTTGTCTCCAACACTGAGCCCAGCAGAGCGAGGGGAACAGGAGTCAAGGTGAGGTGTACAAAGCCAATTATGGCTCGGTCCCTTGAACCCCGAGTCTCATCTGGGCTGGAGAGGAGAACACTTTGATTCAGAAGTAACACCAAGATTTTAAACTGGTTTGGAGTCAATGTTAAGGCACAAGCAAGCACAAAGTTACGGAATCTGACCAAGGCATCGTTAGTAAGGAAGAGAGACTTGATGGACCATGGTTGACATCGCTAATTAAAAAAAAAAAAAAAAAAAAAAATCAAAATTCTTTTCTATCTATACTGTGGTGACATGAGATGCCACAGAAAGCTGTTACATCAATATTAATCAGCTGCCACAATCTGACACATCCGTTGACACTATCAAGATGAGACTGGACCTCTGGGTTTATATGAGTAAAAGGTACTATTGTTCCCAAAAGTAACACTTAGGATTTTTAAGTTCCTAGATCGCTTAAACTCAGAGGTCACAACAGCCTGCCCAGGATGTCCCTGTCAACACTCACTGATCCCACTCCCTTGACTCTGGCCTCCGCCATTTCCCTTCCAGATTTTCCTAGACTCAGTTTCTGCCGCCCCTCAAAAGGGCCTTTGCTCACCTCCTGTTCTACTCTCAGTCTCTCTGTGTCTTTTCTTTGCTTTTTTTTTTTTTAAGTCTCACACCCAGTGGATAGACCCGCTTCCAAGATTATCCAAGTTTCCACAGCCACGGTATCTAGTGCCAAAAATATCATTTGTGTTAAGTGGAGAGATGAATGGCCCGAAAGCACACACAGCCTCTCTTTGCATATAAAAGAAAAATGACTGAAATCTCAAACAGAATTAGTGCTATCAGCTGGTTTTCTTTGGCTTTCAGTCACTTATTAGCCGATAAAAAAAGTTCAAGACTAATAAATATTAGAGCGTTTTGTTAAAATGGAAAAAAAAGTGAAGTCTTCGGTTATGTTCAATTACTTTTCCTCCACAAAAAGTCACGCTACTCCTTTCACCTTCTGTAGATCCTGGTAATGATTTAAGTTTCTCTCTTTTCTCGGCTCTGGGTTCTCATCACTGCTTTTACAACGTGGTGCCTTAAATGAGAAGATGCACACGTTGCCAACATTAGTGGGGAAACGTTTGTCCAGACACGTGGAATATTTCCTATCCCTTCGTTCTCCAAAGGGCAAAAGCTCTAGAGAACGTTCTGCTGTTACCTCTGCCTTTTGCTTTTATTAGTCTCTTGCCTTTCACGCCGACAGCTTTTCCAGATCCTCTCCTGTCATTTTCAGAGTCTCTTCTACCTTCCTAAACCCCTGGTTCTCACTGCCCAATTTTCTTTTTTGGATACAGTCTAGCCTGCGCACAGTAGGACGTCAGTAAGTGCCTGTTAAATCAGCACGCCGCGTTGTAATAAAAGAAACAACATATAGTAAAAGCAACAAAAAATGCTGCTTTCTTATCTGAACTGCATGGGCTCAGTGAGGTGAAAAGCAGTTTCTTTTCTCATGGCCTTCAGCTGTATGCGGTCAGTCAGGAAAGGGCTTTCCTACACCTCAGGCAGATGTGGGAACACATCCACAGATGCTGGGTCATTTTCCACGATAACAATGGTGTGACTGGTCTGACGCTGGTAATGCTGCATTTATAAATCAAATTCCAGGCTAAATCTAAATAGACCCTTTCCTTCCCGCACACAGTCACTCTTCTTGCTCCTCCTCCTTCTTGTTGGTCACCTTTTCTCTTTGCTTTGTCATTCAGGGCCTTAACATTTTTTTTTTTTTTTAAGTCTGCTTTTCATATTCACACGTGCCTCAAACTCCTGAGGACCCTCCCTGGGCTTTCGGCCATGTGCTATTATGACGGCGGCCCTGGGTTTGGTTCAGCTTCATGCACCAAGGCACTTGGAGGGGAGAGATTCCGACTCTTCTTGCGGGAACTCCACATGATCTAAGCTGCATGTGGATACTGTCTCAGGTGGCTGGTGGCAGGGGGCAGAACCCGCCTCCCTCTCCTGTGGCTGTGCTCCCCAACCCCACACCCTTGCACACACAGACCATGGTAACACCTGTGAGGCAGGTAGGACTACAAGCAGGAGGCCACCCGAGGCTGTCAGCTGGACAGGCTGGCCACCCTGCCTAGCCTGCCTGTGGGCTGAGGGGAGCAATGGTAATATCTGAGGCCTCCCTGTAACCAGTTCTGGGGCTTTCTGAAGGCATTCTAGAAGCTCTGCCCTGCCCCAGAGAAAGGGGGGAACCCACAACCCTCCATCTGCTGTCCCTTCCGACATCCTGCAACACTCAACGAGAAACTCGTAGGGCTCCTTATGATGCCATTTTTTTGGGCTTCTGGAAATACGAATATATCAACTTAATTCCTTACGATCTACTACAGCAGAAAAAGCTGACTTAATCCACACACGTCTTCCAGGACACAAAATTTCCATTTTTTTGGTTTCATTACTTATAAAGTCATTTGTCTCCTCAAAGCAACAGGGCCTGTGTACCTGGATGCACCCGAGGAAGCCATGCTGGGAGGCTACGTGGACGGCACTGTTGCCATCTTGGTCCACTTCATCCAGGGAGATGCCCTGTTCTTGCATAAACTGAAGAAGCCAAAGAAGAATTTTTTCCTATAAACACAAAGACAGTTGCAATTAATGGAATATTATGCAGCAAGTCTGAAATAAAGACAGAGGGAAACAAAACTCTGACGTGGGAAGCTTACATACAACCAGGTTTATCGTATCAGCAGAAAATACCCTTCCTTCTGAACTGAAAATCCATGCATCTCTCTGACTCAAAGTCCACGAAAGAGGAACGCTCAGAGAATTTTAAGAGCAGGGAGTTATGTCAGAAATGCTCTCGTGTTAGTTATCCCATAGATGTAAAAGTAGAACGTTTGAGTACTTCCTCAAAGTGACACAGCTAGACAGATCGAAAGCGGGGACCAAAATCTAAGTCTTTCGATGACAAGGCAATGTTTTTGCCACTTTGTTCTACTATCTTTAGGGTGCAGGAATATTATTATAAAACCTCAGGCGTTAAGAGAACCAGCTTCTCCTTTGAAGTTGATAATGCTTCGACCATGCCTTCATGATCCCAGACCTCCTGCACTCAATAGGCTGACAGAGAGAAGCAAGAGCTTAAGTGGCTAAGTATAAGATAACCTCACCGAGAGAAAACCAGGACCCTCCTGATTTTTCTGACCCGTTGTTGGTGGGGTTTTAAAGGTAAAGGCTTCCCGTATTGCCTGTTAAATGGAGGGTGCCCGACGCTCTGAAGGCAACCTTTCAAAAGCAAAGACATAGTGTGCTCAGCGTGTTGTCAAAATCCGTTTGCCTTTTACCCACTGAGTATTTTGTGGTATTTTCATGTTATGTTTGGCCTCAGGAGAAAGCAGGGGGATGGGATTTCACTGTTTTAAAATAGATGAATTAAATATAATGTTAAAAAAACATGAGAGTGGTAAAAACAACAGCATGAAGTTTAGTGAGTGGAATTTGACATTTAAAAAGACGATCATGTGTTTGAAATAGCCTTGAACCTCTCCTTAGCCTTTTAAAGGTTTCTCTTTTTTTCCAGTTACTTGCTCGGACTGGTCATGAACTTTTATACTTTTCTGGATTAAATTTGCCTTCACCTTCTGAACATGCCAACTAATCTGCTAAAAGAATGTTGGATAAACACAGCCAACTCCTTTCATGGTTCACCCCTCGTCGGGGGAGCAGGGCACTGTTTATGAAGGCATTGGCAACATCAGGGACAGAATGAACATTTGCACCACATTCTTCCCATGTGAGCAAGCAGGGAGTAAGACCCCCAAAGAACAAGAAGGCAAACGTGTAATCAATGCCTATCACCTATCAAGAAGGCACCCAGGGAACGCAGGGTGAGTGTCAGCTGCAAAAGCAGACAAGACCCTGAAGAACATGAAACCCTGAAGGTCCCTGGAGAATGAGGTGGAGCAGAGCCTGGAGGCCAGGGCTGGGAATGAGACTCTGGATCAGGTTATGCTGATGTGCTTGTCCTCTTCTTCCGAGGCAAACTTGGAGAAAGTTGGGGCTGATACTTGGACCAGAGTGGGTGGTGATGTTTCCTATGCACAAGGTAGAACAACTTTCTTTATTTTTCCTAATTAGGAAGGGGAAAAATGGTATGACTCTGACTTGGAGCCAGATGATTCTACCATGGGATCTTAACTCCTTAAAAGATCCGGGTGAGTGGACATATCTTAGGAAAAAAAAAAAACATAACCATTGAAGTCAATGGCGAAGATCTGGAAACAGCAAGAGGGCAGGTCGCCATGACACAACCAGTGACAAGGACAGTCCTGCCACCCCAGTGGCTCATTCTCAAGCATGTGGTGACTTGGCTTGCTCTGATATAAATCACAGAATCTTAAAATTGCAGAGTGGGAGAGACTTCAGGGAATTATCCAATTCAAACACCCTTGTTTTACATGTCAGAAAACCAAAGAAGACAGGTATATATCCTCTGATATTCTAGCAGCTCTATTCTTCAGCAAGTCAAGTTCAAAGGAATGCAAGATAGTTAGGAATGTTCTACATGAACCTGTTTGTCAGGCATATTTTCATATTTTTCAGACTCAAATTAATAGTATAGTGGATAATGCTGTTCTACCTGGACAGAAAATGCCCTTTACTATCATTCACATTGTTTTGACTTTTAATAACAGGGTTGTAGGAAATGGAACACTGCCTTTCATAAGACTAGGAATTTTCCTCTTGCCGAAATATGGAGAAGAACCTAGAGACCTGGACTTTGCAGGGGCTTGAAGATCTGGGCAAACAGGCCAAGTTCTGAATGAGGCCAAGAGCTGCCTTGGCTCCCAATGGTCTTCCAAGTCAGGTTTAGCCCGGATTGTTCAATGACCTGCCTTTTTTCTTCTGATGGCATGAAAAACTCTTCCTGATAATTAAAGATCTTACCCAATTCAATATGCAAGACTTACATAAAGTAAAACCATTATTCTACTGTTCAGAACAGGCATGTCTTTGCCCAGCACCTCAAATTCAGTTTTGCGTTCTGCAGTGGGCAATTTACTTTAGTAAGAAGTGACATAATCAGCCTGTTCACTGATAAACTTCATGGAAACAAAAGATCTTGAATTCCTGGGTTCTGGTAAGAGCATATTTAGCATCCACTCTCGGAGAAATGCTGCTTTCTGCTCTGATTCTGGAGAACATGCCAGCAGAAATCGACGGTCCAAAAATTCAAACAGCGACTTATCTGAGAAATATCTAGTAAGGAGAACAAATACAACTATCTTCTCCAACCAAGAAGGGCCTTATGAATGCATATGTGTATTAAATATACATGCAGCGAGGTCTACCTCCCTCCTTAGACATTCAGCGCTCTCCTTCTGTGCGTGCATGTGCGCATGCGTCACGGCGATGTTCAAAGCAAGATGTAATTTCTGATTTTCATTTTCCCTAAGCATTGCTTTCAGAGAACATCTGACACAGTCATGTGGATGGAGAGGCCCTTCTCTCTTATTTCTGTTTTACAGAATGCCTTTCCAACTTAACATTCTACCCATCCACCCACACACTCAGTACATTCAATTTTCATCTTTTGACTAAAAACGTCCTTCATGTCCTGGTTTCCTCTTCTGGGGATTTTCTGCTTTTTGGGGAACCTGCTTTATTGGTGTATTTTGTGTGTTCTTAAAGGAGATGTAATTTGTTTAATGAGGCGATTAATACATGTAATTCACAAGATTTTCTGGACAAAGTCTAATAAAAAATGTAATGGAAAAGGGTGCACAGGTTTATTACTGGCATCAATAAAATCTCTACAGTTTTCGCTACAACCGTTAAGTTCTAAAGGAGGCAGCTTTTTCTGCAATCATATATATCATCAAATCTAATACACCATCAATTTTATGATTCAGCCTGGTTTTTGAGATGGTAAAGTGTAAGAAAGTGGCCAGCCATAATTTCACGGTGTCCTTTATTATAAGATAAATGTAGAATCCAGAGATAGTAAAGTATGAAAAAAAAAAGTATATCCAAGGATGTCTTCAATAGGTTAAGGCCTAAATATTTTTTTTTGCCAAGTTTCCCTAATGCTTTACTTATGGTGAAATAAGTAAATTGAACAATATTGATATCAATAAAAATAGGAAATTGGGAGACATCCAATAATCCAAAGAACCAATACTTATGTCTACTTCGTGCCAGCAGCAGGCAATGCTTCATGTGGCTTTTTTCCACTTAATCCCCAGAGCTGCCTGGTGAAGTAGGTTCTTTTATCTCCATATTAGAGATGAGGAAACCGAGGTCCAGAGAGATCTTTAAAAAAAAAAAAAAAAATGTCTCCAAGGCCACCGAGCTAGTAAGTGGTAGGGCTCGGATTTAGATAGACCCAGACACAGAGTCCATGTTCTCCGGGTCTCTCCTTTCTGTCTACTGAGTATGAATGTCCGCAATCGCTCACTGACCCATGACCCTTGATTCCATAAATGACACACTCATTTTGCACGGTGACCACTCTTGGGTCACAGAAAGCATGGTTAACAGCCCCTCAGTCTGTGGGTTTGCAGAGCTCAGGGTCGCTTAGGCTGTTTTTTAAAGAGCTGTCCTCGGAGAGCAGATGGATGCCCAAGCTAATCAAAGGTTTTTCTATTTTGCTTTCATCTGCAATCCCAGCACTTTCCAGGTTGTTTGCTTATTTCTACCCCATGATGGTGAAACAGTGAAGTCAACAGAATATTCTGCCTTTTGAATCGTGGAAAAACAGTAACACACAGCCTGTGGAAGGAAGTATCCCTCTTGCTAGCCTGCCTGTCACTGTTCGTGACCATTTGTAGGAACTGCTGAGACTTTCCTTTTTCTCAAAAAGTGTCTGCCCCCCCCCCCCCCGCCTTTTTGTTTTTTTGGATCTGTATTAGGGCAAACATTTAAAATGGGAGAATGCACACAGTACAGGCAAAGGTGTTCTTGGTATATGCCGAATGCTACGATGGAGGTTGTTTCTGTAGCAGGATCTCCCTCCCAAGAGTCACAGGGAAGATTCGGGAGCAACACGATCACCAGGTTTGATGCTGAAAGTAACACAGAACCCACTGAACTGATGTCCAGCGTGGAACAGGCCGAAGCCCCCCTGAGCAGCTGAGGGCGACAGCTTTGCTGGGAGCGGGGACAAGACCGTCGGAACCTTTGTGTTGAAAGAAAACAGCCCGAGTCCCACCGCTGGTGGCTCTGACTGGAGACAAGTCTGTCTCCATTGTTGCGCCAGCAACATCTCTCTCACAGGCCAGCAAAGCGAGCCGACTGGAGGACATCCCTGCTTTATCCCTGAGTCCCCCCATGGCTCTCGCCTCGGCGCTCCCTGCGGTGAGCTCTGCTCGGGACACTCAGGCCATGAAGTAATTGCACCCTCTGAGACTTCACGTGTCACGGTGAGGAAAATCAATTCCTATCACCCGAAGAGCTATCACTCCAGGAGACCACTAAAAACTGCAGGCTGCCCCGCGGTACCGGAGTCTTTAAGGTAATTTTTACAAGGAAAGGGACACAAATTGGGAGTCAAAGCAAGCCCGTTCTTTAAGAATCTATATGGGGGCAGAGGGCAACGAAAATAAACCGAGAGAGGACTTTTGCTCGGCACTATCCTTTCCAGAGGTATTTACTCAAGAAACAAAACCAGAGCACAGTAGAGTGCCTGCCTGTTGGAGGAAAAACTTGCATGTGCTGAATCCATTAGAAAACTGTTCGGTAACAGTTTTCCTTGTGAAAATATTAGCCTTGTCCCGGTTCCAAGTTCAGCATCGCCACAGGTTATCTGCTACGTAAGTGCCTGCAGCCGATGCAGGATGGCTGGACAGAAGAGAATTCACAGTTTGGAAGGGCTTCTACGCTTTCCACTTGGGTAGGAATGCTCTCCTACGGGTGCCGCTGGGCTGGCCCTGCTCACAGCTGGCCTCGAGGTCATTAACAATGCTTGTCAGCTTGAAATAACAACCTGGAGACTGATAACTGGCATGAGGCAAATGTCTGACATGGCTCTTTGACTAGGTCACCCGTTTCAGGGTTTTCCTCGAGTCCCGTCAAGCAAGCCACGCCATCACCCAACCAGTTCCAGAAAGGGCACTTTACTCTGGTTCTGTCCCAATGCTTCACAATTATGAGAAACCCACTGTGAGGGCTGAACAGAGAAACTGGCACGCTTTAAGCAAAGAGACAAAGAAGGCCCGGGGGCCCAACTGTTTCCTAAGAGGCTCAGAAGGGCAATGCAAACCTCTCCTCCTTTTCTTCGGCAAGCTCTACCCAAAGTGCAGTTAGCCTTTCCACTGGTATCGAAAATTCCTCGTGAGGAATGAGGATAAGCAAAATGAAGCCAGGGACATGAGACAATTATTCAGACAGTTTGGGAATAAATAACATTCTGTTTTAGACTGCAACTGATTTATGAAGATTATCAGTGATGACATTCTTCTGGTCATTCGAAAATTCTATTCTCCCCTTTGCCAGTGCAAGCAAAAAAAGGGCATCCTTCGCAAATGCTTATTAACTATTATGGTTGTCGGTAGGAAACTGTGGCTAGGGCTCGCAAGGACAGTACACAGAGAAAACGGAGTGATTATTTCAAAGACGGTGGCTTTGACAAATTTTAAATGTTCTTCCTGCTCCTTTCTTCATCTCATAAATTTAGTACCAGATACTCCCTTCTTCAATGAGCTGTGTATCACAGTGTGTTGTTAGCTAAAATTGTAAAAAAAAAAGCCTTCCTCGGCTAGATCAATGCTGCTATAAACAGGCTATACAGGTTATCTACACAGGCGGACACAAGACAGGATCTGATCCTGAAGTCACAGGGTCTGAGCTGAGACGCAATCGTTGCTTACTAGGCACTGGAACATGTGTAAGTCACTTAAATTTCTTTCTTCACTCTCGTCTACAGAATGGGTAATAGGATCCAAGAGGGTTGTTCTAAGGAATAAGTCAATAGGATCCAACAGGGTTGTTCTAAAGAATAAGTCAGATAATGTATGCAAAATCCAATGGCCTGGTGCCTGGCACATAAAGGAAATATTACATATTAATGTGACTGTAATTATTAATATAATAACATGGTAACTGTAATTAATACGTAATTATATATTATTAATATCACCATTAATGTAACATATTACATATTATACATATATTACACACGAATATAATATTAATACATATTACATATTTACATATATATAAACCGAAGTTACCATGGCACAAAATAAGCTATCACCTAACATGGACTCCCACTAAAGAAAGACTGTAGTAACACTCTCCACGGGTCTTTTTTGAGCTTGAGATTGTCATGCTCAAAAAAGCATAATCTCTTGTTGACAATACCACAATTTACTGCCACTGGGAAAGTTTATGAAGCCAAAGGGGATATGGTTATATGCATGAGAAGCAATTTTCTTTGCCACAAACAAATATGATTAAATCTATTTTAATACAGTGCTGACTTTATTTATTTTTTTTAAGACTGAGATTGGCATTTTGTGGTTCCAACTTAAAAAAATATATAATTTATACTTATCCTTCTCAAAGGGAGTTACTGAGGATTTTTTTTTTACTCCATACCCTGGATTGTGATCTGTGAACTTCAATTACTCTCACAGGGATTTCCTAATGTAGGAGCTGGTTGTAACTGAGACTCATCCAGTTAGTGTGTTTGCTCATCTTTAATAGAGAGAGACTTCCTTAATTAATCTTACTGAAGATTTTACTGAATTAATTTTAGTTTAATTTCATTAACTTAATTAATTAATTAAATAAGACTTTACTTAATCTTACTGAAGAAAATCTTACTGAAGATTTTCCTTTTAACGCTGAGACAAGAAAGTTTGTCACTTTCCCTTTTGACAAAAGTTAAATGCATTTATTGTAGAAAATTCGGAAAATACTGAAAAATAGAAGAAAGAAGATAAAAGCCATTCTAATTCCACCCTGAGTGATAACTCCTATGAACATGTGGTGACACAGTTTTTTTTTTCCCCCCGAGTCTTATGACCTACTTCTCTTCTTCTCTCTCCAGAATTCAAAGTTGGTACCAAATTAATATGAATGGTTTTGTATCATGCATTTTAATATTATATAATGACCATGTTTTCCCATAAAATTCCATTATAGGTATGTAGTTTTGTTATTTAGCCAATATCTTATTAGGGAATATTTAGGTTGTTTAAACATGTTTTTCATTAAAAAATACTACAAAGAAATGATGGCTTATAAACCCGATCATTAAAAGTTCTTCCTACCTGGCCAAAGCAACCTGCATAATGAATAAGGCTTGGGAAATCCTTAGAACAACTCAGCTCTGCGATGGCTTCGGTTTCACTCACCATCCAACGGACACACTCCAACTGACCATTCTAGATTGGAAAAAAGAAGAAAGAAAGAAATTCAAGGTTACTCAAATTTGAAAAATACCTCATAGATGGTAATTTTGCCAAGGGAAGAAATCACGTGAATTTTGGTTCTTGTTATTTGGCTTCATTTATTTGCTGTCTATCACCTATTTTGTCTCTGGTCTGTGCTTTTGGCTCAAAATCAGATGGGGAATTTTTACTGAAATGCATTTTCATAATTGTAATCAGTTAGTTTAAAATGACTTTATTGAGGTATAATTTGCATACTATAAAATATACTCTACCCTTTTTAAGCATATAGTTGGATGAATTTTGACAAATATATACTCTCTTGTAATTACTGCTCCCATCAAGATGGAGAACATTTCCATTCCCCCCTTTCCCCAAAATCTTTAGGATTCCTCTGGTCTCCAGAGGTCTTCACCTTTGCCCCAGGCAGCCACTGATAGGATTTCTATCACAATAGGATAGAGGACATAGTCTTCTGTGTCTCACTTTTGTCCCTCGGCATTCATGCCTCTAAGACTCATCCAAGCTTCTGCTTGTATGAAAGGTTTTTTCTTTTATACCGATGACAAGCATTCCAGTGTATGAATATACCAACATTTATTTATTCATTAGCTCTTAGTATAGGCTTTTACCATTGAGAATTTGAAATGGTAGGATTCCAAAATAAAGAAAGAGAAAATAACCTTATTATTCTACTGGCTCAAATGCTACATTCCCTGAAGCCTTTGGTGACTCCATCCCCACACTGGCTTTTTCCTCCTGTGCTGAGATCCCACACTGTACAAACCAGGAAGGCAGCTGTGAAATGTATAACCTAGTTATTAGGACCCAGACTTTGGAAAGGATTTAAATCCTTAATCCACTATTTAGTTACAAGACCTTGAACAAGTTGCTTCCCTCTCTGATACTCAGTTCTCTCATCTGTGAAATGGCAGGGATAGCACTAACTGCCTCGTAAAGTTACTATGAGCAGCAGATGAGACAAAGCGTCTGAGCTTACTCAGCACACAACACTTGTTACCTTTTACTAGTAGCGCACTCTCCCAGCTCCTCTACGACACAAATGAGACATTCAGCTGCCTTCCTGGTTTGCCCAGTGTGGGGCCTTAGCCCAGGAGAAAAGAGCTACCATGCCATGGAGTCCGGGAAGCTTATTCTAGACACAAGATAGAGGAGGTAATCTATTCCTCTTCCATCTACACCTATTTGGATAGTGGAATTTCAAGTAGTCAACTCTCAACTGCTCACAGGCAGAGACTATCTTTGCACTGGGGGAAGAGACTATCTTTCCATCTGGCTAGATTGCCAGATCAGGTGGGTGGTGAATAGCTTCCAGGTGCCACCTCAGGTCTGTCTCCTCCTTCCTCTGCAGTCATTGCTGCCAGGAGAGGGAGGTCTATATGGGCTGGCTCCCTTGCCTCCTGGGTTTGGCTGATGGAGAGTGTTGGCAGGACACCAGGAAAGGAGAGTGAGTTTGAGATTCCCTCTTTTCCTGGCTTTCCCAACTCGCATGGGGTTACCGTTGGCTGCTGTGTCCCTCCACCAGGCAAAGGTCAGAAATCGGCCAGTTCTTCCGTTCGGCCATCTCTAGCTTGTGCCTCTCCCCCAGCCCCTTCAGGCTCTCAGGTGGTAACAGTGCTCTGCTCTTATCCCCAGGATGCTGTACTTTTCTTCTTGGGCTCCCTACACCCCACCCATCACCCTTTTGTACATGAATCCTTCATTATAGACGTTCTTCAAATTGCATAATTTGAGCATGCCAACTGTTTCCTACCAGGATTAAAATAAAACCACTGATACTATGTGCTTTATTCCCTCTGAATTAAAAAAAAAGAAATAGGAACCACAGTGAGCATCTACCAGGGAAGAGAGTTCATATCAACTGGCATTTACACAGAACACAGAGAAGAGGCAACATTTCTGATTTTAATGATTTGAGTCTTTTCTCTTTTTTTCTTGGTCCATCTAACTAAAAGTTTACTAATTTCTTCAATCTTTTCATAGAAACAGATGTGGTTTTGTTGACTTCCTCTATTTCTTTTTTTTTTCTGTTCTGTATTGCATTTATTTCTGCCTGAATATTTGAATTTCTTCTCTTCTGCTTGCTTTGAATGTAGTGTGCTATTCTTTTTCAAGTTTCTTAAGGTAGAAGATAAAGCTATTAACTTTAAATCTTTCTTTTTCCCCCCTTTTTTTTAAAAAAAAAGATTTTGTCTACTTATTTGAGAGAGAGAGAGCACACAAGCATGGGGGAGGGGTAGTGGGAGAGGGGAAAGCAGACTCCTTGCTGAGCAGGGAGCCCAACGTGGGGCTCTATCCCAGGATCCTGGGATCATGACCTGAGCCAAAGGCAGATGTTTAACTGACACAAGCCACCCAGATGCCTCTCCTTCTCTTTTTATTAATACTGGCATTTATGGCTATAAATTTCCCTCTCTGCATTGCTTTAGCTGCATCCTTAAATGATAATAGAATGCATTTTATTTTCCAGTTTCCCTTGTAATTTCTTCTTTGACAAATGATTATTTTGGCGTGTGTTAATTCCAGATACTTGTATCCCTAATTTCCTTCTGTTACTGATGCCTAATTGCATTTCCTTATGGTTAAAGGACATACTTTGTATGATTTCATTCCTTTCATATTTATTGAGACCTGTTCTGTGGCCCAACATATGGTCTATTCTGGAGAATGTTCCATCTGTATTTGGGGAGAATGTGTATTCTGCTTTTGTTGAGTAGAATGTTCTGTTAGATATCTGTTAGGTCTAGTTATTCAAGAAGGTAACATTTGAATAAATGTATTAAATAATAAAATGCTGCTATAAAGGCAGAAGGAAATATATTGCTACTATGATCTTGAACAGAACATTGCTTGACATAAACAGAAATACCAAGAAAACAAAAAAATGTTATTAAATTTCAGCAGGAGATTTTTGCCTGCTGGAGTCTCTGAAACTGGGGTCACTCATACTGGATGTTAAAAAGGAACGTCAGTAGGTTATGTCTTTGAAGTCATTTTCTCATCAGACCAATGTGTTATCTTTGAGCTTAATCAGAAGGACTGAATGAGAAATAAAAAAGAAACTAAGGTTGTTTCACTCCAAGTCTGCTTAACTCCAAAAACAATGTATTATGTTGGCCCCATTTTAGAAACACACTGCTCTCACCATATAGAAATCTTTCTTTTCAGTTATTTTGCTTAACTGTTCCCAAAGGGCACTCAGTAATGCCCTGAACTGCCACAGTATCTAGTGTTGGGTTGCCCAGAAAACTCTCAATAAGTTCTGTATGTAACTGGTAAGAATTTATTATGTTCCATTTAAGGAGTTTAAGGGTAGGGGAGAGGTGTTCTTAAGCCTTCAAAGCCCCTTTTCTCAGGTTATCTTTTATCTTTTTATTTGATACCCTATCTCTGACTTTGTTTTTCCTGTCAGCCGAGTCACATTCTCTCAGTGACTTCTGCTCCTTTGAACCAAGTTTGTTGTCTTTAATGACAGCAGGGCTCTCAGAACTATGCTTAATGAGGTGAGATGCCATCAGTTGGTCGCTGGTGTTCAAAACAAGGTCCTAAAACAGAAGAATGATGACTTAGTAGAACTCCCTCAACTTCACCAATGTCTATCAAATGACACTGAATGGACTGAGGCCAGATTCCCGAAGGGGGTGGCACTTACTATAAAATATTTGTTTTGACTTCTTTTGTAAATTCTAGATTAAATGAAGAAAGAGAAGAAGAGTTCCATTTCTCATATCATTGTCTGGAAGTAAAAATATGAAAGGTCTGAGACCCCAAATCCATAAGAGCTTTTGAGTCTCGTGGGTTTGATCTGCGTTCTTCATTAAAACAAAGAAATAAAAAGCACTGCAGTTCAAGGTTACATGCTGATTATATGATAGCAGTACGTTGACTGGAGGAGTTTAAGAATGAATTACCAATATGGATACCGTAGAAGGAGTTTTATAGCCAGGGTTGGCCCAATGACCACCAAGTTTCTTATGTACTGTCCTACTCTGAAGATTCTTAATCCATGGAAACAAGCACTAAGGTATATAAATGAAGAAAAAGCTTTCTCATCCAACTATGTGGCTATGATATACTCCATAATTTAACATCAGTTAGGAAAGCTAATGAGCACTGTATTTTATAAACACTAAAAGAGCAAGGCAAATGTCAACATTTATTGGCATTGCAAGAATATTTTATTCATCACTGACCCACACCCATCGATGACCAGATCCGACCCCTGTCTTCCCACAGGACTCTGATATAGGACTAGATCCTGAATTTGCCATCCTGCACTTGAAGTACTGGTAACTTACCTGCCCTATCTACCTGGCTATCAGCTTCTGAGGAAAAGGGACTAGGTCTCATTCAAATTTGTACTGTCACCACACAGTACCTGGTGGACTTGGTACACATTGCTGAACTCAACTATACTGCACCTTAACTTCCCATCTAATTTCTCTTCATGATGGCTGCTTGCAGTTCAGTTCCTAATGTGACGTAGCAACATTCATTAAAGGAAAGCAATATCTACCAGGGTCTTGGATCTCTTATTTTACTAAAAAAAATTCTTCTATACTACCTTAGAAATAATACATTATCATAGAATAAAATTAAATAAAGCAAAAAGCAAATTTTAATACATAAAACTTCACTGAATGGTAGGGTGCCTAGGTGGCTCAGTTGGTTAAGTGTCTGCCTTCACCTCAGGTCATGATCTCAGGGTCCTGGGATCAAGCTCCCCTTCGGGTTCCCTACTCATCGGGGAATTTGCTTCTCCCTCTTCCCTGCCCCTCCCCCACTCATGCTCGCGCTCTCTCTCTCTCTCTCTCTCTCTCAAATAAGTAAATAAAATCTTTTAAAAAAGTTCCCTGAATGGTAAATAAATTAAAGATGCAAAAGTTCAGATTTGCATAAAAGATATATTAAGGTAGGCCAGCATTCACTTGTTTTTCAAATGTAACATGCTCTTCAGTGAATACACAAGTGGATCTCTTTAACTAGCAAGTATCCCTAGTAAATTTCAAAAATAATTCCATTTCTAAAAATGATTATTCAGCTTTTAGAAGACATAACTATTATGTAAAGCAGAGCACATATGCAGAAGCCCAAGATGTATTATATTTCCCTGAACTTCACTTCTGGCTTCTTCATAAATATGACTGAATTCTACACTTATTTGCCAAAGATCTTAAAAGTAATTGTAGTTTAATAGCTAACCTTCTAGTGATGTGTTATGTTTTGCAGAGGCACTCACAGCAGTGAGCTATAAAAGACCATGTTTCCTTGACTCACAATTTCTAAGTTTTAACTCTATCCCAGTTGACACTATACTCAAAACTAGGCCCTGACATTCTAAACAACTCTTGGTACTGAAGACATTTACACTTCAGATGTGATCCATTAGAAGCCTGCTTTATTATCTAAAATACTCATGAGAGCTATCTTTCCTTAAAATACACCTTTCCCTCATTTGTCTCGCTCATTATACTCACATTAGGAAGAAATGAAATAGTCGCAGATAAATCCAGGTGTGGTTAAAATCTAAATTGCAGTCACCATGAATAACAAAAGTTCTGAGAACCACAACAGATCATTTTCCTTCCTCTTTATTAGCTGACTTGAAGCTTACCCTCATTGCACAATAAATTGGAATGTAGTCGCCAAAGCTCAAAGCGGTTAGTACCCAAAATGATTACTCTCTTAAATGTAGTCTGCTCACGTGCCATTTGCTTGGTGTATCACGCCACTCTCTCCCTGCACTCATCTCTCCCAACTTAGCTCACTAGGAATCTTTAAAAACAGAAACTTTTAGCTGTGGTGGGTCCAGCCCCCAGCCCATCATCACCTTGATGGCCAGGCCCGCTGGAGTCAACTTCTCTACGTTTCGCTCACTGAGGCAATCTTCTCCCATCAAAGAGGTGAGGTGCTGCAGACATTCGGCGTGTCCCTGCGACGCGGCCACATGTAAGAGATTGTTGCCATTTTCGTCATGGATTTTGTCTAGGTTGTCGGCAGCGAGGTGTGGCTGTACAGATGGTAAGATTAGAACACTTAAGTCAAGAATCAGAATGAGATGTTATGGGGGTTTCGCTGTGGGCCCTGGGAAGAAGAGATGAGTTTCCAGGAGCTCTGGTGGCCATCCTGGGGATTTAATAAGTCAGAAAGTCCCTACTATTAATGCTAATGACTTTCCATTACAGTTTTTGCTATCCTATCCTTTAGAACCTAAGTCCTCAAGGGACTTATCTTCATGGGAGACATGGCGACCGGGCTCGGTCAGCGAGCTTGTGGAGGCGCCAAGATGGTTTTCTAAACAACTGCGCTGACATTTATGGTAATGGGCAGGTTCTCTCTCTGTCTCCTCCATTCAGCTGCTAAGTGCTGACAGCCAGACTGTGTTTTATCCTCTGTTGTAGGTTTGTTGAATGAAAGAACTACTTCTCTCCACCATCTGGTTTGCCTTGAACGACAGAGAACTGGCTTTGATCGTAAGCTATCTGATGGCTGCCACATCTAGAGCTAACATAGGATTTTTCCCGACACTTGCACCCCAAATAGAGTCCTGGGGCACCTGGAGGTTATACCTGGCCTTTAGTGTTCTCACCTCTAGTGAAGCTTAGTTCCCTGCATATGACATGGTTGATAGAGACTGTTGGGTGAGTCAAGAGGTGTTACCAGCTGGGAAACACGAAAACATGGGATGGACAGAAGAAAAGAATAAACCAGTGAGAAAAAGAGAGGAAGAGCCAGGAGAAATAGAAAAGCTATTTTCAGGAGAAAAAAAATTATTACTTTTTTGGAAAAGTGTTCAATCCTATCATCCTATGACAACAGTCAGATTTGTGACAATAGACCAGGCACATTGTACTTATCTCTGCATGGCTTTACCCTAAGTGGAATCACACTGCCAAGCTGTGATGCTTTTCTCAAGTGAGACTTTAATTAACATCATAGTATCAGCCCAGGCTTTCTACTGTTTGATCCAAGTCTGCAAGCCAGAAAAGAACAATGCAGGCAGATGGAGTGTGATTTCAGTTGAGCTCTCTCTGAGCCTAAGCAGAACAGACTTTTCTTACATCATGTTAACTCTGTGACTCGAATCTTTGGAAAGCTTCTTCATGTTCCCTAGACACGCAGCGCTGGAACTCAGTAAAAACTCCATGGAGGTCAGAGGGCAACCAAGCTCTAGGGTAAGCTTCTATCTGCAAATGTTTTCAAACTTCCTGGTCCAAGTCTTCTGAATAATGATCAGGATAAAACAGAAGACCCTCTGTTCATGTATCTGGCAGGCCTACCATCAAGGGACCAACATCCCCACAAGCAACCAAGTGAGAGCACTGGGATCCATTTGAACAGGGAAGGGAAAGACATTCGGATTCACATTAAAGCAAGGGCTGGACTTTGTTTTTTTGTTTTAGATTATGGTCAGATTCATGCACAGATTTGTGCACAGTTCAAGTGGATTAACACTCCCTCTATAGCCGTTTGTTTTCTCCCTGTACTAACCTCCTAATTTTGTATTTTAAAATTCAAGAAGCACATCATCTAACTCAGGCTATAAGTAAAGATGAAGCAAGAATGGGAAGAAACGCTCATCATTCTGTTACTCCTAATGGAGCTGATAGAACCGAAGTCTCTAGATGACGGAATGAGATCATACTTACCAGGAGAGATATCTGTCCTTCCTTAACGATGTTCAAGATGCTTTTCACTTTTTTCAGATACTCACTCCTTTCTTCCGGGCCTTGGGAGCTGGTCCAGTTCACGCCCCCGATCGGCTCTTCTAGTTTGGGTTCTGCGGCTGCGGACTGCGGATGGAAGGCCCTGAGCTGGCCGTCTGGCATTGCCTTCTCGCGTTTTCGACTCAGAGGATCATTAAAGGTCTTGATGAGGAAGTCCTTAGTCTGGGTCTCCGGCTCGTATGCAGAGCCACACTTCACCAGAGGCGGTGAGCTCTCAGACTCTTCCCCGGAGGGCTTTTGCTGCTCGTGGACGGCAGAGGACGCTTTTCTCAAGTGAGGGCTTTTCACTGGCGAAAGAACACAGAACGGTGTCATGCTGGCTGGTGAGCTCTCAGCACTTCCGGGGGAGCAGGCTTTGCCAGAAAGGCCATTGATGGTGGCGCACAAACCCAAAATTCTCTTCTCTGGAGCCACCTTGGTGAAAGAGGCAAGCTGTTGACTGGATTTAATGTAAGGCACATCCAGAATCTCATCCATGTCAAGGTCATAATGCTCCAGCTCCCCCAGCAAGGTGCTGGGCTCGGTGCTCTTACTTTGGGGACCACTGTCTCCATCTCCAGGGCTGAGCTCCTCGGGCTGGGGGCCTGGGTCGGAATCACCCCCTTTCTGGTACTCCACCTTCTGGTTCTTCTGGTCATCGCTTTCATTGTTCTCCAGAGTCTCTGGCTGATGTTTCAGCGGGGAAACTCGCTTCACAGGACGGAACTTACTGTATACATCCGCGATTCCTGTGGGCTTTTGCGTGTTTGTCATGAGAGCCGACACGTTGCAATTCCAGCTCGAGCTAGAAACTGTTTAGAAATAAATACAAGAGGAGAGTATTACATTGAAATGCCGAAGACATCTTGGCCACGCAGGCAGGCATAGTCCACTTACGTTATGCTCAAAGAAAGCCCGTCTGAGGGGATGACTTAGAACGTGTATCACATACCAAACAGTTCACACTTACCACTGGAAAACAGTGAGTGATAAAAGTTAGGGCCTGTTGGCTCAAAATTAAAAAAGTATTCATGGAAAAAGCAGACAGCTAAAACAAACAAACAAACAAACCAACAGATCTAGACAGATTTTTAGGTTCATTCCCTGGATGGCTATACCTCTTTGGAAGGATTAGGATACTTGTCACCACCTTGAAAAACAGAAATGGGAGGTCAGATCCTCTGGATTAAATGAACTTCCAAAGTAGTTTGGGGAGAGAAGGGATGTACATCCACACACACACACACGCGCGCGCACGCACGCACATGTGCACATGCACACATACATATATGTATACCCCTAAAGCTTAAGAAGTCCCACATAAAAAATGGGTAAATTATTTAATATCAGGCAAACTGAAACTGTGACCCATTGGGTGATTGTCCACCACAGATGGGTATCCCAGTGAAGCATCACTCAGAGGCATTTCCCAGTGCTCTCTGGCATACGACACAGCAACATCATGTATTAACACTTCACAACGGAACGTGTTGTAAGAGTCAAGGAGGCCCTCCAGTGTTGGCAAAGCTGGGAGCAGCCAGGAGGAGAAGGAGTTGCAAAGGGAGAGCGAGATGCACAGGTTGGTGGGCTTTTTTTCTTTCTTCTCCTTTCTCTGCAAAGCTTAGATAAAGATTGTCTGGTTTGCCTTTGAGTGAGCGCCTGGTAGAGATGGAGTGTACAGTGAAACAGCAATGCACCTGGAGGTTAAAGATAAGAACACCATCTCTCCCGGTTACCCTCATGGAAGGCAAGCCTGTGCCTTCTCCTGGCGCAGGATGACGGAACCACAGTCTCCTCCCTCATGATGACCCTGCTTCCTCTCTGGGATACTCCCCTGACTAGACAGAGGACCCGGCACCTTTGGAAACTTGTAGGCCACTGGTGTATGGACTCTTCCCTTTCCAATTACATTTATACCATCCCCCTTCAAAGGGGGAAGGTTTCAGGACATGCCCTCCATCTAGGGGCCTCCCATCCCATTCTCCTCTTCTGGAATGACAACAGCTAGGAAGAATTTAATCTAAAAGCATGTGCTGTGTCCATTCTTTGCTACTGGACACGACCAAAGAATAAAAGAGATGGGGTATATTCAGGTCTGTAACTTCTAGGACAGTCCCCGGCTACCACTACTTTTAGGGGTGAAAGTTATTAAAAGTTCCCCAAATTTAGATCATCGGTCAATCTTGTTCCTATTGCAATGTGTTCTAAAAAGATTCAGAGAAGTTCTGGAAGCGAGCTAAGGAGGTGAGAGTAACTATTCTGAGACTGAATGCTATGTAACTGCTGGTGGGTGGGGTCTTTCCCCCCCAAAGAGACCAGTTTGCCATGGGCTTTCTCAGAGGGTCTGCACTAAGTGGTCTAGTTCTGAGGCCTTTAAAATCTATGAAGAGAATACTATGAACTGTGAAGGGAGGCCTGGATTCTGTCCAGTAAGGAACAGGTATTAACAAGAATGTTCCAGAAGGGAAGGAAGGTATCTAGATGCTGTTAAGCTGCTGCCTCTCTTCCCTTTCATTGGCTCGGTTCTAAGCTGTACACAGTACTTGGCACAGAGCAGACAATTAACAAATGCTAGTGTTTGAATTTGAATCTCACTTTGCGCAACGCATTAAATCTCCTTGTAAATGCCCAAAGCGCATCCTTCTGAGGGATTTACGGCTTAATATCACAGGGGACAAAAGTCCTGTTAATAAACTCAGAGGAGTGATAATCACCAATGAGAGCTGGATTTTCTGAAGTTATTTATGAAATGTAAATATGCAAAGGCAAAGACTAATTCCAGTTGGTCCATTATAAATTTAAAAGATTTCCTATCCTTTATAGGTCCATTTTTCCCTAAAAATGTGAAGCTCTGAAAAATTGTCTGCCAGAAATTTCTGCCAAGCTTTCCTCTCTTCCTTTCAAGAACACATGGTTACTTATTTAAAACAGCAGAGAGATAGCGGACATAAAGTTTATAATGCGTAAATATGCCTTTAATTTTATCCATCAATTTTTCTGAAAAGCTTAAAATACAGTGGCCAACATTTTGTGTGTGTGTGTGTGTGTGTGTGTGTGTGTGTGTGTGTGTGTACTCCATGACATTTCAGAGATACATACTTATTATTAGGGATGGTATTTGCTAATATTTTGCCAATTACCTTGATTCCTTTGGAACTTCTTGAAAATATGCATCTCAGGATGTAATAAAAAATTTTAAAGTCACATAACTTAGTGGACCAATACAACGAGCGTATTGTACCTATGTATTTGTGTATTGTATAAGGTCACGGGTTCAAAGGGCTACTCTTTTATGTTGGCTTTATTTACATGTGAAATTTTTTCCAAGTGATACAGGGAAATGGATACCATATGTTTCCCAGCTGTTTTTACTGACAGGAGCCATTAAGAATGCTCTATGGAAATGAATTCTGTCTGAGTCTTATGAAAACACTTCTTTCCACAGAAGGGTCTAGAAACTGAAGAAGGGGCATCAACATTAGTCTTGTTGTCCTTCCTCTTCTTCAAATATCTGACTCTTTTTTAGGCTCAGAGTTAAATCTATGCTTTCTAGTCTGTGTCTTGTTGACCAGGAAAAAAAAAAAATCCCAGTTATGTGATTGTTCAAGAGAGTCTCACGAGAAGGCTCCAATTTATTACTACATATATTCATCTGAGGGGGAAGGGCAATTTTATGCTACACATAAGACAAAACTTTAGATTATTCCTCCTAAGCTGGGAAAATGAGCATTTTAAGCACAACATAAGAAAAAGGGCTACTAATGATTGACAAGGTTTTAACTTCCAATTCTGTAAGTCTACCCCAAATTTCATTTATATTGTTGTTCTACCCAAACACCGTCATCAATTTCTAATAACACATGAAAACAAAGTTCAGACTATGGTTAGTAGAGAGATTTTGAGGCTAAATTTGTTTTTTGGAAATCATGAATAAAGGTGTCATACGTTAAGCTTTAAATCCCTGAAAATCTTATCTATTATCTTATTAGATCTTTACAAGCTCTATGAGAACAGGGTCTGTGTCTAATTTATCTCTCTATTCCTCACAGCACTTAGCAAATTGCTTTATATAAATAGGTTCTTAATGATTTTTTGGTTGAATGGATTCATTTTTAACAGCTTACAAAAGTAAACATGTCTAGTATACCTTAAAACTGTCTACCTGATTATGTCACAAATTTTCTGAAATGGTCATGAAGTAAAGGCAAGTGTTTTTGAGGCTGACTTATAGGCCATGGTGATCTCTTCCAATCTAACTGTCATTGGGACTGTCTCTGAGCTCCAGCAAGGTGGCTTCCAGTGGCCCGCTGACCATCCACACTTAGCCCGTATCTTCAACAAACATTTAATGTGAGCCTAGAATGGGTGCATACTTGTCACAGGCAGCATGCTCCAAAGCAGGGGTCTTACCCCTCCCTTCCCTTACTTGCTCCCTCCCTTTCTCCTACTCATCAAGCACACATGCTCTACTATCTCTTCTTTGTAATCTTGGCCTGGGTCATATGACCACTCATGCAGTTTCCCAAGCAATCTCCCTTCGGAACATCGCTGGTCCTTCTCTTTCCTTGACCTGCATCTCTCATCCCTCCGGGCATTAACTCCTGCTGTGGCCCGATCGAAAATTTTTCTCAAATCTGGTCCCTCTTTTCCAGCCTTATTATACTGACTGGACCACATGGGAACCCTTGCGCATCCTCTACAAAGTTCTAGCTACTTCTCTGGTCTTCTTTTCTAGTCCTGAGTTATCCCTCTTCACATAGGTCTGATTTTGTCACTTCTTAGCTCAGAATCCTCAGGTGGCCCTGTATGGCCTATGACATTTCCCCCTATGTAGCATGCGTATCCCGGCAGTATCGAAGATGGCACACAGGAACCACACCGAATACTCCTTAGAGAAAGAGGGAGCCATATGCCGTTCAACTCTCTTTCTCCCACCTAACTCATTCAAGGAATCTCAGTTTGGTGCTACAGTGAATTTAACTCCTCTCCCAAACTTACCATCTCCCTTTAAAATAATGAGACTGCAGGCCTCAGGCTAGGAGACTTTCAGGAGCAAAGACTTAACAGGAATGTTTTATTTTCATCACATTCATTTTAATGATGACCTTGAATTGACTGCAAGTGACATTGTTGTTTTTTTTTTAAGGTTTTATTTATTTATTTAAGAGAGAGTGAGTGAGAGAGAGCACAAGCAGGCTGAGGGGCAGAAGAAGAAGCAGATTCCTCACTGAGCAGGGAGCCCGATGTGGGGCTTGATCCTGGGACTCTAGGATCATGACCTGAGCTGAAGGCAGACATTTAACTGAATGATCCACCCAGGCACCCCTGACATTGGTTTTATATTTACAATACTGATGTGAAGATTCTTTTGAAAACAGGTATGTTTTAAAGTAAGACATTTGAGGAAAATGTTAAACAAATAATTGCATGAGTAGTTTACAAGGGAGAGCAAAAATAATATAACGCGGCTCTGGATATAACACATATTGTGGAAATAATATTTAAATTACTAAGGTTTGGGAAACTGGCTTTCAGGATAGTAAATAAATTTCTTAGCATAGATGTAGCAGGTTTTTTTTTTAACACAGGCATACCTTAGAGATCTTGCAGGTTTAATTCCAGATTGTTATGACAAAGGGAGTATCGCAATAAAGTCAAATTAATTTTCTGGATCCCAAGTGTGTATAAAAGTTATGTCCTCGTTATTAAGTATGTAATTGCATTAGGTCCAAAAAACAACATACATACCTTAACCAAAAATACTTTATTGCTGAAAAATGCTGACCATCATCTGACCTTTCAGCAAGTCATCATCTTTTGGCTAATGGAGGGTCTTGCCTTGATGTAGATGGCTGATGACCCATCCCAGTGGTGGGTGCTGGGCTGGCTGTGGCAATTTCTTAAAGTAACACAACAATGACATTTGCCACATTGACTGACTCACTAACGATTTCTCTATAGCCTGTGATGCTGTTTGATAACATTTGCCCAAAAGTTGAATTTCTTTCAAAATTGGACACAATCCTCTCAAACCCTGCCACTGTTTGATCAACTAAGTTTATGTCCTGTTCTAAATCCTTTGTTGTCATTTCAGCAATCTTCACAGCATCTTCCCCAGGAGTAGATTCCATCTTTGCTCATCCATAAGAAGCAACTTATCATCCATTCAAGTTTTATCATGAGATTGCAGCAATTCAGTCCCATCTTCAGGCTCTACTTCCAATTCTAGTTCTCTTGCTGTTTCCACCACATCTGCAGTGACTTCTTTCATTGGAAGTCTTGAACCTCTCAAAGTCATCCATGAGAGGTGGAATCAATTTCTTCTAAACTCCTGTGAGTGTTGGTATTTTGACCTCTTCTCATGAATCACGGATATGCTTCGTGTTATCTAGAATGGTGCATCCTTCCCAGAAGGTTTTCAATTTACCCTGCCCAGAGCCATCAGAGGAATCACCACCTGTGGCAGCTAAAGCCTTCCAAAATGTATTTCTTCAGTAACAAGACTTGAAAGTCAAAATGACTCCTTGATCCATAGGCTACAGAATGAATGCTGTGTTAGCAGGCATGAAAACAACATTCATGTCATTGTCCATCTCCATCAGAGCTCTTGGGTGACCAGGTTAATGAGCAATGACATTTTGAAAGAAATCTTTTTTTTCTCTGAGTGGTAGGTCTCAACAGTGGGCTTAAAATATTCAGTAAACCATGTTGTAAACAGATGTGCTGTCATCTGGGTTTTGTTGTTCCATATGCAAAGCACAGGCAGAGTAAATTTAGCGTAATTCTTGAGGGCCCTAGGATCTTCAGAATGGCAAATGAGCACTGGCTTCAACTTAAAATCTCCAGCTACGTTAGCCCCTAACAGGAGAGTCACCTGTCCCTTGAAGCCAGGACCTGACTTCTCCTCTCTAGCTATGAAAGTCCTAGATGGCATCTTCTTCTGACAGAGGGCTGTTCCATCTACATTGAAAATCTGCTGTTTAGTGGAGCCACCTTTGTGAATGATCCTAGCTAGATCTTCCGGAGAACTTGCTGCAGCTTCTACATAAGCACGAGCTACTTCCCCTTGCACTTTTCTGTTACAGAAAGAGCTTCTTTCCTTAAATTTCATGAACCAACATCTGCTAGCTTCCAACTTTTCTTCTGCTTCCTCACCTCTCTCGGCCTTCACATAATTGATGCTCTCAATGAGGCTTTGGCTCAAGGCAATGTTGTGGCTGCTTTGATCTTCTAATGGGACTACTAAACTAAAACTCTCTCCATATCAGCAAGAAGGCTGTTTTGCTTTCTTATCATTCGTGTGTTCACTGGAGCAGCACTTTTAATTTCCTTCCAGAATTTTTACCTTGCCTCCACAACCTGACTGTTGGGTGCAAGAGGCCTAGCTTTCAGCCTGTCCAGGCTTTGGATCATGTCTTTCTCACTAAGCTTAATCATTTCCAGCTTTTGATTTGAAGTAGAGACGTGCAACTCTTCCTTTCATTTGAACCCCGAGAGGTCCTTGTAGGATAACTGACTGGCCTTAATTTCAATATTGGTGAGTGCGTCTCAGGGTACAGAGAGGCCGGAGGAGAGGGAGAGAGATGGGAAAACAGCTGGTTGGTGGAGCAGTGAGAACACACACAACCTTTATTGATTAAGTTTGCCATCTGATATAGGTGTGGGTTATGAGCTCCAAAACAATTACAAGAGTAACAGCAAAGATCACGGATCATCGATCAACCTAACACACATAGTAAGAATGAAAAAAATTGAAAAATTGTGAGAATGACCAAAATGTGACAGAGACATGAAGTGAGCAAATGCTGTTGGAAAAATGGTGCAGACTTGTTTGACACAGCATTGCCACAAACCTTCAATTTATAAAAAAAAATAAATAAAAAATGCAGTATTTGAAAAGTGTGAGAAAAATGAAGCACAATAAAAAGGAGGTATGCCTGTACTTATTTTCTAATTTATCTTCTCATCAAAGCACCCATCACTCCACATCACTAATTTCCCCCTGCACCCTCCATTGCTAAACTCCCTAATTCTGGACACACCATGTTCTTCCTTCAGTGCTCCTGCCTTTGGGCAAGATCCCTCTCTTCTGACAATGCCCTGACTGTTTTCTCTGCCTGAGACAAGGCTCATCTGAGGAAATTCCCCTCAGGGGTTACCTCCACGGTGCACTTCGCCTGCCACTCCCAGGAAACTGTTACTCCTTGCTTCTCAGCGCCCTGAGATATACTTGCCCGTACCCAGACTTGGATATTTATGAAGCGCTTTTGCAACTCTTCACACATGCATCTGTCTCACCGTCTGTCTTGAGAGTTCCTCTAAGGCAAAGATTGCTCATGAACCTCCTTGTGTTTCTAATCAGCCATCTGTCCAGCATAGCATCTCACAGATATGGGGGCCCAGTGGCTTATCTTTTAATGAATGAATGAATGAATGAATGAGTGAATGGATGAGGGTGGGAGGAAAGGAAGAAAGGAATATGCTAGCCTAAAGATGCAAAGTATAGTCCATAAGTATGAGTCATCTTGTAACAACGAGTCACCCTTTCCACATTTGGGGCACACTGTGTTAGTAATGTACTGAAGATAGACATTTAGAAGATGTGATGCATATGGAAATATTTTCATATATTTCCTACAATAAGTTCCAAGCCTTGATTTCTTCATGTGTAAAATAAAAGGGTTAGACTATATGATTGCTAAGACCTGATCCATCTCTAAATTTCTATGACTATATGGAATGTCTACAAATAACAGGGCTCTCTCTTCTAAGTGACTCACTATGAAACACTATAATTCTTCTGGATCCATGTCTTTCAACAGATCCTTACAAATTTATAATTATGAGGCTAAGCTGATTGCTGACACAGAACAACTCGTTGGCTCTTGGGACTGATAAATTAGTATTTTCTTAGGAAGATAATGTACAGTTTGCTATTGCAATGGTGGATACAATTTTTGAGACCAAACGTCAATGCTGGCTCCCCAGATGCCTATTTATTTTACTTCTAAATATGGAGTTGTGTGTCCCTATTAGAAAATTAGCTTTAGACATCAAGAAGAGGAGGAAAAGGGGTATGTCTTTAGGATAAAATAGTGTTTTCCTACTATTGACTGTAAAAGCTAAATGAATTCTATTTTCCATGAGAAACAAAATAATCAGTTTTACTCACAATTGCCTTAAAATGTACGTAACAACACACTCCACATCTATAGCTACCAGAAGTCCAGGCACCTTCAAGGACATACCTGCTAAGTTCTCCAACATTCCATATCCTTCTATTTTTTACACTTGAGGGGCATTATGAAAGATTGGGAGTGCCAGCCTTAGTCATGAGTTTCGTTACGCCACTGTAAACTTAAATCTGCAGTGGACCCACTTATTGCAAACACTTCAGGCTCTGGAAGGAATGGTGACAGGTGACTTATACCATCTCGTGACAGTGGGAGGAAGGGTCTGGAGTCTGAGGGTGGATGACCTGATGGGTGCTCTTCTGCACCATCCTGGAAGACTAGACTGTAACCTGATCCAAAACAAGGGCTGAGTTAACTCTGCATTTGGAGAATTGTGTAGGGCCATTATGTTGGGAAGAACCCGTGTGAGGAATGCATGTTTCTGGAATGTTCCCACGGAATTACTTGTTCATCTCTTTCATTGATGCCATAGACCCTTTATTGAGAGTATTGTGAGTCTGAAGGGGGAAAACAGAGCACTTTCTCATTATAAAAATAGCAACCAATGATTTATTTACCTTAAGACATTAAATACTATTGGGAAAGATTCACTGCTTTGGTTCTCAAGTTCAGACTTTAAGTGGCTGTTGGTATCAGGCAGCTGTTGGAAGTGTCAGATTCACATTTCATTATTTCCAGCTCTACCCACTGTTGTCCAGACTTGCTCATATAACTTTGTGCCCTATCTGTACCCATTTCTTCGTTCTGTGAAAACTCCCAGAAATCCTCAAGCCCTTCCTGCACTAGACAGAAAAGATACTTCACCAAAGAGGCACATTCTGCCATGAAATCAGACTCAATATTTTGACAACTTTAAACCTTTGAGCTTCGAAAGCACAGTTTATGTAGAAGAGCAGTTGGTGGGTCTGAAGAAAGTCCACGGTTTCAGAGTCATTCTGTCATCCAAAAAGTATGCTGACCTTCACTTTGCCATTAGCCAAACCTCTTGAGTGCATTAAGTCTTGTATTCACTCCAGGACCCTGTTCCAGGCTCCTTCCTTTCATTCTCAACCTCCCTATGCTGAATTGCAGAGAGAGACACAGGACAAGGGACAGTGAAGAAGCTCCTCAAGCAGAGAAGCACTGGAACAGAGGACAGCTTGCTCTGGGTGGTATCTGGAAAGTGTTAGGAGGCCCGGTGTGCTCTCTGCAAAGTGCAGACAAACACCAGTTTTAACTGAAGGTGGCGATGTTTTACAGTGTTGATCAACTGCCAAGGACAAAGAACACCAAGTTACTGCTCTTCTGTGAGGGAGAGAAGGAGAGGCAGGTGGAGGACGTGTGGGGGTGGGAAAATCCTTCCTCTCTACCCTCTACTCCCCATTTCTCTATTCTCCATCTCCAACTGCTGACTCTCCCAATGTCTGAGGATTTGATTTCTAAATATGGAGCTAGGTATTTCCATTAGAAATAGAGCTTTAGACCCAAGAAAAAGAAAGAGAAGATGGGTATGTCTTCAGGGTATAAGAAGAGTATTCCCTCCTGTTTTCTGGTAAAAGGGAAATGAATTCTATTTTCCATGAGAAGTAAAGTGGTAAGTCTGTGAAACGTGGTCTCATTTTTGAGAGGAACACAGTTTAAGGTCTGGAGGGGAGGAGAAAGGGGAGCAAGGCCTAGAGTTGGCCTGTAGCTTACTCTTCTCTTGACAGCCCTCCTGGGGTCTGTTCACAAGAGCTCCCACCTGGACCATGGTTTTTAGTTACGAGGCCTCTGAGAGAAAGAGCAGGTACAGCTGAACGAAAGCAAAGTGCAGACAGAGGCTTTTCCCAGCATAAATGAATGGCAGAGGTACTTTCTTCTGTCTCCTGGTGCAGTATGGTAGACACTTCACAAGCACTACTATAAACAATGGAAAAAAAACCCACAAAACTTCTGCGTATTTTATGAATTTCTCAAAATATTTTTTGAATTGGAATGTTCCTAAAATTTCCTCCATCTAACATTTTTTTTATTATGTTAGTCACCATACATTACATCATTAGTTTTTGATGTAGTGTTCCATGATTCATTCTTTGTGTATAACATTTTAAAATTGCTAATACCATATATTTGTGTAAGGCTTTCTAAGTTTCTCAGTACAAGGCCAAGGGTATGGTTTCCTTAGGGGTTTGTGCAACAACTCTGCAGGATGGATGAGCAGTTCTTCCATAGTATCACTTGAAATAAACGAGAACTCTGGGAATTTTAAGTGTTATGTCGCAAATCGCAGAGCGTGCTGAGTCTTCCACCAACACCGAGGTTCCGTGACTCCAGCTTTCTTTCCATGACAGGGCATAACTGCCTTATCAAAACTACAATTATTCCTTATTCATATTTTCTTTTTTTAAAGATTTTATTTATTTGAGAGAGAGTGAGAACATGCAAGCATGAGTGGGGGGAGAGGGAGAAGGAGAAGCAGGCTCCCCCTCTGAGCAAGGAGCCCAATGCTGGACTCGATCCCAGGACTCTGGGATCACGACCTGCAGCAAAGGCAGACGTTTAACTGACTGAGCCACCCAGGTGCCCCCATATTTTCTCTATTTGGGTCGCATATAGGTAATGGAATCCCAGAAACCAGTGGTAGAACCTGGTTGAGCTCATTTCAGATTCATGTGGACCTAACTCCCAAATCCTGCTCCCTGCCTTGGTTTTGGTAACCACTAACTGAGAAGCTTCTGGATGGGAACAAAGTTAGGAAAATGGTTTTCTACAACAACTTTTCTTAGAAACAGTTGAGTAGAAGAATTTCCCTACTTTATCATTACTGGCATTAGCTTAAATTTAGGGTCATCTTATCACCGAGAATTTGTTCTTTCAGCTGCCAGTTCTTTCAACTGGTGAAACATGACAATCTTGTATGTAAGCAAGAGATACGGGAATATAATAAAGCTTGTTCAGAGGGTTAAATTGACAGAATGCTAAAATACTCTTATAGGGTCCATTCATTCAACACATATTAGCACATGGTTCTGTGCACATGGTTCTAGGGGTGCAGAGGTGAATGAAATAGACATAATCCCTGTCCTAATGAGAGAACCAGATGGTAAAGCAAGCATACAGATGAATAAGAAATTACAAAATGCAAAGTGCTTTGAAGGGAATGCAAAAGGTACTAGAAGAGACAGCAGCTGAGAAGTCTCATCATGGAGGTGACATTTAAGTTAAGACCAGGGTAACGAGAAGCCAACTAAGTGAAAATCTGAGGGAAAGTACAAGAGATGAGATCATTTTGTGGTGATCTGGGTAGAAGGGAGCACATTTTCGAATGCCTAAAGCGGGAAAGAATCTGGCAGGTTCTATAGCTCTTACAGCTAGAGAACAGTGAACAAGGGCGAAAGCTACCAAAGATGAGGTTGGGGAAGGTTGTCAGGGGCCAAACTCATTTGGGCGTTTTCTGGCCACAACGAAGAATTTTCACAGAAATGGGGTGTCCTGGGGGGATTTCACAGAGAAGTGAAATGATCCACTTGGCAAATTACAATGCATCCTTCTTCCCACTCTGTGGAAACAGAGGGTGCGCAAGGGTTAGTGATGAAGAAATGGGTGAGGACTAGTTCATGCTGTTAACCCGGATGAAACACAAAGGTGGCCTGTCCTAGCTGGTAGCTGAGGAAGGAGATGGAGAGAAGGGGGCAGATGGGCACATACTTTGGGCACAGATGACTCAGGACCTGGTGATAGGCTGATGGGGAGTATGAGGGAGAGGGTGAATTCTGGCTGCAGTCCCTGAGTGGGTGTATCAGTAAACTGAATGCCCATGACTGAGGGAGCGTCTGAGGAGGAACAAGTCGGGGAATGGGATTCAAGGATTCCTCTTAGAATTCCACGAGACATCCAACATAGACATGCGGCCGGCACGTAAGGAGGTGGCTTGGAAGCCCAGGCAAGCAGAAGCAGCAAGTAAGTGACGTCCGAGGCCATGACAGTGGATGAGCTCCCAACCCAGAGAGACTTGGAGACTGAGAGGAGAGAGGGTCCTATTGAATACAGAAGCCCCACTTGGATGTTTGAAGTCCAAGTAAAGAAGGAGGACTTGCAAAGGAGATAAGGAGACGTCAGAGTATTGGGAGAAAAAGCAGGAGATAGGTGGTATCACAAAGCCAAGAGAGGGGAATGCTTCCAGAAAGGAGCGGTCAATAGTCTCAAATAGGGGCCAAGAGAGAGGAGAGTATCCGTGTCAGCAGATGTGACAACGTGGAAGTCATGGCCTTCCCTGGGGAGGTGGAGGTCATGTTTGGAGATACTTCAAGTGAAGGAGGGGGGAGGGCTGGAGATGGGGGTTCCCCTAACTCTTTATAGCAGGTTGGCTGTACTTGGAAGGGGGTAGAAGGTGCTGGGGAGAGGAAGGAACAGAGAACCAGGGTGGGAGTCACCAGAGGGGGTACTGTTTTTTTTTTTTTTTTAAGAGACGGAGAGAGTGAGCACGCATGCAGGGGTGGGAGGTTGGGGGGGCTAGGGGGAGAGGGAGAGAAAAATCTTAAGCAGGCTTCACACTCAGTGTAGAGCCCTATGTGGGGTTCAAACTTACGACCCTGAGATCATGACCAGAGCCAAAATCAGGAGTCTGATGCTTAAATGACTGAGTCACCCAGGTGCCCCCCGTTTGCTTGCTTTTTAAGACAGGAGATGATCAGAGAGTGTTTGTTGGATGAGGGTAATGACCCCACAGAGAGAAAGATACCAATGGTACAGATAAAAGAGGAAAGCTGAAGGATCAAGGTGTCACACCAAATGAAAAGAAGCACATGAACAGCTGGCTCATACCTCAGTTATGATACAAAAGCCAATGAAGGGAGGCTTTCTTTCGCCTCGTCACACCTTCATTTGCTCATCCATCCCTCAGATATACACAAGGCTCCGGCGTCAGGCACCGGGGATTCCATAATAAACAAGAGACATAGCACTTAGTCTATTAGAGAAAACTGATATTAAACTAACATAATATTGTTAATAGTTTTTTGAGACGCAGATATTTAAAGAGGAGGAAACTATAGGGAGCTAGGAAATAATAAAGTTGGGACAGCGGCGCTAATGTAGGCTCAAACTGTCCCAAATGGGAACCACTAGACACCTGTGGCTACTGAGCAGCTAAAATGTGGCTGGTGGCCCACGTTGAAATAACAGTTTTGACGTACTGGGTTAAATTAAAGACATTAAATTAATCTCATTGGTTTATAGTTTTAAAATGTGGTTCTTAGAAAAAAAAACAAATCATGTCAGTGGCTTGCATTGTTATTTCTATTGGAACATGGTGGTTTTGGGAGGCAGGTAAAGGGGCCCTGAGGAGGTGAAGTGGGAGGTGGAAGAAGGAAATGTCACGTGGAAAACAGAGCACACTGGAAGAACTTAAGAAGGTTCCCTGATGCGGCAGGCAGACTGGGGGGAGGGGGCATGCGAGGAAGCTTCCTGAACCAGGAGAGGATCACTCTAAAGCCCACAGGAGTTTCCCACTCTATGTCTTGAGAACTCCCTTGGGGAACTACTGCTTGGTTTTGAGCTCGGAGTGACACTCATCACGGACACTGGGTGAACACCAGCGTGTCCTAAATCAGTGCTCCTCAAACTTGAATATGCACCAATCACGTGGAGAGCTTGTTACAAAATGCAGATTCTGATCCGGGTGTCTGGAGGGAAGGTCTGAGAGTCTGCCTTTCCAACAAGTTCCCAGGTGATGCCCATGGTGCTGGCTTTGGTCCTGGGCCACTCTGTGAGGTGCCCCCAAAGGGTCTGGACTTCTGCGATGACTCTTGACTCTTTCTGAGGATCCTTCAACTATGAGATTCTAGGATTATTTCTATGACTTGAATTTATGACTTTTATTTTTTTAAGGGAAGAGTCTGGGCAAAGGAGGTATGTGGGCAAAGAGGGCTCATTTTTTCGAAGATTTTATTTATTTATTTGTCAAAGAGAGAGAGAGCACAAAGCAGGGGGAACGGCAGGCAGAGGGAGAAGCAGACTCCCTGCTGAACAGGGAGACCGATGCGGGACTCGATCTCAGGACCCTGGGATCATGACCTGAGCCAAAGGCAGATGCTTAACCGACTGAACCACCCAGACGCCCCAAAGAGGGCTCATTTTAAATGGGAAGATAGAACGCATTTAATTTTGGGAGACAAAAGAAAAAGGAGATGTTTCCAGCCAGAAGTGGGTTGCTAACAGAGATGCTATGAAGCTCCAAAACTAGTATCCCCACCCCCACGCTCTTAACACACACTCACACTTCTTCCTTGGATTGGGAAGACAGGACTGGGAAACCACTCTCCCTTATGACAGGAACGAACTTTGGAGGCCACGCAAGGTACAAGGCACTTGGCTTCCGTATCACTTCTTCCTTGTCCCTCAGCTTCAAGTCTTTCCCTTCCTGCCTAAATGATGCTTATCTCCCTGCTTCCGAATTTTCATCCTTGCCTCCTGCAGACTTCCTTGAAATCATTTCTACCAAGATTTCTGTATCAATTTTGAGGGAGCAAAACATGTTTCTCAGAGTCCGATAAAAATAAACTAAATCAGGGGAGAGGAGACTGGGTCCCCTTCCCCTAAGGTTCCTCTCCCTTTACATTGTCTCATTTCTTTCTTAATTCTCCAATGCTAGTAAAGTTTTAGAACACCAGGGAGCTGTGGTGCTTGTAGCTCTGGCTAAGGAAAGACAAGAAATGTGCAAATGAAGAGAGGAAGGGCCAAGCATGCCATGTATTGATGCTCTGCTCCTTCGAGCCCCTTATGTTACTTGCAACACTACCAGTGTTTTACTTTTAACTTTTCCATCGTCCCCCTGCTCCTGTCTTGCCCCATACTGACTTGTAGCCTTTCTCTCAGAAACATAAGCTAAGTGTTAAGGGATTAAAGGCAGAGATGGTCTCTCCCTCTGGACAGAGGGGGCAGGGGTATGCTTTCACAGGTAAGTTCTGGGCTTTACTCCACATGATGGCCACGCATGTTCTGTAGCAGCAGATAAAACGTTCCCTGCGTGATGATTGTAACCGAAACAAAAACTAGGCCTCGGGAAAAGAAATTCTAGAAAGAAATAGAGTCACATTTTGTTTTGGTGGCAGGATTAGCTGTAATTTTTGCTTTTCATTTTTTTTATAATGAATGATAAGATTTTGTTAAAGAGAAATAAAAATAAGTGTTTCTCTTGATAACATTCTCATCTAGAGGTTTTGCTGTGGTTAGATAAACTGAGATTTTTGTCATAGGTGTTCGATTCTTTGCTGTCCTGGGTTGAAGTGTTTGTTTTTTTTAATTGCGATCTTAGAAAACATGTTTCCCTATTCTTCAGAGTCCATTTTGCAATATATCACATGAGATGGAGTCATCAGCAGGCTTTTCAAATTTAAACTGCCCCACCAACCTGCACTTGTAAGCTTTTAGCATTAAACCTTAATAAAATTGAAAATAGAGGGTTTACATATTTAGCATCATCAGCTATGTTACAGAAGGGTCAAGGGGATAAATTTCATGTCAATTTACTATTTTTGGTGCTGGCTGAAATCCTTGAACATCTTAGAGAAACCACATATTTTCAAAGGTTCAGAGTTTGTCACAAAATCTGCATTCCAAGGGGCTAAAAAAATAGCAAATCTGCAATGCTTTTACATCTACCACCAAAATGCCTTTTACCAGATAGATATCAGATATAAAGTTCAGAAAAGAATGGCTCTCCTTTACTCACTGTCACGCAAATTATTGTCCATATTATGTAGGTATTAAAATTCGTTCAGAATTTCTTCTCAAACACATGCCGGGGCCATTTATTACTGTTACATAACTGAATTTTCTCTCCTTGGCGCATCTCGTTCTTGGCGGCAGAGCTGCATTAATATTTATCTGCCTTCTTTCATGAGAAAATTATCCAATGAGCTTAGCAGATACATATTTCCAAAGAATCACAAGACACTTAAGGCACTGTGAATTGAAATGAATGTGTATTTGAATGCCCAATTAGTTAAAGAAAACTCGAAGTCAATGAAACTGAATATGTTGGATTTGAATACCATATGTCGATGTATTTTAGCCCTCATTTGGAGAAGACCAGAGGGCAGAGTTAACAGTCCCTGCCTTGCACTGGCCCCTTCTCCTGCACGAGCAGTGGGGATTAAGCAGAGAATACTTGAGAATGTTTCACAAATAACTTCCTTGGAGAGGTGCAAGTTTTTTACACATAACTTCCTTGCTGCTAATCCCTGCTTCACACTAGTAGCCACACACGGCTCCTTGGATGACAGTTACTCAGTTGACTCAACTTCATAGGGCTCTGGAGTCAGCACAGCTGGTTTTAAAGATTTGCCAGCTCCAGGACTCTGGGCAAGTTATTTATCCTCTAGGCGTCTTGGTTTCCTCATCAATAAATTGGGCATAGTCATAGTCCTCCCTCAGAGAATCATCCTGAGGACAAAGAAGCTGTTTACGGAGGACCGGAAGAACACCTAAGAAATAACGAGGAAATCGCAAGAACGGCCAAGTCTGTTCTCAAGGGTCCAATTTCTAGCTCTTCACTTTCCTCTCCCGCCTTCTTGTGGTCTCTGCAATACCCTCGCAGGTCTTTTCAAAACTTTTCTCACAAAAATGTGAAGCTCAGTCATAGTGCAGTGCAATGGGTAGAGGACAGTTTAAAATATTACTCCTGTCAGAGGAAAGTGCAGATTTCAATAGGAGTCAAAGCCTTCAGCTAAAGGAAGCGCACTTCTAGGGCACACGCGTGGGTGTGGGACAGCTAGCGGAAGGTAGTGGGACGCTGCCCCAGGCTTCTGACCACACTGCCATTTGCCTTTCTCGGATCCCACCATAGCATGGCCCAGGGTCTAGGGATGAAGGGGGGTGAGCTCTGGGCTGGATGTCTCGCAGAGGGGCTTCCAAGGCCACCAACAGGCTCCTCTGATATTCCTGCTCCTCTCAGGACACTTGAGAAACAGGCAGAAAGCGTTGTCTCTGGAGCTCACTTGGGAAGGCAGGACAGCTAGGTGGGAGTCCTGGAGGCTGACCTGTGGGGCTGCCAGGCTCTCCTCAGACCACGCAGGGAGCAACCTTAGGTTCAGTTCTGAGGGCTCCACTTTAAGGAGGACGCTGGTCATTTGCGGTCACCCACGAGAGAGCAAGAAGGATGAGCAAGATAGACTTAAAACCATGGAGGGAAATTTCAACCTGGAGAAGACAAGACCAAGAGTGACTGCCATCTTTAAACACGTAGGGGCACCTTGTCCAGGAGGGGTTGCCCTTCTCCATGGATCCAAAGGAAGAACCAGGGGCGAGGGATGGTAATTTGAGGGACATTGATTTTGACTGAATGAAAAAATGAGCTTTTATGGATAGGTCGCACCTCATGAGACTGTGAACTCTTTGTCACTGGAGCCGTGAAGTATAAGCAGGATAATTAGGATCCTCTTTGAAGATCTGATGGATTTTGGAATAAGTGATTATTACTGTTTTCTTCTTTTGCCTTTTAAAAAAACTTTTGATTTGTAAATAATTTTTTCATATGTAAATAAATTTATAAAAGTGTTAAAATATATAATCAGCACAAAGAACACCTGTATAAGTTTTATCCTTATTCATCAATTTCTAGCATTTTACCCATTTGCTTTATTATTTGCACTCTCACGTGCTCTCTCTTTCTCTCTCCAACTGGATGATTTTTGGGTCCCTTCTTCTGTTGAGAGTTATGATTCTACACACCGAAGCTTCTTTCCAAGTAATGAGATTTTAGAAAAATTGAAACCCCGCTGGCGGTGCTTTTCATGGCACTTAGCATAAAATCCATGTCTGCATACATGACGATAGGGCCCTACAGAGTCTGACCCTGACCATCTCCCAGGCCTCATATCTTCATTTTGATCACCCTGCTGCAGATTGGTTTTCTTTTTCTTCTTCCTCATACATGCTAAGCTCATTCCTGGCTCAGGGCCTTTGCACTTGCTAGTTCCTCTGCCTTCAATGATCTTCACTGGTTATCGACTGGCTGGATCCTTCTAACACTCTCAGACCCCTGCAAGTGCCCTCCTCCAACTCCTACAAGTTACTCTATCACATTGCTTCGAGTTACCTCTTATCACTGGGTGAAATGATCTGGTTTATTTTTTCGTCACTCCCTAGAACATAAATATCACGAGAACGGGGGCCTTGTCTATGTCTTATTAGTTACTAGGTCCTGAGTGCCTATGACAGAGAAGTATTCAGTTACCTGCTGAATGAATAAATAAAAGAACAAATGGGCCTGAGAACATCTGATCAAGGGCTTGTTAATGCAAGGATGAGTGGTAGCATTTGACAACCTACACAAAATAGAAATTGCTTAACAAACTTGAGAAAGATAAAGAGGCGGAGTATATTCTAAGTGACAGGAGGTTTGGAGAAAAGTTTTTCCAGTGGGTGCCCCATCCAAAAGAAGCTGTAGACTCTTCTCAGAGGCCAGTGTGCCTTCTGTTTCCATCTGTTTGAAAAGATTACCATAAAGATGGAAATTTGCAAGCCCTCTTGGGTGGTTGACACCGGAAGACCAGAGGGTGCCAAGGGTATTTCCACAGCTGCATGTCCTAGGAGTGAATCAAGAATGGCTCAGTTCTTTCAGAAACTAGCTGTGAAAATTGTTACTATGTTGAAATTTCTTTTAAAGGAGCTCACAGATAATCTACAGTGACGCTAGAGAGAGATGGATTTTTCTATGTGTTCTTTTTCTAGGATCACTCTGGCTCTATTAGAAAGTGGTTTGACAGCCTCCAAATGAGGTGTCCATGTGATTCCATTGGAGGTGTACATGTGATTCTATTAAGAGGCCTGAGTCTTGCCCACAGGCATCCATTTCTTGTCAGGTCTAATTATTGCCAATGACCTTGAGCACTGGGTCTTTGCTCTGAGTGAAGTTTAAAGGCTTTTGAACTTGAAACTGCCTCCTTCTCAACCAGAGAAGAAAAGTCCAATATTCACCTATTGTGCAAGTGGCGAGAAGTAACATGACCTGGAGAAAATGAGATGAACTGGCCCCAGGAAAAATTATTTTTAAAAAGCTTTGCTTAATTCACTTACTTACCTTGGTAAGCAAGATATAGCTACTGAACAGAGAAGAGAAATTCACCACTTAATCAATGAGGGAAAATGCTGATTTTTAAATTTTTAGAGGCTAATACCATAAAACTAAATGAATGCCTCGAAATCAAGCTATCTGAGGGGAAGTGTATGCAATGGATAAGAGAACCCACTCCAGAGACAGACTTGTTGCAGTGTGAATCCCAGCTCTGCAACTTAACTGCCGTGGGCCTCTAGGCAAGATACTTAACTTCTCGGGAGGTCCTTGTCTTCGTCTCCTGATATGCACCGACAGAATTTTCGACCCCCGACTCCTCCCTACCCCGGCGCGGGTGTAGGAGGTTGGGGTAGCGGGAGCAGCTTCCGGGGTACCCCGGGCGGAGGCGGACCGCGGCCGCCCTCCCCTCCGGACGCGTATGGGAGGCCGCATCACACGCCGCCGTACGGGCCCCGGTCTAGGCCCTACGGGAGCAGCCACTCTCCGCCACACGGCGGCAGCTTCCCGGGGGGCCGATTCGGGTCTCCGTCCCCTGGCGGCTACCCTGGCTCCTACTCCAAGTCCCCCCGCGGGGTCCCAGCAGCATTTCGGCTACTCCCCAGGGAAGCAGCAGACCCACCCCCAGGGTTCTCCAAGGACATCTACACCATTTGGATCAGGGCGTGGTAGAGAAAAAAGAATGTCTAATGAGCTGGAAAATTATTTCAAGCCTTCAATGCTTGAAGACCCTTGGGCTGGCCTAGAACCAGTATCTGTAGTGGATATTAACCAACAATACAGCAATACTCAAACATTCACAGGCAAAAAAGGAAGAGACTTTTGTTAACATTTCTGAAATTCACCTGGAAGCTTCCTGTGTCAGGAACATCTTGGACAAAACTTTTACCCATGTAATTAAGTTGAACCCTAAGATGGTGACTTTGAATAATTAGTTGAGTCTTCTTGGTATTTTTCATCATATCAAGTATTGTTGATATTAGAAAAGACATACAGTAGAATAACTTGCAATATTTAGCTCTTTGAAAGTGCCTACCACATGTTAGGAGATTTACAGTTTCCAGATATTTAAAGCTCATGGTTATATCATGGACATTTGTCTTTCAATGGTTTTCCAATGTTTTAAAATAAAACATTTTGTCTTTCTAGATACATTGTGGTTTTGTCATATGCTAAAGAAGTAGAATTATTAAAATAATGCCTGTAATAAAAAAAAGATATTTAACTTCTCTGCTCTGTGCCTCAGTTTGCCCACCTCTAACATAAACATCGTAATTACTCAGCTCACGGGGATTTTAGGATTAACTGAGTTAACGTGAGTGAAGGGCTTACAACAGGACCTCCCACACTGAGCACGCTGCAAGTGGTTGCTATTATTTCTTCTCTTTTACTCACCACCTCTAGTTAAAGAAGAAAATCCTGTATCTACAAAATAACTTCAGATACATCACCTAATTTTGATCCTAACAGTGCCTGGTAACATTGGCGGAACAAGCTTCTTCTTTATTTTGTAGACGATCAGTCTCAGGCTCTAGGCTGTATAGCTGATAATTGACTGAACCCTAACTTGGAAGCCAAGTCACTGCCCCCAGTCAACAATCCAACTTGGAACCTGGGGATGCCTTGTCAGGAGGCACATCCCTAGAGCCTCGTGGCCAAAGCCTCCGTTAAACATGACAGAAACTTGAATGTGTTTGAAATTTAAAAAACAGAAACAACCCCCAAACACTGAAGCATTACTTTCACTCACAAAAACAGAGATAAACAAACCTAGAAAGACTGATTATTTGCCCCATCTCATCTAAGCAAAATGTCAAAAGAAAGCGAGCAATCCAGGAGACAAATAAATTAGCTTTGTGCAAGTCCTTTCAGTGAGAACAGCCTAGAATTCTAGTAGCTGTCCAGGTAAGGGTCATCTATTTATTTTGAAACACGATACACATAATCGGAGGATTATCTTGTGCCTTCCATAGCCCAAGGTTCTCAGGATTCAAGCTACTATCAGAAGAGGTCCAGCTTTGGCACGATTGATGGTGATGCCTTACAGTAATTACTTCGAGAAATAATACACATCCTTTCATAGTTTAATGCCATCATATCGCTCCCATCGACATCCTTTTTCATTTTCATTTTTGCCCATCACGGAGAGAAAAGGAGAGAGGCTTAATCTGATTTACAGAGGGAAAAACAACGCTGAATGTCCCTTTTTTTTTTTTTTTTTTTTTTGCCAGGGGTGGGGGTGTGTGTAAGGAGAAAAGGTCAAACAGCTGGTTTTCATCTATATGCCATAATTCTCTGTTTAGTTTACACTATTAAACTCCAAAGCTTTGCTTTAATCTTAACTGTTACAGTATGCCTTCTTGCAGATCCTATCATGTCGCATCCCTGATAGGGTTTCAGACTCTGGCGAAGTACCATCCCCCAAGCTGGTCCTGGCCATATGGGTAGTGAATGCATCCAACATTTTTTCATTGGCGCCTGCATCATTATGTTTTGTCACCAATGGTTTCTCGGGTTTTCAGTAAATTGCGGCGTATACTGTGGTTTGGAGCTGTCGAAATGACGGCCTCCATCTAGCTGTATACAACCGCGTCCTCATTAGGGCCTCCCCGTCCTGTTAGCCTTTGGAGGATGACCTGACATCTGTTTGAGGAGGGCGTGTGTGTAGGGGGGAGGAAGGGAGAGGCCGTAAAAGAAAGAAGGCAGGAGCAAGGAGTGTGAGGGGGAAACAGCTCCCTGGAGTCCTCCACTCTCCAAGAGTCCGGGGCAGGAGGGGATGAGGAGAGAGACGTACCTGATCTGTCTTCGCTCTGCGAATCACATCTTCGGCACAGTTCTGGGATGGTCTTCAGCGACGTGACTGAGTACTGAATGGGAAGCCAGAGGACAAAGGGAAGAAAACGACACTTTAAAACAAGAGTGTCACATTCAAATTGGCCAGAAAAAGCAAGACACAAGAAGCGATACTTGAGTACACCACGTATATATCCAGAAAGTCTGTCTAATTTTATCTGAAATGGGCTGCTTAGGGAACTGGCTGCATCCCAAGCTCCACCTAGAAGCATCGAAGTAGATGCACATTAAAAGGGGTGACATTCCCCCCCCCGCCTGCCACTTTCACACGCAAGGTGTGGCCAAGCAGACATTCTCTCTCCCGTTACTTCTGCTACTGGTGGAAGATGGAAGAATTTTCTGGCTCAAGAGTTTCCAGAAGGTGTCCAGAATATTTGCATTTGGAATCCGAGTGTGAAGAGCCGAGGGGAGAAGGCCCCAGCTTCCGGCAGCACCCAGGGCTGCCAGGAGGCTTACCCGTGCCCGTGCTGGCTGGGCTACGCTAAGGTCCCTCATGTTACCACCTGCCAGAGATGTCACTGGGTGGCATCTGTGAGCTCCACAGGAAATACCAGGGGAAATGTTATGAGAAGCAAGAGGAGCATGGTTCTGTGTCTGCAAGCTAATCTGTTTCATGTTATAGATTAGTCTGAACTGAAAGAAACCACCTCCCAGCATCAACCCAGTACCAACTCAGGGACCAGCTCTCAGGATAACAAATTACAACACGAGGGGGCATAAAATCAGATGAGCTAAAACAAATGTAAAATCAATAGCTATGATTTATGGGGACTATGTTTGATGCCATTCCATCTTTCTTTAGAGAAGGATGTTTTAAAACAAAATAGGATGAACTATTTCTTTAATCAAACAACTGTCTTGAATGACACATTAAGCCCTAAAAGATGGCTCCCTAAAAATATCTTGCTCTGTACCTTTGAGAACGATGTTCTTACGGCAATGAGAATGTATTATAAATTACTTAGACTGCTGCAAAATTTGGGGGGATTGAGAACAAATCTTTAATCTGAAAGAAAAATGATCATGGGAAACTCATTAGGATTATTCTAGCATTACAAGTGAGGAATGTGTAATTAGGACACATTTGTCAATAAGAAGGTACTTTAGTTAGCTTGATGTTGATAAATGAAGCCAAGTGTCTACATTGAGACCCCCCCCCCCCCCAGTGCTTCCTCCACGATGTCAGGACAGCAAAACTGAGGAAGGGGCAACGGTAGCTTGCCAATCGCCTGTCACAAACAAATTAAATTTCCAATTCTTCCAAGTGAAAAATGAAATCTCAAATGACTAATTAGAGAAATTACTCTTACCTGTCTGATGCAATAATATCCTGTTTATGGTGCCCATTCCTTAGAGACTACAGTGCCTTTAGTCAATCTACTCACATACTCAGAAGGAGGGAGGACTCCCTCTTAAACCAAAAATGAACTTAAGGCATTTTTCCCCTTTTGCTCTATGCTTTTTGGAGTCTGGGGTTAACATAGGTACAGAAGGCGTTTTTCTTGTTACTAATAAGGTACCTTACGTTCCTGGCCAAGTACAAGCTCTCTAAGGAATCTGGTAGCTTCTTGAGACCAGCTGGTACAGGTTAAATAATTACACAGTTTATAATTCAATTAAGATGAGGCCTTGTGTTTCAGCTGCTATGTGCCCCAGGAAAACACCCCTTGGCAAAGTCTCACCCCCTCTCCTTCTGTTTTGTTCTGTTTTTCTTCTAAGGCAAAATGTTAGAAAGAGGGAATTTAAGATGGATTGTGTTGAAATATAGTTAGTGATAAATTCAATAAGGTTGCTCACTGGGCTTAATGATATATATTTGATTAACCTGGGTGTGTTGCTTTCTGCATTTTCAGCCATGTGCATCCTGACTGCTACCTCTCACCCCAAAGTGGGGCATGTCAGAATCTCTGAATTATTAGCTGTACATTCAGTTCTTCCTATGTGACCTCAAAGGTCCGTAGCATGCGGTAACTCATCATGTAATAAGGTTTAAATTGGAGCAGTGCAGGCGGCCTTGTTGGTGTGGGGACTGAGTTACAGTAGGCAGAGGACTAGCCTCGCTGAGCCCCACCCACTGCCTCAACCTCCATCCCACGTGGAAGCTTTGCCTCTCCACCCCTGGCATACAGAAAATCACATTTGTGAAGGCAGACATCTTAATTAATTGGGAATAATGACCTTGAAGAAAAAGTCATAGGCTGCTCCTGGTCATGAAAATTACAAGGGTGGTACAGCAATCTGAGAAAAGGGTGACGCGTTGGCCAGAAAATCAAAGTTCTGGATAACACTAAGGGTATAGGGAATGTTGAATTCAGTAAAGACTCCAACCTACACTGTGAACAAATCCACCATCCTTTATAAAGACACAAGGAAAATGTCCATTTGTGTATTTGCTTCGGTAAGCACACACACTGCTCTTTGGATAGAAGATAAGCTTAAAGAGAATGCTGTATGGTTAGGTCATGATGGGAAGTGTAGCCGAGGAAACACCCAATTCACAAAACGAACATGCAAAAACATTTTCATATGTGCACATTCAGGAATAAGCAAATGACCCAGGAAGTCTCCCTTACATAAGTGCATTGTATTACCATCTGGGAGCTGAAAGGGAGGGCTTCCCAGGCCCTCATCCCAGTGCAAAGGACAGATGGCCTTTCATAAGGAGCTGTCTGATCGCCAACCCACCTCATTCCCCGGACAATGGCCAGCTCCCTGGGCAACTACTGTCATTTTTGGCCCTACCAGAACCAAAGCCAATGTGTCTTCCCTGTCTCTTGCCCTCAGCCCATGCCTTTGTATTCTGTTCCCTTGATAGCTATTATTCTTGGGTGATAAGAGAGAGGGGGCTTGCAGATGATTCAGAAGCACCATATTTCCTGGCTCTATGTTGCTCTAATTTATTCATTAAAAAAAAAAAAAAGTCTTCCAGAGGTTATTCCCACAGAAATAGCCTTTGTGAACGAAACTTCATTTCCACTCCACTATCATGTCTCAAGAAAAGCCCCTGCTATGGGTTGACCAGCTGCCTCTGCTTCTTCAATGACCCTATGTGTTCAATGTTTAATTCCACCTTCTGTACCTTTACTCCAGGGTCCTGTTTGCCTGCAAAGCCTTCCTCTGGCCAGGCAAAAGCTACTGTTCTACAAGGCCAGATGGTGCTCTGCTTTCTGCATGAAACCTGGCTAACTGCTTCAGCCCTAAAAGACTCCACTCTTCTCTGCCTTTGGTAAAATACTGCCTTGCCTTGTGCTCTGGTGTCTCCTCTGTTGTTTCCTAGGTGTTAGTGTTGGCTCCCCCAAGTGCCAGAGGGAAAGGACGGTGTCTTTGACTTGCATGAATGCATGGCACAGAGCGTCTTATTAACTATTTGACTGAAATATCAAGACTAGCACATGTCTGATTAATCCCTGGGCATAATATTATAGATGTTCAAAAGAGCTTTCATATTTAGGTACTAAGTGGGAATTTCCTCCATGCTTCCATACTTGGACTAGAATCAATTAGCTTTCTAAAATGCAAATTTGACTAAGGTGCTTCTCTGTTTCATATGGGCTACAGGGTAAAGCCTTAGCATGGCACGTGGAAGCCTCCATGAGCTCAGGCTTATCTTTTACCATTGTCCACTTCTCTTTTGACTATAACCAAGTGAAATTTCTTATCGATCCCCTGTCTACTGTTCTACCTGTTTATATCTTTATGCATGCTATTCTGTCCACCTGAAACGCCATTCCACCCATTCCATCAGGCAAACTCTTTTTAATTCTTCAAACTTTGCTTAGGAAGCACTTCTACAAAATCTTCCCCACTCTCCCAGATGGAAGTAATTCCAGCTTTCAAAGTGTGGTGTCTGGACCAGTGGCATCAACTGCCTCTAGGAACTTGTTAGGAATTCACATTCTTGGGCCCCATCCTCGAAACTCTGAGGGCAGAGCCCAGCAATCGGTATTTTTACAAGCCAACCAGATGATTCTGATGCATGCTAACATTCAAAAACAACTGCTTTGTATATAGATTTTAGGCACATGTCCATTACAGATTCCATCACATGACATTTTGCCTATACATTCCCATCACTACTTTCTGAGGGTGTGGGCAATATTTTATTTGCCAAAGATACTGGGCACTTACTGAACTGAATAAAATGAATTCCCCGATGTAACCCTGATTTTAGTGGCAATAATAAAAATAATAATAGCAGAAGTTAATATTTATATGGCACTCATCTTCCTAGAAAGGCCCATTATTACAAGTCTAGCAATGCAATCATGGTATATCTAAAAGAAAAAAATACACTTCTAATAGATTAATAGTATGGGTACTGGCTGATGTCTTAGTCTTTTGTATGAAGAACAATGGATTCGGAGCCAGAAGATCTAGATTCAAGCCCCAGATCTGATATTTATTAACTGGGGTTCTGGACAAATAAATCATTTCATAGCTCTGGGGTTCACCTTCTTTACAGATAGAACACAGTGATCACATGAGATAATGCAAGTGAAGTCAGTTTGCAAGCAGTAAAATGATGCTGAATGTTTTTGTCTCTTCCCCCGACCTGTTCTCCATGTGTGTACACAGCCCTTCTTCCCTCCCCACCTTCATTCCTGATTTTAAGCTCAGTGGATCAAGATGTGGGAACTAAAGAAACCAGAAGAGGGGGCCGAGCTGGGACTGGAAAAGAGGAGAGCCCAGCCTGTCCCAGCCTGTTCTTTGGCTTCTCTTTGGTCTTTCTTCCTCCAAGAGAGTCCACGGCCAAGGGCTAACACTGAAACTTAGCTTCGCAAACTACAGAGTTGATGTGACGTAAGACAATCCTATACATCCCAGCTTGCGCCAGTCACTTCTGTCACTCTGCCATGCAAAATAGTTTGAACATGCATGGGATTCATAAAACAGTGCATGATTTCTACACAGAGCCATGAGGATCTCTGACCACCCTAGATATTGTTCAGGACTGAAAGGCTTTGGCCCTGACTCCAGAAAGCTGGAGCCAGTTGGGTGAACAAGCAGACATTACTCAAACAGTAATGAGCCACAGAGAATAAAAGAATGAAAATCCCCAGCACCTTTTGAAGTTTAGAGACTTTTAAACAACTAAGGTCTCATTAAGTTTCCAAAAGAAACAATTAAGCCAGCCATCCAAACAACTCTCCTGAAATTCATGATTTCTCACAAAGCTTTCTAGAAGTGAGGCAGGCATCTCAACAAGGCATACAAGGAAATGGGTACACGCCAAGCTGGCCACGGAAGCAGACACACCCTGAAGTGAGATTTTCAGAGACATGGTAAGTTTCTGCAGTTTGGGCCTCCTCTCTAGCAGTCTGCCCTTCCAGTTCAGGAAGGCGTGTCCTGACTTCAAGCCCTCCCCCCAGATGGTGCCGAGGATGCGGCTCTAACAGTCCACCCCTTTGCCACCAGCCCTCCACTTGTGCTCAGGTCTCTTCTTCTCCCGTCCCTTCAGAACTCTGGCTCTGCCATCGTCCCTCTTCCTTCTCTTCAGCCACCCTCTCCACCTCGGCTCTCTCCTCTGATCCTATAAAAACAAATAAGCGCCCCTGCCACCTCAAGATATGCTGCCTCCCCAGTTGCCCATGGGCTTTCTTGCTCTTGGGTTCACCGCCATCTTTTTTGAGAGAATTGCTGTGGTTCTTTTCTCTCCTTCCTCGCCTCTTGCATTTACTCCTCTAGCCACCACAACATGGCTGCTACTCCGCCACCCCAAAGGCCCCACTCTTATTATGGCCACCGATGGGTCTTCACTGGAAAATCCAACCCTTCACTTTATAATAAATGGTCTATTTCCCACCATTGGCCACTTCTTTAAATTCTTTAGATCCCTCTCTCCCTTTTAAACTCCCTTAGTATTCCTCCTATATTTTTGAAAACTGTTTTCCAATCTCTTTGGTAGAAGCCTCTTTTTCCCCATACCATGTGGGACATACTTCTGCACAATTCTGTCCTTGGCTATTCTTCTTTCCACATTCCATACTTCACAGGTGACCGTACAGATGCCCAGAGTTTCAGCCACTGCCTCTAGAGAGTGCAGATACTGGTGATCAACATTTTCATATATTCATCCCAGACTGCTTTATTACAGTTCTTTCTACCATTTAGGCTTTGTTAGAGAAAAATATTACAAATAATCCTATTTTCAAATGCATTTTTGTTCTGGCTCCTTGTTTTTATTCTATCAAGAGGGTTTTTAAAATTAATAATGGTCAAATACTTTTATGCTAAGATGTATTTTACAGTTGGTATTTGGGAAAACTCAGTAGCTGTTTTGACCATTTTAAGAGTATACCACATGTAGCATTATAATGCTAACACGTAGTCAGGCAAAAGATGAAGGTCCACATTGGCAAAGGTGATGAGATATCACAGCACTGAATGATCTCCTTCTGCTAGAAGGAGTGGTCATGGATGAGAAGAGACCTGGATGAACCGAGCTGACCAGAGGTGACCAACAGGCCCAGCAGAAGTCAATTCAACAGAAGTTACCTACATGGTATCTAGAGCCAGTCTGCCCACGTTATACCCTGGCTTCACCATTTTCTAGCTAACTAATAGTAATTCCTTAATCTCTTATCAGTTTCTTCATCTGTAAAACAGGGTAACAATGGTATTTCTATCAGAGCATGGCTGTGAAGATTATGAGCTAATCACATAAAACATAGGTAATCCTGTCTGATGCATAGGAAGTGTTCAATAAATGCTAGCTATTAATATTATTTACATTAAAAAGTATACAAATGAGCATTTAGAAGCAAAGCCAAAGCAATGGCAACTATTGAGGCAAATGTTACAAATTACAAAGGAATTACAAAAGAAATTTAACTTGCAGTGGGGTACATGGCTGGCTATAATCCTTGTTCGGCTTCAGTGATGGTCTAGTTTTAATTACGAGCCAATAATCAATCACCACAGAAATATAAAGACTGTCAAGAGCAGAGCTTGAAATTGTAATTAAATCTGACCTTCTGTGAAGTTAACCTGACATTTCATAATGGCTCAATTGTTATGATGGGGTTCTGTAAGCTCTGAGAACATAGGTCAAGCCTGTATCATTCACCAAAGCCTAGAATTGCTCTTGGCACACTGGTAACGTTTAATACGTGTTGTTGAGTAGTTAAGCATAAAATCTAGTGGTACATAAGAGGTAAATAGTTTGTGTAAATAATCTGTACTGTGAATCTAATACATGCTATAACTAGCAGGCAAGATAAGATCTTTTAGGGCTATCCGCAGAGTAAGGGAAGAGCAAAAAAAAAAAAAAAAAAAATCTGGCAGCAGTTCATTCTTGGAAATCATTCTATAAGGCTGCTCTCCACCTTCTCAGGAAGAGGTATCAAGTCCAAGGCGTGGGGCCCAGGTTCTGGTCTCGGCCTCTTATAGTACCTATGGGACATGAACATATAATTCATCTTGTCTGGATTAGATTATTACTAATTCCTTTCCTGGCAGGTGTTCGGAAAACAAGAGAACACAGATGACATATGATAGCAGAACAAGGCATGAGGCTTTCGATAATGGGGGCCACAGAAGGGAGGAGTGAAGGGTAACGTAGACTTGAATACAGGACATTTGCAAAAGAACATGTGAACACCCGACAAAACTAGATCATACGGAGAAGCACTAAGAAAAGTTTTAATGCGGAAGAGCGCAGGTGAGTGCTGGGAGGGGCAGGGCTGATGGAAAGGACAGTGAAGAAGGGGCTGAGGCAGCCCGAGGCCACGTGAGAGAGTCTTGGTCACCTTCTAGGAAGCACATAGGGAAGGATGATGGGATCTTACTCAGGTAGACCTCTCGCTAGAGAGGACAGGCAAGCCAGGTTCTTTGTACCTTGATTAACTTCATTCTTTTTCATTACTAAAATCAGGGCAAAAGCTGTACTCTTGACCCACTCAACTCCCTGTCTGAGTCTACTTGATAAATTCCCTGTGCCCTTCCTTGGGGCCTCCCGCTGCTACGAAATGGCTTTGTGGAAATATAATGAAATCTTGGTGGTGTCAGCGGATTGCTTTGAGTAAAAAGTGGTGCATGCAAACCAGAGGGTGGCAGGCATTTTAGTGCAAGGATGGAAAAATATGAAAACCCACTGAAAGGAGATTTGTTTGTCATAAGAAGTTATTTTCCTACCAGACAGTGGTTCAGTCACTTTAGGAAAATGAATCCACAAAATTCTGTGGGTTGGCTTAAAGGGGATAGCGAAGTGCAAGGACACTTGTTTGTCTTGATCTCATGTGACCTGCACAAAAAAAGGCTGTCAAAAAATGTCATTTTTCACCAAAGTTGTGGTCACGGTGGTATAGAATGGTGGCAAAATTTCCTGAGTAGAGGAATGGAGTATATCCTCACTTCTGTCTGTGTGCGTGCATTTGTGTGTGTGTGTGTGTGTATTTACACGTATATGTGTGTGTGCATACAGGCATGTGTGTATACATATGTGTGTATTACATAAATATGTGCGTATGGATTTATATACATACATATATAAAATTTCATATTTTCTCCATAAAATCCAGGGCAACAGGTAGCAGATGATTACCATTTTACAGATGGGAAAGCCCAAGGGCCAAAAAATTAAGAGATTTGCCTATGTTTGCTTCAGCTTGTTTTACATTTTATTTAGAATACATACCAACTCCATTACTTCCAAACAGTGATTTGCAATTGCGTCAGTACCAAATGTGGAAACGGATGGCATCTTACAGACTGGTCCGGAGTCCCTACTCTCAAGTCGCTCAGAATGGAGAAGAGTAACGTGGTCACGGAGTTCTGTATTTAAATCCTGACCCAGCCACTTATGTACCTATAACCTTGTGAAAGCCAGATGATCTCCCTAAGGCTCAATTTTTTTCATGTGCCAAGTGGGATGACAACAGGAGCTGATGGGAAGCTTCAACCAAGATACCAGACCCACAGTGTGGGGCACCGTGCATGGCAGAGCCCACGTCTGAGCTAGCGGTGAGGTCCCTCCATAGATCTATAGTTCAGCCTCTGATTTGTTCGGTCCTGTGTCTACTACTATTTTTGGGAAAAGCAAAATGGCCTTTCTTAATAAAATAAATACACCTATGGCTAGTAAGAACTAATATCCCGGCATATTTTTCTTTTTTTTGAGAGAGGGGTCTGGCTTCCACAGGAGTAAAGAAAGAAATCTGCAAACCCATTTGCAGAGACAGAAAAGCCCTGCTTTGAACTGTGGTGTTTTATGTGTGTCCTCATCTCCCACCTCGACCTGCTGGGATTGGGCAATGTTCTCTCCTTTGAGATGGCAGGGTTACAAGAACGTGTAGTTTAAACCCTGCAGTTTGCAAAGGATGAACGTTATTTTGGGGTCTGGGAATCTTCAAAATAATGTGATTGCCTTCTGGGTTCTGTCTCATTAGGTAAAGGCAAAAAAGTTCTAGTTGCTGCTTTGAACCAATATGCAGCTCGGGTTTTAATTAAAACAAGAACCAGGCTCATGACTGGAGGGGAAAATCATGAGATAGAAGGCGTGGACTACGTCATAGGGCCACAGCTAGAGAATAAGAAGGGCAGTTGTGAATTTGGGCATCTTTTGGGTGAGCCACCTTTTTCAAATATATTGGGCATTTTCCTCCCTGCTCCTGCCACTCAACCAGGGAAGAGGCGTTAAGGGCTGTCAGAGACGGAGGTTATGGAATCCTAAAAGTGAAGGCTTTTAGGCCTTCCCTTTTAGCCCTTCCACTTCACCCCCATAAGTGAAGTGCTTATGGGGGACTGACTACATTCTTTTTACGCCAGTGAATTAACAAGTTGAACACATCTTCATTTTTAAATGTCAGCATCCAAATAGCTTCCATTTGGCTCTTAAAGCAGTTGTAACATTTACTGCTCCTGGTTTACCTAAAGAGGCTGAGAACAATCATTTCAACATTAAAGGGGTCACCACTGCTTTCCCCAAGAAGTTATTATCTAAGAACAATACAATTCTGGCACATTTAAGGACTGAACCTGGATCTGACGGAACTATTATAAAATAATCTGCCATGTTATAGAGGTTGCCATATTACAGCTTCTTTCATTTCATGTGGTTTAAAAAAAGATACAGGATGGCTTAGCCTCAGTACGACCAACATGTTAGGTCAGGGAGTTCTTTGTTGCAGGGGATTTTCCTGTGCATTTTAGGTTGTTCAGAAGCATCTTTGGTGTCTACCTACTAGATGCCAGTGGGACCCTTCCCCAACCATAACAACCAAAAATGGCTCCAGGCATTGCCAAATGATTCCCTGGGGTGTGGGTAAAATCAACCCTGACAAGGACCACTGCAGTAGACTATATTCATCTGGAGAGTCAGTCAAGTACTGGGCCCAGAACAGGTATTTCAGAGACAGAGTGCTCCCAAGGAGCTGGGTGGCCCTGGACAAGATGGGTAATACCTCCCCTGCTTTGGTTTGCTCATCTATAAAACTTAAATCATGAGAAATTCCTGCCTCACAGGATTGTTTGAGGATTAAACAAGATAATGCCTCTGCCCGAGTGAGCGCTCAGTATATGTGCGCCATTACCGTTTCAACCTTTCTACGTGCTGCCATTTTTTTTTCTCCCTTCTGATTTAAGCGTAAGGGCAGGTTAAAGATCCAAACAATAGAAACCTATTTAAAGGGGCTGGGAAGGCTTGAGTGCAGCCACACAATTACAGATGGGCAATCTTTATTTATGTTTCTGAGTGGTCAAGTTGTTGAAACGCGACCTCTTACATAATCCGGTATCCCCGATTTGCTAAACAGCGCCGGCTATTGCCTAATGCGCTTTATTATCTTCCAAGCGGAGATCCCTAATTCATCAAAATTATAGGCTGCTGCCAGATGATTCTTCTGTAAGTACAAACACTCTATTGTATTAAAAAAAAAAAATGTCCTGACATAATGCCTGTTTTTTTTCCCCTTGAGTTCTTTCTTCACCGTTGGTCATATAAACATTATTGCTATTATTCACTGAAATAATAACACAAGCTACTTTAAGAGCAACTTACTGTATGCCAAGCTAAGTGCTCCATGTATTTTATCCGGTTACTCAATGCTCAAAACAACCTTAAAAGTTAGGTGGGTATCTTGGAGAGGAGAAGTTACTGTGCTGTAGTCAGCAAAGGTCAGAGCGAGGCTGGAGCTCCCTTCCAAAGCCTATGCTCTTAAAATGCAGCTTCATCAAAGCTAAGAGCGCTGCCCTCAACTCCTCATCATAATGCCCGTTTCCCCTTTTCAGACGGTTTCCACACTCCCTCCACCTCCCCACGTGATTCTCTCCTTGCTTCTCCCCACTCAGCTCAAAATACCTCGAGGTGAGTGCCATGAAAGAACCATGCTCTGAACACTTTTAAGTATAGTAGCTTAAAAAGAGAGAGAAGAGAAGAGACAAAAAGAAACTGTGGAAAGGAAGAAAGTCACTTCACGTGGGTCTTAACGAGGATTAATAAAGATTGTCTGGAAGCGAGGATAGGGAGAGGCTGAATTCACATTCCCCGGGTACACAAGCACTCATTCAAGGTTGTATAAAGCAGATCATTAATCAAACTCGCCCTAGTAATCCAGTGCTGGCATACTGTATGCAAATTTTACTTCAAAGTGAACCGCGCAGTAGAGAAGTAACTCCCTCGCCAGAGGTGTGTGAAAAGAGCTTATCTTTTTGAGACCATTTCTAGCAGTGACCCAAAGCTACATGCCCTGAGAGAGTGATGAAAATAGCGTGGGAAGTTGTGACCCTAGAGGTGCTGGGAAGAAAAGTTAGATGGCTAGCTCAGAAACAGCAACCTTCTCTTCACATACTCGGAGAGCTCAGTTTGGCGGGGGGCTGAGGAGCCAACATGGCTGCCGGTTGGCTCTGTGGCAGAACTGATCGTGTGGCCCGGGGTACGTCACAATCAGCTCTACGCAGGCTACGTACGGATGACCCATCAGAGCCACCGTGAGGGAAGCGGGAGGCAGCAGGAAGTTGGCGGCTGTCGTGGGAACGAAGCAGCTCATGGGCCCACAGCTTTACAGGATTAAGCAGGGCCCTCAGAGGGCAGCTGGTCCAGTCCTTATCAACGCATGACTCGTTCTCAGTATTCCCCCAGAGCATCCAACCTGTGCTTTGACCCCACAGGGATTGGGAGGATTCCTCTTATTGTTCATCAGTTAATAACTTGGCCATCCGTGTCCTTGGGAACGCCAGAGAATGCTGGCCGTGGCAAAGCCCATCACATAAAGGGAATTATCCCTGATAGGGTTAATCGTGTGCTATACACAGGCACTTTATACATTCACTCAGTGAATAATTTTGGCAACAAGGAAACAGATTAGGAAGGGGAGGCTCAGCGAGGCCAAACCCCTCCCCCACCATACACACCATCAAGTGAGATTCACTTCTTGGTCCAGGAGACCCCGAAACCCCACTTTGTCTGCCACACAGGGTTTCTGCTGTCAACTGCTCAGTACGACTGGGAGAGTTTAGGATATACAGATTACAATAAAGCGGCCCATGGAGGTGAAGGCAGAATTCCCTGAAGTGTCACTTGCAAGAAGGGCTACTTACGGATATATCATCACTGAAGTCAATCTCATCCAAATCAAGGTATTCAGGCGCTTCCATTATTCCTCTTTGCACATTTTGAGTAAAGTCAAATACTTATAAAAGCCCTGGAAAAGACAGAGGCAAAAAGAAAAAAAAAAAAAAAGCAAAAGGGTTAGCTGTTTTATAACTCAAACTCCCATCTATATTTAAACAAACAAAAATGAGCAGGGTAAATGGGTGCTAGTGCTACCTTGGAGCCCATGTTCCCTCTTTGATGGCCCAGCCTGGCTTTTCAGCTCCTCAGGCTCCTCAGGGAGCACCCAAGTTCCTTTGCTTTGCTTCATCTGTTTCCTTATTTTTTTGCCAGGACAGTAACTCAGGTCAGCCGCTTCCCCAGGGACCAATATTAGGACTGACCGCACCTTGCACTTACCATACCCTGGGGGAAAGCAGGGCTTTGGGGATGGGGAGCAAGCCTCAAAATCTTAGGGTATTCACCATATTCCACTGTTTACGGCAGGCATATCCCTGGAAGCCATGCGTGGAGCAGTAAATCCTGGCTCGCCATGGAAATAACCCAACTACAAGACAGAGACCAACTAACCAAGAGTAATGGCTACTTCAGACGTTGGAGGACAATGTCCAGTTCACCCTTCCCCCAAAACAGGATCCAGGCATAGATGTAAACCACAGGGTTTCCGCCTGGCTCGGGCTTCTCACAGCTTTGCCTGACGGTGCCACAGTGACCTGACGCAGGCGCCAGAATGTCCTCAGTCAGCACTTGCCTCGGGGCTGCCCGTGGCAATCCTTTAAATCTGTCAAGGAAGATACATCACCTCGCAGTTCGCTTTCCCATCACTTATCATCATCACCATTGGCGGTGGCAGTGGTACCTAAAGATGTCAAGAACAGAAATATAGATCTCCGGGTAGTGCCTGAGCGCACAGCGTCTCCCGCAGAGCCGACTCTGAGAGCAAACGAGATCCCCTTTCCCGGAACTTGTCTTTCTTATTTATTTATTTATTTTTTACTTGTCTTTCTTATTATAGAAACTGTCCTATGTATTCAGACTTGAGCCTCTGAAATAATGTATTCTCTCCTCTTTCGGTTCTCTAATCAAGGGGTTATCTTGATGAGGCCAAGAAATAAGAAGACTAAGGAATACGTTATTGGGAAGTGAAAATAAGTCTAGGCTGATGAAAATGGGTTTAATTAATGAGGAAAGGGGGTTTAAGTGATATAAGATCAAGAGTGTAAAAATGACTCTTTTTGAAAACGAAACTCTTACTTTGGAGGCCTTGCTTTCCCATTTTGAGAACTTGTCTTTTTTTAAGCTACACAAATTGCTTAATTACAATAAATGGGGAAAAAAAATCACTTGCCACCCATACCTCAAAACCATCAGTTGATTTAATTTCCAGTGTTTCCTCTCCTTCTCATCCCACATGCATATACCATTTTTGCATATTTTTAATTATAGTGCATACAGGGTTGAACCAAGAAAGGATTGGGAGCCTACTACCATGTTCAAATGAGATTATCCATTTAGAATAAACATTAAAATTTCTTCTGGGGGCGCCTGAGTGGCTCAGTCAGTTGAGCATCTGACTCCTGATTTTGGCTCAGGTCATGATCTCAGGGTTGTGAGATCGAGCCCTGTGTCGGGCTCCACACTGGGCTTACAGACTGCTTAAGATTCTCTTTCTGCCCCTTCCTCCCCTCTCTCCCTCTCTAAAAAAAAAAAAAAAAAAAGTGATTTCTTCTCAAATCACATTAAGGTTTAAAATGAAGAGAAAATCAATTTATTTGTTATATATATATAATATTATATATCAAGGTTACATATTATATATAAAATTACCATATTAATAATTATACAATAATTACATTAATCATACCAATAAATAATAAATATTGATATGTGTTATTATATATTTAAATATCTATTATTGTATTTGTTATATATTCTCTCTCTCTCTAAATATATCTAGAAATTTTATTATTTACAGAAATCTAAAAAGAGGTTCTTAAGCAAATTGCTTGGTACAAAAATATGTCACCTTTCCTCTAATCCTCACAAAGATTTTCAGAGGAAAATAATGCACATTCATACTTGCAAATTACACAAAGTAACTTTCTCTTCCATTCTGGTGGATTCTGAGACAATCCAGACTATTTGGATTCTAGCTCGTCAGCTGACAGACTTTCTTCGAATCTAGTTTCTTTTCACTACATCTGTACTCCAGGTTGAATTGTTCACCTACAGATTCTATTCCTGTGGCCTTGGTGAACACAAGATGATAGTGGGTGTCAGGATGGGGTGCAGACAAAACCAATATCACCAGAAGCATGGATTCATGAGAACATGAATCAGGAAAACATGTTTCAAGACTGGGGATCGAGCACATCTTTAAATATAAGACATACAGACTAAACATAAAATACACATGGACACGTCTTAATGAAGCAAATTCACAAGTACTCATCGAGCCCCTGTTTGAGGTGTTCTGATGATATATTCAGCAATATCCACTCTAGTTCAGCTATTCTAACAGGACATAGCCAGTGGATAATATAAAGCATGACACTGAAGCAGACGATTTTCCTGGTTAGACTTGGAAAAGGTAGTGAGATTCTTTATTCCATAGGCCAGAACACAAGAGTTACAACAGTTCCAGCTCATGACGGGAAGAGCTGGGCCACTGCCCATATTTATCTCAGTGGGCTGGGTGGTCCAGCCTCAGATGAAGGGGCCCAAGGAGTCCAGGACCCTCCTCTCCTCCTAATGGGCTTCCACATGCGTCCATCTCCTTACGATGCCTTATTCTCTCTACCACCCAATTCCTCTTGTCAGGTTTCAGGGTTTCCCTCTTTCAAGGTGCCACTTTAGAAGTGTTACCTCCTCAGTTATAAAGTGCAGAAATCCCCATGGTTCACCAATCCAGCCACATTCCCGATATTCATTGCTCCTTTTCAGTAGAGAGTGAGACCACAGCTGTCCCAGGGGTCATTACATTGCCTCCACATCTGCCCTTGCATGGGGCACCTGGCATGCAGGGGCACTCCCTCCGGAGGAATGGGGGAAGGGATGAGGTCAGCTGGGAGCAGGGGCTGAAAATCATCCAACATGATAAGGAAACTGAGCCAGGCTGCCGGTGGTTTTCTCATCCTGCCCTAGTGGCACCATCCTGCGTCCCCCACGCCAGCCCACAATGGAAACCAGAGGGTCCTCTTTCCTGACCACATGCTCTAAGGGAATACACAGCTACAGAGGGCATACACCGGAGGCCCATGAGCAGAGTCTGGCCCACAGATGTGATGTGTCTGGCCCTAGCAGTGTTTTTTAAAGAATGGAGTGAGTTGCCAATTTGTAGACCTTGGGTGATTTCACATAAAATTCTGGATTTCTGGCTTTGCTTTAAAAATATCTGAGGCTCTGGCCAACACAGATCCGCATTCCCCATGACAACAATTGGCTGGAGCTAAGCTGCCTCATGGACAGGCATGTGCTCCCCAGTTCACCAGCTCCCCTTCTTCAGCTCCCCTCCCTGAGAAGCCCTGCCTGGCCCTGGGGGCATGTGAGTGTTTGATCCGTCAAAGGAATTCAGCATTAAACAATAAGTCCCATCACCCCCCACCCCCTTTTTGGTACGGGTGCCTCCTGCCAAACACTGTTTACTTCATTTGTATTCCAAGATCAAATTTGTATTCTAAGATTGTTTTAAATTCTCATGCCACAACAGCAACAAAAAAATTTCTTACACATAAATTACCAGCTTGTTATAATTTGTAGTTTCACAAAGCCTCCATTTTCTCTCCTAGGACTAGAAAAAGAAAACCTTCACACACGTCATCAAATGTCGCAAGGTGGGGATTAGGTTTCCTTCACTGTACAACTGGAGGAAGGAAGGGTTCTTGCTTTGTTGTGATTGCTGCTGTAGATTGATGTGGTGCCACTTTGCTGTTGCGACCAGAGGGAAGGGCACAAGCTGTGTCAAGTGCAAGCCCAGAGGAAAACCAAGGCTATCCACCATCTGGCCAGACTAGCAGCTTGGACACAAGAGGGCTAACTTTACACAGGGCCGACAAGAGCGGGTTCACACGTCAGTGAAAAATACTTTTACATGAGATTTTTATTGCTAGGCTTCATAGTTGGCCTTGGGCCCCTTTGAGATCTCAAAGCCCACTCATTTATAAATTTGTAGCACCCCGTCCCCATCAGCCCTGACCCTACAAGCTACAGTCACTTGTCCCAGGTTCTCTGAGGTCCCAAGGACTTTCTTTTGTATTACTGTCCCCTTTCACCCCAATATACCTCTTACAAGATCTGTCTACCTTAGATACTGTTGACTGACTGAAATCATTCCATTTCGAGTTCAGCTGAGCTTTTCCTTTCTCTTCATGGAGGTTAGCAATTTTTAATTTGTTATTCACTCAGGCAGGTATGTTCTGTGTTTAATTTTTTTTAAGGGTGGGGAGAGATGAAGATGGAAGCTAGTGGGAAAGTAGAGAAAGGTAAAGAAAATATTTTCTAATGGTTAAATGCTACCAATTTCAGTAGGAAAATTTATAGGAAGGAAAAGAAGGAAAAATTAGAGTGTGTGGACACAGGGCTAGGTGGCTGGGACCTATATGCTGTCTAGAAGCTGTTGGTGACATAGTCTCCCCTTCTTTTGGTGTGCCCGAGGTATCGGGAGAAACTCCATCCAAGCTCCGAGTGGATGCTCAGCTAGAGGAGATAAAGGACAACATAATGAGCACCAACTGTACACAAAGTCTGTAGGATTTTTTTCTACTTTCATGGAGTTTTGATAAACTGCCAAAAACAGAAGTCCCTCCAGTGCCTATTAAAGTGTACAGAAGGGGCTCATAGCCCTAATGGGTCTATCAACACCATGTCACCTTCTCATAAGGGACCTCAGTGATTGCCCAACTGCTTCCTTCGAGGGAAAATTCAGTCTGGGAAAAGAGCTCAAAATAACGAAGAGTCCAACTGGATAATAAAAAGGAAGCAAGCAATTTAAAAAAAATAGCCTTCCCCCACTCTAGTATTATGCTTATCTTCAGGTGATATTTCTGATGTTTTTGTTGCGACTTAAAAATTGACGCTAAAAATAATTCCAAATGAAGACTTCCAAAAATCTGTTGGCTAATGGCATCATCAAGTGGAAAAAGCTTGAAATGGCCAACAAAATTTCTGTGAGAAGCTCCACTCAATGTACACATTCTGGCATGCTTGGCTCATAAAAGGCTCACGGATTTGTGACTACAGTCACACATTACCTAAATTGCTCTACTGAAATTTTTCTCAAAACGAATTGCCTCACTCCCTTTTACAAGGAGTCAGCATAGACTCACTCTGAAGGCTCATGTTACACACATCTCTCCTTTCCTGCCAAAGTCGCTATTGCTCCATTTACCAGTTGCCTACGAAGGCCTGGTAATTAAACCTAAGTTGGGCTTGTCAAAATAAATGAGCAGAGTACTTTCGGTGATGAGGTAACCTCAACTGATATGCATTACAGCTTCTTTCTTTGTTCTTTAATTCACCAGCACTTGGGAAAACACAGCATCCTACACCCCTGTGTGCATGCTCATGTATGCGCGTGTGCGCGCGCAAACACACACACACACACACACACACAAAGAGCCAAATCTGTACTGGGATACATTTTCAGTTTGCAAGCTTGCACACAGATACTGGACTTACTGCCTTTAATATAACAAGAGCTCCAAAAAAAAAAAAAAAAAATCACCAACTAAGTACTGGAAGGCATGGGTGGAAAAAAGTGAAATATATGAAATGTCGTCCCCAGTTGGCTCAGTAGCTTGGCTGGCAAGGAAGCAGCTCATTCCAAATGTTAGATTTGGTTTCTTTTACTCTTTGATTCAACAGGGGCCAGAAGCATGGCAGTCACTAAATGCCTAGTCCTGAAGCAGAAAAATGATAGAGGCAAGACATTTCTACTGGAAAGAGGTAACTGAAGGAGAGCCAAGAAGTACACACGAGGGGTAAAGGGGAAAGCACGACCTCTGGAGATTTCATCCCCTTCTTCATGTATGGACTATCCTCGCATGTACATTCTCCACACTGGCATGGAACATAGAGTACAAAGGGACAGAGCTAAGAAAACAAGCCATTACAATAAAATGTGGTCCTTGCTAAGAGAAATGAACCCACAGGAGCCTGAGACACCCAACCTAGATTTGGAGATGAGGCAATCTCCCTGGGACGGGGTGAGGTCTAAGCTGAACACTGAGGGACGAGGGTGTGCATGGTGAGGGGAGCTGGAGGACTGGGGGAGGTGTCCCAGGCAGTGGTGACAGCTGAGAATGCTCAAGCAGAACTTCCAGAAAGAGGAATAACATTGATTTCGTACCTACTGCTGTTTTTGCTCCAAAGAAGGAGTCTTGAAGGGTGAAGGCCAGGGTGGTAAGCTGGCGTGGTCAGGGGATTATTTCCAAAGCCAGAGTGTAAACACAGCACATTTTCTTGGAATATCACATTTTCCAGCTTGTTTGGAAAAAATACAAGTAAAAGTTTGCTATCAAACAAGAGACAACATATTGACCCTGCTCCAGCTCCCAGGGAGGGGGTGTTGTTCTTCCTGTGTGACTGCCCACAGAAACAGTGGTGAAGCAAAGCTCTGTACTGGGATCTGGGTCTGGTGCCCGATCTGGAACAAATTTTATACCCAGGGTCTAGGTGTTTCTACATACAGTCTCCCATTTATGTTTCACAAAGGCTCTGAAAGCCTTCATAATTTCTTCAAAATTTCTTTGGTGGAGATAAGGAAATTGAGGCTCAGAGAGGTTCTGCAATTGCCTCAGAGACACACAGCCAGGGCTTTTGATGTTAAGTTTGCTTTTCTCCTTTATTCCATCTTGCCCAAACTGCAGGGGTCAAAGTAGTGCTTGGCCATTTGATTTTTTCAAGTCACCTTTAATTTTTTATCTGACTTTATTACAACTCTGTGAGGAGGTAGAGTGTGTGTATCACGATTTACAGTTATTTCCTTTCTATTTCACAGATAGGAAAACATAGGAATGTTCTGGCCCAAATTAAGTACAACTAAGTAGGAGAAAAGCAGCTCAGACAAGCCACTTCCCACTAATTCTGGGACTCTACCAGTTTGCCCTCTGGATTGCTCTGAAACATGGGCATGTCTTTGAGCCATCTGGGTCAGAATTCCATAGACATCCTTAGTCCTTAATTGTATCACTTTGGGTTCTTACAAACTGTAATGCCAAGCAAACTGCTCTTTCCCCTCTCCAGCAGAGTCCCAATAGAAAAAACGGTAGGCATGATCATCATCATGAGAGAAAAGTATATGGATCTTTGGGCACCTTAACATCCCTTACCCAGAGAGGTCCCTGAACTGTTCCATAAAACATCATGTTCCATAGTCAGTTGGTTTATAATACTTTGACTTCATCTTCAAAGAAAATGTTGACCACCTTTCCTTATGTTTTATTAAAAAGGCAAGTAAGACAGCCGTGGGCTGGAAAACCTCATTCTGGAGATCTGAATTGCTCTGACAAACCCCTACAAAGGTTGGTCTTTTGGTAGTTTTGAGCTCTTGCTTATAGTTTAAAATTCTTGCATTCTTTTTATTTCTAAAATCTAAATGCTGACCATGAACCAACTCATACTAGGACTTTAGAGCTTGAAAAGACCTTAGTAGTTAAGCCTAGAGGAAGAGGCACTTTTAAATTTGTGTGTGTGTTTGTGTGTGTGTGAGAGAGAGAGAGAGTGAGAGAGAGAGAGAGATTTAAAATAAATTTATTGGGTGCCTGGTTGGCTCAGTCGTTAAGCGTCTGCCTTCGGCTCAGGTCATGGTCCCAGGGTCCTGGGATCGAGTTCCGCACTGGGCTCCCTGCTCAGCGGGAAGCCTGCTTCTCCCTCTCCCACTCCCCTCTGCTGTGTTCCCTCTCTCACTGTGTCTCTTGCTGCCAAATAAATAAATAAAATCTTTAAAAAAATAAATTTATTATTCAAAATTCTTTTTGGAAAGAGGAAGGAAAGAATCCATACAGGAGCTTCACAAGACAAAAGAATGTATAATAGAAAAAAATAGAGACATGCCCCTAAACACAAAAATAGTATACTGTATTTGGTTCTGGATGTCACTTCTTATGAAGGTCAGGGGCAAACTGTTATGTACCAAGGAAGAGTAAGGAAGTCAGGACAGTTGGTGTTTGGAAAGCTGTCTTGTGTGGCACAGCTAAGGAAACATCTAATGTGGAGAAGAGAATCTCCTCTCCCTCTATGACCATAAAGAGCCACCACATAAAGGCAAGATTCGACTCCAAGGGTCGATCGTAGAGGAAGTTTTGGGTACACCAATCTCAGCAGTCTTCCTACTAATGGCAACTGGAGCGGGCTTAAATGGAACAGGCTGCTTTATGAGATCACAACCATGCCAGCAAGAAATTGCTCATCTAGAGGTCTGGAGGGATCCTTCGAGGGCAAAAGATGGGACTCTTGTATTTGCAAGGAGGAAGAGATGGCTTCCTAACGCAAAGATTCTGTGTGGTCTGAGATGGCAGTGGGAACACCCCTAACACCGAACCAGGACAGTCTTGACCCATCCGGACCCCTCTCCTCAGTGTTGCCATGACAATCTCTGTCGAACCTTCCTAATCCTGTCTTATCTGCCCCCTGATCCCACAAGGAATGTGAAGGAAATATGGAGGTTGAGAGAGAGCAAGAGAGTTAAAGAGAAAATAATTTTTAAAAGCGAACTGGGATGTTGTTCATTCAGTGAGAATATGATTTACTCTCCGTTGTAGATGAAAACTTACCAATTCTACAAGGACAAAACTATGACCTAATGAGGCCCAAACAAAAAGAAAATATCTGGGAAGAAAAAGGAAACATTTCTAGCACTGGGAAGTTGAGCCTGGACCTTAGCCAGTTGCGTCTTGCACCGGCTTCTGGAAAGGAACTATGGAATAATTTTGCAACTGGATCCCTTACTCCGTTATGTACAGGAAACTATCCAAATCCAAGTTCCAAATTTTTGGCGCACCTGAAGTGGTCATGCTTTACTCCTGATTTTGCAAAGATTGTTTGATTTCTACAGTGGATTTGCTTGGCAATTATTATTGAGAATGTATGGAACACAGATGACAATCTCAATCCCTTTTTAGACAGAAGTAGACATAATAGCAATATGCACGGAGAGCATTCAAGACTCCATCAAGAGTTGGCCATCTTGGCTGTGTTCTCCTACTTCTCTGTTTGTAAAGATTAAACTCCCAAGCAGCCTTAGGCCAGTGTTCTCAAAGTTAAGCCCACATGAGAATCCCCCAGAAAGCTTATTAAAGCAGATTGCTGGGTCCAACCCCAAGAGTTTCTGATTCAATAGGCCTGGGTAGAGGCCTGGGAATTTACATTTCTCACAAGTTCCCAGGTGATGCTGAATCTGCTGGTCCCAGAACCACATTTGAGAGCTGCTACCTAAGATCAATAGCTCATCCCAGCCCCGGCTACATCTGCACTTAATTAAAAGATGGTGACCTCTTCCCCGCATCCTCCATGTCCACAGATGTTAACTTCATTATACAGGATCCATGCCTAGTGCCCTTCTGATTAAACTGCCTCTGTGGACTCCACTAAGTGTTTCCCATGAAGACCACCCAGAAAACGAGAAGGCCTTAAGTCTCTCTCCGTGTGTGTGTCTGTTTTAATTCCCAGTGCTATACAAGGGACAGACGCCCGCCTACAAAATCCTACAAAATTTAGGCCTTGGTTACTTTAAAATTTCTTTTCTCCATAGCACTTCATGGCAACAAAGATGTTCTAAGTTTCTCCTGTTAATGAGATCCAGGTTTATAATTTTAGATGCAGCCTTTTTAGAGCAAGAATCTCAATACAGGGATATCCAGTCACTAGAACTACAGTATAATAAATCCCATGTCTACTAATAAAGAAGGAAAATGAAAGAAAAAATATAAGAATCTAATGAGAATTAGCTTAAAATCCAATGCTTATACAACATGTACGCATTATAAGATATTTAAAATAATTACTCACTGAATCTGAAGCAGTCCAAATGGCTACACTGGCTAACTGTGAAAAATAAAATCCTGGCCATGTATTTTTTTTTAAGATTTTATTTATTTATTTGAGAGAGAGAGAGAGAAGTAAAGCAGGAAGGAGGGGTAGAGGGAGAGGGAGAAGCAGACGTCCTGCTGAGCAGGGAGCCCAAGGGGGGGCTCTATCCCAGGACCATGGGATCATGATCTGAGCCGAAGGCAGACACTTAACCAACTGAACGACCCAGGCACCCCCTGGTCATGTATTTTTATTTATGGTTATAATTATTATAATGTGCTTATTTTTATTGAATCCAAATCCAGAAATCAGATTACTATGGAGATTTCATCAATTCCTCCAATTAAAATGTACTGACTTAATAACCAAAAGGGGAAATAAACTATAACATAAATGGCTCCTTTTTCTGAAGAAGAGTATAGTTTGATATGTAGGTAATTAAACAAGCACAGTTCAGTAACCAAATATTTGCACATCTATGCATACACGCAGAGCATGATTAAGCAAGCACTAATTCTTTGATCCAATGCTTTCATCTATCCCTAATTTACTAAAGACACTTAGAGAAAGGAAAATGAATGCAATCTGCTTCCCAGTTAGATGAGGTACTATGACTAACAGTGCAAAACTGAACACTGCATACTTAATGAATGATTTTCAACGTGGGGCAAAGCATGTTAAGAAAAAACTTAAGATGAAAACACAAGATTGGTGTCAAGTACCGTTAGCAATTCAGCTAGAAAGTTATTATCCTCAGTTTCAACAACATGCTGTTTTCGAATACAACACCTGGCACAGAGTAAATACTTAATATATTATTTGTTACGTGGAGTTTATTTCCAGACTGTGACCCTTGTTCAGTCACTTTGGAATTTCTACATTCAAAATCTCGGTACTGTCCCCAGTGACAAAAGTTGTGATGACTGTTTTCCTGCAGCTTTTAATAACTTTAGTGTTCACGTCATCTTCTTGCCATTTCCCCCGGAGCTCTGTTTTCAGAGAGGAGGGGATCTTCGAGCCCCCCTGCAAAAACTGTCTAGTGATGAGGGCTAGGGAAGCCTCAGCTGCACCTTCCCAGGCCAGAGCCCGTTTCCCAGAGATTAAAAGCAAGTTCTCCAAACTGATGGTTACCAGGGGGGGAGGAGATGGGGGGATGGGTGAAATAGGTGATGGGGATTAAGGAGAGCACTTATTGTGAGGAGCACCAGGTGATGTATGGACCTGTTGGATCATGATATTGTACACCTGAAACTAATAGAACACTGTATGTTACTATACTGGAATTAAAGTAAAAACTTAATTAAAAAAAGAAACTGAGGTCTTTGCCATTAAGCGTAAGGAGAGAGCATAACCTTTGCAGGCGGAGGGGTGGGTTTTTCCTCTCTGGCACCACAGAAGGATACCAACTTCATTCTGTAATTCACCAACATGAGCAGAAAAGGACTCAGAGCTGAGAAGCCTGAAGATAGTGCTGTGAGAACGGCTGGAAAAAAGACACAGGCTGCCAAGTCTTTTAAGAAATAGACTAAGATAAAGTGAGAAATCCAAAGTGGAGTGATCAGCCACATTAATAAGATGCTGAACTTGGCCCCTCTAAGGATTTCAATTTCTGAATCATCATCTCCCATCCAGATGTCACCATATGTCATTTTCTTTCTTTCCAAAAGGAGAACAGACATCCAGAAACAGACAAAGACTAAGGTGGCTAAAGGAAGAATATCAATCAGAACTAAAAATATTTTCCCATAGTAAAACTCTACCTGCCTGTTTCCAAAGTCAATGAGGCAATCCATATAAATCCTGTTAGGAGACGAGGGGTCTGTATCATTTCCGGCACTGTGGTGTTCTGATTTTCTAGCACAGAGTAAAATGGGGAGGTACGCCACCACCCCAGCAACCCCAAGGGCACACACCACCCTCCAAGAACACTTCGGATGATCCGGGTTGGGAGCCTCACTCAAGGGGTGGACAGTGCGGTAAAGCTTCCGGTGGTAGAGCAAGGCAAAGTGTAACATGAACCAGATGGCCAGCGAGGTGGTCAGGGAGGCCGTGAAGTGCACGACTTTGCAGCCCGCGGAATCCAACACAAAACCGGAAGAATAAACAATTTTCATGACGTTCACCACCAAGTTTTTCAGGACATGGACAAACACAAGGCTGAAAATCAGGAGAAAGGATGTCTGTAAAGGTCCAGCGATACATTTCCTTGTGGAATAAAATAAACACACATTTCCAGCCACGCTCACTAGGATTAGGGTGGTGCAAGTGATGATCTCAAGCACGCCGGCAGACGGCTTCATGGTCAATGACCAACTGGTTATCGCAGATGTCTTCTCTTCAGTTCAGTCACTAGGCATTTGGAAAACGTCTTGGCAGGGACAGCTGGGTTTTTTAATCCACGAGGTTGACAAAACTGGTTGGTGGAAGAACATCAACTGTTATCATCCTAACAGTTGTGAGGTGGTCTGTAACAGCATCCTGCTGGCTCTAGCGGTGATGGGCGGCTGAAAACAGAACAGCTTCCCAAGAGGAGTCTGTTTTAACATCTCCGGGGACTTAACTACGATGAAAAAGTTCTAGGTGTCCTCACTTAATTAAAAATTCTCGGAAATCTTTTTATAGCCACCGTAATGCAATTTCCTAGATACCATGTGGTACAGTTTTCAACAACCATAGGGGCGAGAATGACGTTAAACTTGGGACTGCAAAGGAAAGGTGGCCAGTGGTTGAAATTACTGTCTCCACTCATGGAAAAAAAAAAATTAAAGAAGTGGGGTATCTCAATAATAGTGAGGATTTCCAAGTAACAAAACGACCAATGACCAGTGACTGTAACAAGGCAGCTTCATGAAGTATGGCAGTTTTCTAGTACCTCTACCATTTTTACAAAGCAGGAATACTATTATCTATTCTGAAGATCTCATGGCATTGCTGACTTATGAAGGAGATGTTAGGAAATACTCTCAATTACAGTAGGGAAGGTAATAAGGAAGGGAGGGAGGGAAGGGGGCGGGGAGAGAAAGGAGGCAGGTAGGGGTGGGGGGAGGAGGACACTTTTATAAACATGGGCATTATGTCCATGACCAAATTTCCCAACTACTGGTTAAAGAAACATTCAGACAGTTGGAAGTGATTAAGTGGACCCTCCCACCTCCCCACCTCCCAGTGCACGGAGGACTAGGAAAAGATTTCTGTCCTAAGAATGTTGGGAGAGTAACAGAGCAAGGACAGAAAAACAGCACTGAAACACGTCGCTCAAGTAATCAGGCATAATTCACTTTCTGGATGAATTCTGTTGGCTAGGTATATCATAACGCTCCATGCTGGGGACAAACCACTTTCCCTCTGCTGTATTTGCTCCTAAGTTGCGCTGCCAAGCATCCCACTCTATACTGTCCTAGCTCATGCTCTGTCTGCCTCAGTGGTGTACCGGACGCAGCCTTCCCTCACTTCAGCAACTGTGCACACCTCTTCCCAACTCTGTATTCACTGGCTTCATGTTGGGAGCTTGACATTGGGTATGCTGGGAGTACTGACACCACGCCAATGATCAAATGCTACAAATCAGGGCTTTCAGTGAGGGGAGAGAATTGTATTCTCCCTGTATCTCTACTAAACTGGGACAACACTGGCCCGAGCAAAAAATACAGATCAAAGAGATAAGAGATGGGCAGATATTTTATCTATGTCAGGATAAGATCGGTATTTGGTATACACCAACTCCTTTAGTAAGGATGCGTGTAAGAGGTTTACGGCAGCGTTAGTGGGTAAGAAAGCTTCCAGGGGGTGGGGGGGGGAGAGTGGTGTTTGGGGGGCTGACCCTTCCTATTAAACCCCTTATCCCTAATTGGCTACGAAGACAGGTAGCCACCTCAGAACCCCCACACCACCTTTTTCTTCCCTAAAACATATCCATTACCTCAGCATTATTTACACTCCGTCAAACAGGCACCCCTGAGTTTCTTATGATGCTGGTAATAATAACAATGATAAAAATAACTGATAAAAATAACAGAAATAACACAATAATAATGCTCACACCTGCTACCATTTATTTGACACCAATTCGAGCCAGACACTGTGTTGGCGGGTTCCTTTATAAATTTAATCTTATTTAATACTTAATATCATTCTCATTTCACTGAGTAAATAGAAGACCAGTCTAGAAAGTAAATTGCTCAAAGCTATTGAGTAATGGAGACAGGAGTCAAAGCCACGTATGATGGATTCTCAAGCCACTGGTTCTTAGTCACTGTCTCCACACATGCTGTCAGACTATGGATTCTCTGTGAACTATTCTCCATCTTCCCCTAAGGATTTACAGTAGATACACCCAACACGTAGTGCCTCTGAGCAACTCCTTTTGAGAAGAGTTTCCTCAGGTTTATAATACACAAGTCATGCAGGTTTTTGGCCATAATGGTTCTCCCTCCTCCAAGGCTACACATTTTGGGCACTTAGACTTCCAGATCCATAAAGATCTCTAAATATTCTGCACACCAGTCTCTGCTCCCTGACTGGAACAGAGAAAGGCTGTCAACCCCACCCCCACAACCCTGTTTAAAGAGGCACAGTGACCACCTGGAATGAATTTGGAGAGCAAGGAAGAACCACCCTAAACAGACGAAACTTAATCATGAGACTATAATCATAATTCGAGATTTGACTTGGGGATAATACATTAAGAAACTGTCTAAGTGGTGCCATTTCTCAAATATGCCCAAATAGTAACAACTGATGGCTAATAGAAGCTCTGACTTTTCAGAGCCGAGGGCTAAGGGTAAAAAAGTGTCTTATAAACATCTCCCCCCCCCAAAATAAAGGCTTATGTAAACATTTTTTGTTTTTCAAAGGATTAGCAAACATGTAATATGCTCCTTTGCATTAGAGTGAAAGTGTAAAACACGTGTCATTTTTTTTCCCCTTCAGGGTTATTTCTACACCGGAGAACTAGCATACATTAAAGTACAAGGGGAGTAAAATTAATTTTTGTGAATATTGTCTTGACGGATGGATAGTACTCTTCTTTACTGATGGCACACTAGGGCTGAAGAGATGCCTTCCCAAGACAGAACTCACTATGCTGAGAATGAATGCCACTGTCCTGCCTTCAATGCACCCCAATGTTTATAGCAGCAATGTCCACAATAGCCAAACTATGGAAAGAGCCAAGATGTCCATTGACAGATGAATGGATAAAAGATGTGGTGTATATATATATATATATATATATATATATACAGTGGAATATTATGCAGCCATCAAAAATGAAATCTTGTCATTTGCAATGACATGGATGGAACTAGAGGGTATTATGCTGAGCAAAATAAGTCAGAGAAAGACAATTATCATATGATCTCACTGATATGTGGAATTTGAGAAACAAGGCAGAGGATCAAAGGGGACGGGAGGGAAAAATGAAACAAGATGAAACCAGAGAGGGAGACAGACCATAAGAGACTCTTAATCTCAGGAGACAAACTGAGAGTTGCTGGAGTGGAGGGGGGTGGGAGGGATGGGGTGGCTGGGTAATAGCCATTGGGGAGATTATGCGCTATGGTGAGTGCTGTGAATTGTATAAGACTGATGAATCACAGACCCGTACCTCTGAAACAAATAATACATTATACGTTAATAAAAATCAATAAATTATAAAAAAGTGGCAAAATCTGGTGTAGTCATGTATAATATATATGTTACATATATATTCTGTTGTATTACATATACATACACACATATCTAATATGTTAGGTCATTTGTGGTAAGGCCTATTTAAATAAATAATTATTAATCGTGAATAAATAACACACCATAAAAGGTAACAAATTGGTCAGGAGGACAAGAATAAGACATTCAGAGAGAAGAGGGGCTCCCGTGGGCAGGGCTATTTTTTTTCAATCTCCAGTTCACAAAAAAGGAGACAGGAGTGGGGAGGAGCGAATCGGCTTGCGGGGACTTGGGGGGGAACAGGTGGGCACCGCACTCCAGACCTCGCGCTTCCAACAGCTCTTTCTGAAAGGGACGGAAGGTGGACAAGCTGCCCGAATTGTGAGGCGGAGGTGCTAAGAGGCCGGCGGGGGGGGCAACTCCAGGGAGCCCCGCGGGCCGCAGCGAGGAGCTCCCGAAGTGCCGGGGCCAACGCGGGGAGGCCCGGCTGCAAGCCGCATCCTCCACCTGCAGAGGGCCCCGGCACGCGTGCACTTCAAGAAGGGAAGGGAAAACATCCTCCTGTGGAAACGCATCGCTGCTTCTGCCAATCCAGCCTCACTGAGGTCACTGGAGAACTAGCAGTTCAAAGGTTCTCCATGGCTCCCATTTACTTTGGCGGAAGATTTAACAAAGAATGAAGGGGAAATGTATACGGCCCAGGCTGTTTTCCAAATCGCAAACTGCTCGAGTTATTTAGATTTTCCTTGAGCTCGCAATCACATGTAGAGTGGTCCAGATGTCAATGCTTTCCGTGTGGCTTAGGGCAATCTAGGTTTCCTCAAATGCACATGCACAGTTCTAATATTAAAGATGGGGATTCAGAAGTCTCAGAATACTTCGGGTTCCCCTTGATTAGAAACTACTGTTACTTTAGGCGATGTTGGGTCAGAGGAGGAGGGAAAAAACCACGCTGCCTTCAATTGGACGTTAGGTTCTCACAGTAGCGCTAAGATAAACAAACTTTGCAGGCTGAGGGAAGGGCATTTATTTCTTTAAATTGAGTATGTAATATAAATAAATGTCTTCTAAGAAGAGATGCCTGAAACTTGATTCTAAGCCTGAATCTATACAAGGGCACTAAGTTAGTTCAATGAAGATCGGTAGAGCGCATACGGGGAAGCGTGCGCCTTCTGGAAAGCCGGGGCTGGTCTAACCGAGCAGCATAATTCACTAAGTCACAGCAAGATGATGTTTGAAATTGTCTGATTTGTCCACTGGACAGGAGCAAACTGATATTTGCATTTTAATACAGAGCAAAATGGAGAGAATTACCAAATCATTTGCCTTGTAATCAATGGCTGCCTGAAGTTATGTTCAGTTCTCTGTTAAGGCAGTGATTTTGTGACCAGTCCGGGTAGGACTAAAGCCCCTTGGCTCCAAATTGGAAGTGAATGGAATGGAACTTCAGGCTGGTTGGGGTCAGAGCAATTAAATGGTAATTGCCTTTTAGATACATTAATGTTGCTAATTATATTAGTGTGCTAAGTGCTGGGAAATGTGGGTAAGAGCTCCAGGGCACTCGGGTGGGGAAAGGGAGCGAAGATTGATTAAGCCTGGCACTGAGCTGGATCCTTCACACACGTTTTCTCCTGAAATCCTCCCAATAACCTACAAGGCATTATTAGCTTCAATAATCCTGAGTAACCTGCCCAGCTGGTTCCAGCGGATACGTCCCTGAATCCAGAATCCCCCAAGGGTGGTGTGGCTCCAAAGAGCAGTGGGTTGGCAGCACCTTGAGTCAGAATGGGGAGAAATACTGGATTCAAATGCTCAAAGAATTTTGGGAGCAGGGAAATGTGAGAGAATTTGAGAACTAGGCCTTGATGAAAAAGTCTGCAAGTGTAAAGCCCCCGGTGGTACCTTTCCTTACTGTACCTGGAAAGAAAGAGGCCAGGTAGAAAGGCTCTGTGGGCAGAATCTGGGGAAGGTATGACAGAAGAACACTGAAGCCTGGCTGGTAGTGGAGAAACTAGCAATATAAGAAGAGGAGCAGCTTTCTGGAGCACGGGGAAGCTGCTCAGCCACTCAACACCGGAGGTGCCAGAGAGAGGCCCCCAGATCTCTGAGACAGAAAGGCCTCGTCAACCAGAAAGTAGCGTGGAGGGGGGAATGCCTCTATCTGATGCTCTTCAGGCCAATCTGTGAGAATCACAAGGGCTGTCCCTAGGAATGTGAGGCCAGAAGCCCTGGGTTCAATCATGTATGGATCATGAAAGCTTTGTTTAGGCATATCTGCTCTGAGTCTCAGGCTCCTAATGAGTCTCAGGCTCCTAATGTCCCAAGAGACAATGAAATATATCTAGCCGTGTGTGTGTGTGTGTGTGTGTGTGTGTGTGTGTGTGTACATGTACAAGTGTACATACATCTATGTATGCATGTGTACATATCTGTTTACACACACAGCTATGGGGCGATCGTAGGGTCAATGAAATTGCGAACCCAGTCTGAAGGTGTTTTACAACCGCTGGTTTTGTATTTATGTCCTAAAATCATACAGACAGTCACGAAGGTATTTTCTGCTTGTAAGTGGAAGGTGCTACACAGGCTCTTTGCCAAAGGTTGAACTTCTGGATGCACGTTTTTTTTTTGCAGCATAGGGCTCAGTTCCTTGGCAAGCAGCTGTGGAAAATTCCCCCAACCTTCTCCAGGCCTGACTCCAGTCCTGAGACCCTGGGTCTCTATCTCTACCTCTATCTCTACTCAATTCTTTGAAGATAAAGCCCATCTCCTGACCACACACATCCTCAAGTCTCACTAACACTACAAATAAAACCCATCCTGGCTCTGGATTCCACTCCACCTTTTCTCCCCTCTCATCCAAACTTCTCAAAAGAGGCATCTACATTCCACACCTGCCACTTTCCCATGTTCTTTGACTTAACTCCCCACAAGTGAGTTTCTACTGCTTTTTCCTCTAAAAATGATTTAGAACAAGGTCAGCTTCTAAATACTAAATCCGATAACCCCTCGACCTGTCTGACATTCTTTCCCTTTTTCCTTCACAGCTCCAATATTTTGCTCCCGGCGGGTCCAAAGTCTTGGTTCATGTCCCACTCAACCACTGACCCCTACACATACAGCCAGCCATCTGCTTTGTGATATCCTTCCTTGGATGTCCTACAGGCTCCAACTCAACCTTACTTGGGACACCATCATCCTCTGCTCAGCTAAGGATAGAGACTTGGGTATTATCCCTGGTCCCTCCCTCTCCCACACACACCTGACATTCACTCATCCTGTCAATTAAATTTTTATCCTTTCCATCCTTCTGACCACTTCTTATTACAGCTTCCTCTCATTGTTTCTTGCTTGAATGAATAGAGAAGGACAAAATTAAAGGCCAAAAAATTAGTATACTTTTCATTCTTCAAAATCATTCTGTCTACACAACTGTCCGAGTGACTTAAAACATAAAGATGGCCTACTGAAAACACTTGAGTGTCTTCCCACTGCCTAGGAGACAGACGGCCAGTTCCTCCACCAGTCATAAGGAGCCAATCATCTTGGGGGCCTCCTACGAACCTCTGATTCACACTGGAAACTTTAAGGACACCAACTGAGATGCTGTGCATATTCCATGCTGTTCCATGTCCTGGGGTTTTGGCTCATGCCGGTATCTCTGTGTACATCCTCCTCCTCTTGGGACCACCTCAAAATGTCCAAACCCCCACCTCTTGCTTTTCATTCGCCAACGAATGGCGCAATCATTTGCCTATTTATTCTCAGATCCATTCTCTCAGACAACTGTATTTCTTAAGCTCTTTGCCAGCTGACTGACTTCCTGGTGGGTCTGGCCAAGAGCAGGCTTGGGCAGAAGATTAGACGGTAGAGACAAGGACTTGGTAAGTGTCTTTCTGTCTATCCATATATATCTATATATCGCACGCACGTGCGCACACACACGCACACACACACTTGCCCTGCTTGTATTTCCTACATGTCATCAGCTCCTAAGGCAGGCATTATTAGCGTCATTCGCATTCTCAATTGTGCTAGAAGGCACAATCACCCTAACTTGAAGGTGGTAACAGATCTCCTTCTTTTGCCCTTTCAGCCCTAGGAGTGGTGGTGGCTTCTCTGCCTTTGCAGATCTCAGGACAGCTTTATCTTGCTTAGTTTAGTGTTTCAGCTCTTCCAGCAATGAAGAAACTAATGCCCTATTCTAGTTTCCCTCTGTTTGAAATATCTAGAGTGGTTTCTGTTTATTGTTGTTTGACTAATTCACCGTGTTTACCCTTTAAACATACTTTTAAAGACTTACCTTGGGGGTGACTTAGGAAGTAACTTCTAAGGAAGTGTCCAAGTCTACACCTGACCTCAAGTTTAGAGTACCTCCCTGCCTTTTCCTCCATGCAAAATTCCTGAGCAAACTACATTCAGTGTACTGATAGTAACCTGATATTATTATCTGCTCATATATCTGCCTCCTACATGATGAGATCATTTGTCTTGTCCACCGTAAGCCACAGTGGTCAGCACATACTGTGGCATATGGAAGGCACTCAAAAATTTATTGAATGAATAAAAAAGTCTACTGAATGAAGCAGTGAAACCAAACAGGGATATTTTTATAAGAAGCTAACTTTAGTTTAGCCACAGAAGGCATCCAAAATTTTCTGTACCAGTATTGCAGAGAAGTCTTACCACAAAACAAATCATAGTTTAATATAGTTAAAATAAATAAATATGGGGCATAATTGCATTTTGGGGAAAGGCATGTATCATAAAGTCAGTCATTATTCCAAAAAATTTAGGGCTCATGGTTTGATATAGTTTACAAAGAGAACTGGGGGAAAGTAAGGGAAAGATGGAGATTTGACAACAGTGAACATACCAAACAAGGCTGACCAAGGGTCAGGGGAGGGCCACAAAGCAGGCAGGAATCAAAGGGGAAAAAAAACACCACCAGTAAGAATGACCAGTTCTTCTGAGAATCATTTTAAGTTCAAACTCTAGTCTTATCCAAATGTTTTACGTGTACCTCTTTTTACTACTATTCTCTTCTTTGTTTCCTTTCATTGGAGAATACCACTGAAAACTATTACTTTAAAAATTACTGAATAGAAGAAAACTTCCTCAACTTAGTAATATTTACAAAACTCTACAGTTAACATTATATTTAATGATGGGACGCTTAAAGCAAAGATGTCCTCTCTCACCACTACTTTTCAACATTGTACTGCAAGTCTTAACCTAATGCAACTAGACAAAAGGAAATAAAAGTTATACAGATTGGAAAGAAAGAAAACTGTTTTTGTTTACAAATGACATGATTGTCTATTTAGAAAATCTGAAAGAATTGACAGAAAACTCCTAGAATAAGCAGTTGTAGCAAGGTTGCAGGATATAAGTTTAATATACAAAAGTCAATAGCTTTCCTACATACCATCAATGAACAAGTAAGTATTACTTACATTAACACCCCTAAAATGAAATATTTAGGTATAAATCCAATAAACTATATACAATATCTATTTAAGGAAAACTACAAAATACTAAAGAACAAAAATAAAGGAGAACTAAATTAATGGAGAGATAGTCCACATTCATGGAGAGGAAGACTCAATAATGTTATGTCAGTTCTTCCCAACTTGATCTATAGATTCTACGTAACCACAAACAAAATTCCACAAGTTATTTTGTGGGTACTAACACACTAATTCTAAAATCTATATGGAGATGTGAAAGACCCAGAACAGGCAACACAATATTGAAAGAGAAGAACAAAGTTGGAGGACTAACATTACCTGACTTCAAGACTTATTATTAAGCTATTGTAATCATGACAGTGGGGTATTGGCAAAAAGAATATATAGATCAACAGAATAGGGAACCCAGAAATAGGTCCACATAAATATAGTCAACCTTTGACAAAGAAGAAAGGCAATACAATGAATCAAGGGTAGTCTTCTCAACAAACAGTGCTGGAGCAACTGCACATCCACATGCAAAAAAATTAATCTACTGGGCGCCTGGGTGGCTCAGTTGGTTAAGCGACTGCCTTTGGCTCAGGTCATGATCCTGGAGTCCTGGGATCGAGTCCCACATTGGGCTCCCTGCTTGGCAGGGAGTCTGCTTCTCCCTCTGACCCTCTTCCCTCTCGTGCTTTCTATCTCTCATTCTCTCTCTCTCTCAAATAAATAAATAAAATCTTTAAAAAAATTAATCTACATACAAACCTTACCCTTCATAAAAATTAATTCAAAATGGATCATAGTAAATGTAAAATGTACAACTATGAAACTCCTAGAAGGTAACATAAGGGAAAACCTAGATAACCTTGGGTATGGTGATGACTTTTTAGCTAAAACACCAAAGGCACAATCCATAAAAGAGATCATTGATAAACTGGACTTCATTAAAATTAAATACTTCTCCCCTGTGAAAGACTGTTTCCAGAGGATGATAAGACAAGCCACACACTGGAAGAGAATATTTGTGCAAGACACATCTGATAAAGAACTGCTATCCAAAATAGCTGAAGCGCACTTGAAACTCAACAAAACAAAAAGTAAACAACCAGTTAAAAAATGGACCAAAGGTCTTAAAAGACATCTCACCAAAGAAGATATACAGATGGCAAGTAAGCATATGAAAAAATGCTCCATTTCATATGGTATCAGGAAAACGACATTTAAAATAATGATGAGATACCCCTATACACCTAATAGAATGGCCTAAATCCTGGATTTACTGACAACACTGACAACACCAAATGCTGGTGAGGATGTGGAGCAACAGGAACTTTCATTCACTGGTGGTGGGAATGCAAAATGGTACAGCCATATTGGAAGACAGTTTGGCAGTATGTTACAAAACTATACATATTCTTACCACGAGATCCAGCAATTGTGCTCCTTGATATTTACCCACAGGAGTGGAAAACAATGTCCACGTGAAAATCTGCCTGGGGATGTTTACAGCAGCTTTATTCACAATTCCAAAACTTGGAAGGAATGAAGATGTCCTTCAGTAGGTGAATGGATAAATAAGCTGGGGTATATCCTGATAATGGAAAATAATTCAGCACTAAAAGCAAATGAGCTATCAAGCCAACAAAGGACACGGAGGAACTTTAAATGCATATTACTAAATGAAAGAAGCCAATCGGAAAGTCTACATACTGTATGATCCTAACCATATGACATGGTAAGAAAGGCAAAACTATAAAAAGCTCAGTGGTTGCCAGGGGTGTGAGGTACAGGGAGATGGATGAATGGACAGAGCACAGAGGATTTATAAAGCAGTGAAAACAGTCTGTATGATTCTGTAATTGTGGATACATGTCATTAGACATTTGTCCAAACCTGTAAACTATACAACACCAAGAGTGTAAGGTAAAAACCACGGACTTCAGATGCTTAAGATGTGTCAATGTAGGTTCATCAATTGTAACAAAGGTACCACTCTGGTGGGGGATGTTGGTAATGGGGGAAGCTAGGCATGTGTGGGGGCAGAGGGTACTGAGGAAATCTCTGTACCTTCCCATCAATTTTGCTGTGCACCTAGAACTTTTCTAAAAAATTGAAAAAGCACTTAGAAAAACAGTGATTATCTAGCACAGTCTTGTCAGCTTACAAGTTAAGGAAATTACATCTAAAAGGAACCAGTGATTTGCTTACGGCCCAACAATTTGCTAATGGTATTCTGGGTAGAGAAAACACATCTCCTGAGTTGTCCTGTCCGCTATGTATTTGGAATTTATTGAAAATTAAATAAATAAATAAATAATGGTAACACAAATGAAATAAAATTAGTGGGAAAAAAAATTATTTTTTGACATTAAAGCAACGTGACCTAAAGTTGGTTGCTGCCCATACACCCATACCAAGGCACCTAGTCCAAATGACTTCATTAGCGAGACACCCATCAACATCAACACCCATCAAGGTCCCATTCTCATTACAAGCTGGCACAGGACATGTTCGTACAAATAATACATCTGTTTGGATACAGTTTTTTAAACTGTGCATCAAAAGTCTCACATCTACATCAATCTCTAAGTTGAATGTAGATGCTTACTTTTTTTAGATATATTTTATGTACTATTTCTTTATGAAAATTTTCAGCTTCAAACCATTTTAGATTAATCAAGAAACGGTTCTTAACTCCTAATCAGTTTCCAGTACTGTTCTACGTGTTATGGAAAATCAGGATTTTGTTTTCTTTCTTCCTTTTCCTTCTGTACCTCAGTCATGTTGGGATTCTCAATTTCAACGTCCGTCTTTCCTTCTAGTTCTACACCCATTTTCTCTTTTCCTGGGCCTAACTCTTCCAGGTGAGGTACGGCAAAGGGAGCTAATTTCAACTACTGGGGTCCCGATCAGTCTCAGCCACCTTCCACGGGGTCTCAGGAAGAGCTCTGTCACTTCCACACCAAGACCCTGGCAGGAAGCAGGGCCACCTGGTAGAACAGGCAAGACAACATAGACAGGGGACTAATTGGATTGCTGACATTCTGTGCAACCAAGTCAGTGAAACTAACAACAAAAGCCATGGTACCTGGAAATGCAATGTTTTAAACACAGATTCCTTCCCTCTTGGACACGTCTTTTGTCTGGGTCTCAAACCCTTGTTGAGCTTTTCAAACTCTCTCCCCCCAAGGTGCGGCTAGCTGGAGCACGTGCAACTGCATGTGTTTGCTATATCATTGTTAGGGAAGGGAGGCATTGCCAAGGCCACTGAGTTTGGTTCATGCTCCGTTCAGCCTCAGCTGGACCTCTGCTTTGTCAAACTCTAATTGAGTCCTTCCTTGGTTCCCCTGCACGTTGCTGAGCTTAACAAAGGAAAAACTTGGCTCTCCACCATCATTCTTTCCATTTGCTCCATTTCGGGGGTCAGGAAACACCAGATTCCTGAATTTCCAATACCATCACCCCACAAGGGTGATCCATACTGGTATACCTTTATACTTCAGTGGGCAACAACATCTAGATTCACCCCATACTCTTGCTAGATTTCTACTTCATCACCCAATGTTCACAGGCTTTTAAGTAATGGGGACTCAGTGTCTTCATCTGTAATAATAAAAGCATATTTGACCTTTGGGGATATTGTGAAGATTAAATGAGATCATGTAGACAAAGTCCTTAGAATAGTGCTCAATAGATGTCAGTTGTAACTGTTTTTATTTTTATTCTTAGTATAGATCAACTATGTATCTCCAGTGATAAGCAAAATTACTCAGCGTAACAAGGTCAGTGATGATTTGGAAATCAGGACTCTGCAGCTGGAATTCAGAACATTCACACATTCTTGGCTATTTTTAGTTGTCCCCAGACTGCGTCTATCCTCCAGTAGTAGAAGATTACACAAGGGTCATTTAAAAAAAAGTCATTACAGGCTAGTTTTATAGATGGTTAAAAGTTGATTGTGCTGATACAGAGCTAAGGAAGCAAGACAGATCTTTCCCCATTTTTCTATGTCCGGGCTGTCATTATGAACTGATTATGTGGACGCAGAAGATCAAGTGGTACTGATGGAAAAGCCATTCTGGAAAACCCAGGGGCCAGCATGAGCAAACATGCTGAAAAAGATCATGCTGGGGACCTTTAGGTCAGTGATACAGCTCTTCTTCATCAGGGGATGACAATCATTCTACACAGGGAAGCCTAGTTATCCAACCTCCCACAGTTTCAAGGGTGTGCAGTGATACAAAAGTCATCATAACATGAAAATATTCATGAATTGACGGTTTCTAAAAACTACCCCCGCTCAAGTGTCCCTCTCCTGCTTAGAAGTAGCAAGGCTCTATATCCATTAAATCAACATCTTTCGAAGTTGATCCTGCTCTGTCTATGGAAGGTTTTAAACCCTCCCTCAGTGCAACACAGACACAACATAAGTGGATTGGAAGTAAAATTGCAAAGCTTACAAAAGATGCAGCATTCTTGAAATCAGAAACAAGATGCTGAGTAACTCTTCGAAGTATACATCAGGTCACTAGAGAAGCTGAAGCAGTTAGTAATTTCAGAAACACATCAGCAAGGATGGTGGTCTAATAGATGTTTCACAAGAGAATGAGTTGACTATCAAATGATAAAGAGAAGGGGTGGGCCAGCTGGTGAAGCCCAAGATCTCTCTCTCTCTCTTTTTTTGTAAAAATGACCATTGTTATATACTGCAAAGCCAAACACAAAATGATGGATGTCATGTTATATGAATGTATTGTTGAAAGACCTGACTGCCGATTCATTCAAAGTTCTAACCTAAATCTCGTTAATTTTGTTTGTCTTAGTATTTAGTAGGAAGACATGTTCCAGGGTTTAGCGACTTCACTTTAAGCGGTCTTTTATTCTACTCCCCGACTACTCTCAGATAATGAGGAGCTCTGGTACAAATAATCATACCTTTTTTTTTTTTCATGGAGCATACTTGGAGACTTTACAAAATAAAAGTTAAGAGCGAAGTGAATGCAATCCAAAAACAGAGTTCTCTTCTCCAAGAGGAGTTCCAGCTAATGGATTTCATGAAGCTAAAGAGACAGTACTGTTTTCTGAGCAATTAATCACGCGCCGGGCCCTTTACATGCCTGACTTGTAATGCTTAGAACAGCTCGGCAAAGCTTGTGGAAGCATCCCCATTTTAGAGGCAGGAAAACAGACATGGGTGAAGCGACAGTCATTAGTTCACAGAGCAAGTGACTGGTGGAGAAAGGATTACAATCCCACAATCCACATGGAACAAGAGAGCCCAAGATTGCTCCACTTTGTGCAAAGGAGACAATGTATTTGGTGCAGGATGCCGGAGCTGGTGGCAACCAGAGGAGTCTTCAGTTCAGTCCCTAATACAACCCTGTTCGTTACCAGCCTCCATAACAAAGAAACTGAAATGTCGTTTCTGGAAGACAGAAGATGCATGGCTCCAAGGTGGTTCCAGGCATTTTGTTCAACAGGTGCTGCTAGAGACATTGAAGCACTTCCAAGCATTCTTTTTTTTTTTTTAAAGATCTTATTATATTTATTTGAGAGAGAGAGAATGAGAGATAGAGAGCATGAGAGGGAAGAGGGTCAGCGGGAGAAGCAGATTCCCTGCTGAGCAGGGAGCCCGATGCGGGACTCGATCCCAGGACTCCAGGATCATGAGCTGAGCCGAAGGCAGTCGCTTAACCAGCTGAGCCACCCAGGCGCCCACTTCCAAGCGTTCTTACGTATGTGCCTGTTGTGGGATATTCTTCTGAGAGGCTGGCCATGTTACTAAATATTCAGGGCTCAGTGAGCCAAGAGCAATTCTGACATCAAAATGTTAAAATCCAAAAAGAACTTTGAAAAAGTGGTTACAGGTGCTCCTTGGAACAATGTTTCCCCACTTCGGCATGAAAGAGCCTCACCACGAGTGCAAATAATCAACCCTGTCTGCATAAAGAGGTTCTTAAAATCCAACAGGTTCTCAAAGCTGGAGCACGTTCCATACATAGGATCCTTGCAGCATGAGATACCCCTCCTCTTGAGGAGTTGAGGGCAATATTATTTGTGGCCAGCAACGCATGTCAGAGACCCAATCTTTATCTCTAAGCCTACAGAGTCAGGCTGCTTAGTACTCAGCTTTTAAAGGCATTTTATGCTTTACCTTCTCCAATAAAAATAAAATTAATGCAACTTTCCATTAATAGCTATTATACTGCTCTTGTAAGATCTTATTAAATAAAAAGTATGATTCCCTAATTCATTAGGTTTTCTGGAGAAAGAAAGGCACAGTAGATCTGCAAAGTGTTTTTTTGTTTTATTCGAGATCTCAACATCTCATGTTTCTCAGGGCAACGGAAACTTCAACTTGAAACTTGCTCAAAAATTTTTAAAAGTTCTGACATTATTGTGACAGTTCAAATCTAATAAACTTCTGGTTATCTAGGCTTCAGAACATGGTTTACTAAATTGTTGTGGTTGTAAATGATTTCTCTGTCTTAAAGCAAAAACGACGAAAATTCTTGTTTTTGAACCCATCCTTATTTGAAAATAATTTTCCTGTCTACTAGATGGAACGAACGATTTCCTACCTAGGCAATTGTATATTAAGATATATTTTAAAAACCTTCTATGAAGTATATTTGAAGGTTTTGGGTAAGTTTTAAAACATTATAAGAAAGTCTTAAAAATCCAAGAATCAAACTTATTTTTTCCTAGATGTGATTTGTTACGAGGAAGACACAAATTCTTAGCCCGGGATTATCTTAGCTCTTCTTACATATATCCAGAAGTTTCTCTGAGTTCAAAAGTTCACAGCAACAATTTATAAGGGTCTTAGCTCTGAAGCAAGCCAGAGGGAAGGTGCTGCTTTTAATCAGCACTCAGCGACTGCACCCAGTCTCCCCAGTCTGGCATGATACAGAGGGTGGCAAATCCATACCCTGTCAAGATGCTTTCAGAAAGATAAATTCAGAAAAATTACACAAATAACCTGCAGGTAAACACATTCCAGATTTCTAACTTTTGGGAACTGGAGCCCTACTAAGAGAAAAAAAAATGTGCATATATCCTGGAGATAAAAGGAGGAAAATGGTTTATTGTGCTGAAAAGAGACGGGAAATGCGCTTTTCTCCCCGAAGTCGCGTCTTTATTTGTAGGTTGAGGCTCTAAGGAGATTAGATGAAACATGATCAACAGAGGTGTATTAAAAAGGATTCCATTATGATGGTTAAATATTCCCCCTTAAGAAACACAATTATTTTAATCCTGAAATTTAAGTCAATTTAGGGGTATGGAAGGATTGCATACATGAAGATATCTCTCCCTGAAAAATGTAAGGCTCTCCCCGCCCCCTTCCTTCCACTCTTATCTACTGAGCGGCATGGATGGGACACAGCCATTGGGCATTCAGCAGTGAACAGGCCAGATAGGCTTGGTGACCTCAGGGAACTCGTATTTCAATGCAGTGCCATCCAAGAGAACTTTCTGTAATGACGGGAATGTTCTTAATCTGCATTTTCTGGTATGGTGGCACGAAGCCTGCTTTGGGAGGCTAGTGCAATTGAGAAATTTAATTTTAAATTTTATTTCATTTCAGTTTCAGTTTAAATGTATTGTATTTAAACTTAAATGCCCACATGTGGCTAGTGGCTACCGTATGGGACAGATTAATCATACAATAAACAAGTAAGTAGACATAAAATCTTTTCAGGTTTGGATGAGTGCAATTAAAAAAAAAAAAAACAGAAGGAGCAGGCTGAAGGTGACTGTGGGAAGGATGGGCTCTTTTAATTCTGGTGGGTCAAGAAAGGCCTCTTTCTGCATGACAAGAGGCATCAAGCCACACAAAAACATGGGGGGAGAGGATTATAAGCAGAAGGAAGGGAAAGGACAAAGGACCTGAGGTGACAGTGACCTTCAGGGAGATACAGCAAGAAGGCCAGCATGGAGGACAGCCGGAGCGAGTCTAAGGGGACAGGGTCGGGGAGGCAGGCAGAAGTGTGAGCACGCAGGGCCACAGGGCCCACATAAAGGGGTCTGGAATTTCCTCTGATGGGGAGGGAAGCCAGGGATCGGTTTCAAGTGGGAGCGTACCATGAGCTGATTTACGTTCAATAAGATCAGACATGTGGCTCGCTGGAGACCAGACTGCCAGAGTGGAAAAGTGGACACAGTGGCTGGTTAAGCAGGAACCAGACAGTTGGGGCCCATGCTCCCGTGGCTTGTCTAGCACCATGCCAGGGCCAGGCTCAGAATGCACGGTGAGGGTGGCGCCAACAGGCCTCAGCTTGGTGACGGACGCATGTGGTTGACAGGATATGTGGGTGTGAGGAAGAAAGGGTAAATGGAGGAGGAGGATTCCCAAGTTAGCTGTAAAGTTTATCCCAACATCACTGAACTCTGAGGAGGGGATGACCTTTGAACCCTGAACAGCAGGAGCAAAATCTTGGATCTTCCAAGATCTAGTCAAACTAGAAAAGCCCTTATTGGTAAAGTGAGGAAGCCTGTGTGTGTGTCTGTGTATATGAATAACATTTTAGGTAAATTATGCCCAATTAGTGATCAGTCTTGATCAAAAAGAACTTCTTTAACATTAGGCGTATAAACCGTGTTAATGACCTTTTAAAAAGAAAGCCAACTTGTACAATGTTCTACTGTGGCCAAATTACACTTTGGCATAGTATTAAATATAATCTCTATGTATTCAAACGTGCATAAATGCCACCTACCTTCAAAGACAGTTATCTGAAATCATAATCAAATGCTATCTAGTAGCAGAGCTGGGGTCCGGACCACTGAAATCTCTCCTTACATGTGCTCTTTTCAGGTGCTGACAAGTGACCTGGCCATTGGTGTGTTATGCACAGAAAAGCCCCTTAGGGGCTTCACAGTCACCGCATGGAGGCGTTTAACTTAAGTTCAGCTCCACAGAGAAATGGGGGAAGAAAGCAAAGCACCTGACCTAGTGTAGGAAATTGCACTCTCTGTTCCTTTCCATGAGTCTGGGCCTGATAATGAACAAGAGAATCAAGATAGGAAATTAGCTGTCCCACCCATTGACTTGGTTCCCATGCATTTCATGGGGTGGGGATCTTACCATGTTGGGTGCCTTTCTAGGGTTACTTTTTCCTAGAGTGTGGGGTTGTACCTCATCGGACGCTCAAACAAAGCGCCAGGCTTATGGGAAGGTGGATTTCATGGGCAATTTAACGGGCATTCAAGGGTCATTTTCACTAGACATAATTTTGGCCTCCTGCACTGGGTGTATAACCTAATCACTTTAGAGAAAGGGGGTTCGCTGTATACCATTATTGGCACAGACTTGCTTCAATTTTTCTCAGAAGGAAGATCATGAAAGATCGTCTATTACCATCTTGCAGTTGGAAGATTTTATTTATTTATTTGACAGAGAGAGACACAGCGAGAGAGGGAACACAAGCACGGGGAGTGGGAGAGGGAGAAGCAGGCTTCCCGCCGAGCAGCAAGCCCGATGTGGGGCTCGATCCCAGGACCCTGGGATCATGACCTGAGCCAAAGGCAGATGCTAAATGACTGAGCCAGGGTGCCCCTCATCTTGCAGTTTGAATAAAGTTGAAAATCAAGCTCTCTCAAGAATTTTTGAAGGAAGTCTCCTACATGAAGGACATTAACACAAATAAGAGAATATAGACATCTTACCTACTAAACGTGTGGCCTCTGAAACATAGTTTTAAATCTAAATTGAATTTGTTGTGTGTTTATTTTAATAACCCATGGCGAATTAACAGGATAGTCTTTGCATGGAATTTGCTTACCTTTCTAGAAATGTCTACGGTATGAGGCGAAACTTGTGAACAAAGAACATATGCACCCCCTCACACCACGAACTTTTATTCTACTAAAGATTATATGATCTCAAAACCTAAACATTCTTTTGGAACATAAAACCAGAATTTATATCCTGGCACTTGAAGATTTGGGAGTGATGCCTATAAAAACAAACATATTTTCTTTAATTAGTCCTAAAGGAAAAGAAATACAACTGGAAATTAATATTGTTAGTTTAAAACTGCAAGAGAAAACATGGCTCATAAACCGAAGGAAATCTGAATTTGTCCTAGGCTTTAATCTGAATAAAAAAAGTATAAAAATAAATAAAAGGCCAGTTGATCTACTTTAAAAGAGATGTTTCATTTACTGTTTTTGATTAGTTTGTGTTTTTGCTCATGTTTAAACTCCTACTAGGCTGATCATTGAAAATATCATATAACCGGAGTCACATAATATTAACATGATTACTTCACTATATATCTGCTCCAAGACAATCAGCTCAGTCAGGGCAACTTTCCTTTCAATTGCCTTTGCTGAAAATTTGCATCAATATCCCAGACCAGTTAATTCTTTCCACAGGGTTTTAAGCCTCATTGACATGCAGATGAGAGCCTGCTCATATGAGGAGCCTGGGAGCCAAGTGATGTGAGTGAGTTTACCCGCCCAGAAATAATGGTGACTCCAGTGGGCAAGCCCAGAGGCCTGGGCAAGAGTTCTCTCTGCTCTCAGCACAGCCGCTGAGGAAGACCAGTGTCTCTTGGAAAGAAGAGACTACCTTTGATTTCTCAAAAACATTCTTCCTCGAACACCATGAAACAGGCAGCAAGTAGAAGTGGGAAGGAAATTCTAGTCTGAGCCTTAGCAAAAGAGAATGTCCCATTTTCTGAAGTAGGAAAATTAATGTGAGTCAAGGAAGTGCAAACTCAAACGTCTACTTGGGTGGGCCAGGTCATGCAATGGGGTCAGCTGGAAACCCTGAATTCTAAACTCTGTGAGGGCAGGGTCTGGCTGGGTCTGCCTGGGTCAGCCTGGTTCCCAACTATATCCCAGTATCCCGGCCCATACCTGGGGTATGGTCCGTGTTCTATATATGCATCGAATGAGTTAATGTATGTTGTCAGCAAATAGCCTGTGAAATCTGGTCAACTTAAGGTCTCTGGGGAACCCTCCTTCCCTCAGTTCTTCAATGGAGTGGGTAGGTTACACCAGTGATTTTCACACTGGCTCACCTTCACATGACCCCCATTTGAGTCCCTTGTACTACTCCTGCTTTAACTACAGCCGCTATCGCCAACCGCCCCCCCCCCCCCCCCCCCCCGCCCAGATTATATCTCATGATTGTTAGAATTCTTTTAAGCTTTTGGTTGTAAAGTACACAAATCCTAATTGTAAGGTTAATGAATTTTCACAAACTAAAGTTCTCTCCTTGTCCCATTTCAGTCATTGCTCCCTCCCCGACCCTAGGTAACGGCTCTCCTGAATTCCCACACAATCAGGTGGGTGGCTTTGTTAACTTTACATAAATGGAGTCACACAGTGTTCTGGATTCTTTTGCTCAACATAATGTTTGGAAAACTCATCCACACTGTTGTATGTAACTCTTCATTCCTTCTAGCTCTAAAATTCTACCGATGCTAATTACTAACCCAATATACAAGAAAAATAACTTCTGAAATCATCTAGGGCAATACAACTGATCACTGTAATAAAAAGAGCTATAAGCAGAGTCCAGGCGATACATCTTTGTTGATGTGTATTAAAGGATTCCATGGAGATGGGCTTCTGTATCCACTAGTAGAGTAACTGGAATCAGGGGATGATTCCAGAACTGTTCTCGATAAAGTTCCCAACAGTCCACGGTTCTAATCAATTGCTCAGCTAGAGCCATGGCATGTCAGCTATAGTTGACCATATTACTTATTTGTAAAGTGGGGTGATTTTGAGTAGCCTGTAATTCATTTGCACAAAGATAACAGAAGGAAATATTTGTTGGAAGGATGGACCAATACCCTCTTTTCAAGGAACCCAAAGTTGTCTTATGTTCCGTCATCTGCCCACAGTGATTTTTTTTTTCTTGTCTTCTACCTGTGAGGACTAAAAAGCTTGATTTTTTTTTCACAAGGTTCAGAGTGGGCAAGAGAAAGCTATGTGGAGGGAGGAAGGAATAGGCAGAACACCGAGATTTTATAGGGCAGGGAAACTTGTCTGTAGGATACTGTAAGGGTGGATATATGTCATTATATGCTTGTCAAACCCATGAACTGTACAATACCAAGAGTAAAGCCTAATGTAAACTAAGGACTTTGGGTAATA